>NC_138912.1:17953738-18396327 GCF_965231255.1 Vanellus vanellus | reverse complement strand
GGTGCAGTCTACTTTGCTTTCCCAGGATTGCCCCTGTGTGTATCCTAGGCAGGATTTATCAGAGCAGCTAAATATATATCAGGCCAGCATTAGCTAAATACATACATTCAGCTACATTAGGCTAGCAAACTCTCTTCAGGACCTGAAAAGGGAATAAACTGCCTGAAATTGTATACTTTTACAGCTTTCACCCTTACATGATAACTGATACAACATGCCAACTTGTGTTAATAAAGGCAGAAGCATTTTTACTATACATTCAATTTAAGAGAGTGATTCCAGTTCCCTCTTAATCCCCCAGTTGCTTCAGAGAGGGAGAGGATAGATCACGACGAGGCGCTCATCTGGCAGTGTGTTTTCTGCCAGGCACAACGGTTTTACCCTCTCTGATGCACTGGCAATGGCACTGGGACGGAAGCAAGATTTGAGATCTCACCATTTACTCTGTCCTCTTTCTCTCCGGCCTGGTCTTGACTTTTAGGTACATTAGGAAATGGAAAAAAAACCCGACTACCTCAAACTAGAATCCCATGAGGACAAAGATATCCTTCATTTTCAAAGGAATTAACATATTGTGTTAAAATTAGGCTCCCACACAGTTCTAAATCCAAGCAGTTAATTTAGGTGAAAGCTACCAACTGCCTTGCTCCAACCAGAATTAGTTAACTTGAGAGACAGCTCTGTCTAAACTAAGGCCAGAAGCGTGGGTGTACTTGGTGTAGACACGAATGTTTTAAACTGGGTAGCTCAGGTACTGGTAAGAGCGTCTCTATAGCAGCACAGTAGCAGCTGAATTTTCTACCAAAATTCCCTGACAGATTTTGTTGACCATATGGAATAGCGTGCTGCCACTTCTAGCAGCTAATTTGACCAAAGCTTAGTTTAAAGCTACTTCCGACACACCTTCAGTCCCATCTTTGGGTGCAGGAATAACCTTGGCTAACTCCTTAGGTCACATCTTTCTACCTTTTTATGACAGGAGGAGGGTTCTGTGAGCTTGCAGCTGTGAGATCCCGCCTGTGATAAAACGCAAGCAGTGGGGAAGTATGAGATGGTATCTCCCTGGATTAAAACCAGGCATTAGATGTAGCATTTTTTCTGTTTGATTGTTTGTTTGGGTTTGTTTTGTTTGTTTTTTTTTTTTTTTTTAAGCTTTGAGAAATAAGACATAGGAAAACAGACAAAGAATGACCACCACTAGAACTGCAAACAGTAGGCTGTTTTGTGGGGTGGGTTTGTTTTTTTTTTTTGTTTGTTTGTTCTTTTTTGTTGTTGTTATTTTGTTTTGTTTTTTTCCTAGAAAAGAATTAAAGTATCCAGCCCCAACCACGACTTTCCCATAGGGTAATCTACAAAGAAAAAAAAAATCTCCCCTGAAAAACAGATACATTCAGTTCTAACAGAATGTCAACCTTATGCAGCATTTACACCTCGTAAACCCATCCTGCGAGGAGAGCCCTGCGCCCGACACAGCGGGGCCCGGTGCCGCAGAGCTCCGGCGGCGGGCGGGCGGCGGCGAGCAGGCTGCCCGAGGCGAAGGCGAGCTCTCGCAGGGCCAGTCCTCGCCCCAGGGGGAGGGAAGATTTTTTGACACCCGCCGCACGGGGAGATCTTCAATCTCTGCCACTCAGGACGGCACCGCACCCACCGTACTCAAATTACGAGGCGTCTAATTACCTTTTGTCTTGGCTTTCGCCGGCAGGGACGCCCTGCCCGGCCACCAGGAAGCGGCCGGGCCGCAGCACGGTCCCTTCCCAGGCGCGACCCAGCCCTTCGGCGGGGCCGCCCCGGTGCTCTTCCCGCCGCAGCCCCGTCCGCCTCCGCCGGGTGCGGTTCCCCGGCCCCCCCTTCGCCGCGACGAGTGTCGCCCCGGCTCCCCGCCCAGCCACCCACCCCCTCCGCCGCCTCCGCCTCCTCCCAGAGGCCCCCTGCCCCCTCCCCAGCCGCAGCCGCAGCCTCGGCCCTCCCGGCAGCAGAGGCAGCTTTCCGCACCCCCAGGTACGGGCCCCGCTAGGCCCGGCGCGGTGGCGGCAGCCCCGCCGGGCGAGGAGGGCGGACGGGACCCCGAGGGCGCCGGGGAGGGATTGGCCAGGCGGCGAGGGGAGGCGGGCGGAGAAGATGGCGCCGCCGCCGGCCGCCGCGCCGAGGAGCGGCGCGTGCTGAGGCGAGCGGAGCCGGGCCGGGGTGGGCGGCAGCGGCGGGGAGAGAGGCCGGGCGCTGGCGGCGGGGCCGGGATATGCGGCAGCGGCTGCTTCCTGTGGTGAGGCGGACTCTGCTGGGCTTAGCGCGCCCCTGCGCCGCCCCGGCCTCCCGGTTTTTCCCTCAGTGCCGGCGGCGCAGCTTTCTCGGGTACGGTGCCTGTGCGGCGGGGGCCGGGGCGGGTGGGCCGGGGCAAGGCCACCGGGTCCCGGCACTGTGTGACGGGCCGTGGGGTCGGAGAACCGCTTCCGTCCCCCGCTGTGTTGTGTAAGAGGTGGCGGCGCGGCCGGGGCGGGGGCACCTTGTGCAGCCCCGAGTGCGGCTTCGCCCGCGGGTCCGTGGGGATCCGGGGGAACCCGGGCCGCGGAAACCCGGGGCCGGCAGCGGAGCCCTCGGGGGCGGGGGGAAGTGGTGGGGGAGCTGGGGGCGGCGGGCCCGTGTGGGCCGGGGAGGCCTCGTCCTGCCCTGTCCTGCCCTGTCCTGCCCGTCCCCGGCAAGGCCCGCCCGGGAGAGTCCGGTATACGGCGGGGTTACCGTGCTCCTGTGCCTTCGGCTGCACCTCGCTTGAGAAAGCAGGCTTGGCCATCAGCCGTGCGGCTGTGGCGCGGGTTTGGTTGCCCGGTGGGTTTGCTTTGTTTTTTGTTTCCTTCTTCCCCTCAAAAAAAAAAAAAGGTAACAAAACCCCAGGAATTTTCATCCTGCTTAACTTGCTGTGGCTTCCTAAGCTATAAATATAAACAAAAAGATGTTGAAATTGTTTAAAAAGAAGCCGCTATCAGAGTTACCCAAAGTTGATGGGAGCGGCCTCCTCAGTTTGTGAGGAGCTGTCTAGTGGTGGCATTGTGTGGATCTTGGTGGGGGGTGTGTGTGTTACCAGTGCCGGTGGAGACAGTAAGTACCTCGATGGAGGGAGGAGCGGGCGGGAGGTTTGGCATGGCTCACTTTAGGGGCAGATTAAACTGCGTAACAACTCGGCAAAGTTGTTCCAGGAAACAACTGGGTGAGGGAAAGAGGCTAAGTTGTTTTCTTTCTTTCTTTCTTTAACACCGTATCTGTTATTTTTATAGCAAAACCTATCTTTAACACTGCAAAAGTGAGAGAAATCAAAAGCAGCATCTTTTAGGGGGAAAAAAAGTGAGTTATGATGACTCATGCTGTCAAGGCTTGTGTGTCAAAGTTCAGATGCATTGTTATTGTTCATAATTGCTACCTATGCTTCAGTATTGTAAAGGTAATCCACAGTGTATATTCGGAGTCAGTGCTTTTCTCAGGCTGTACTTTCTCCTGCTAGATTATTCTCCTTTAAGCATGTTAATATATGCAGTATTTGGACTTAACTTTATATCTGTGAGTAGGCCTGTTGTGATTTCATACCATGTATGAAATTATGTAAATCATACCATGATTTAATCACCTGTTTAATTTTAATTGTGAATTAGGATTTACATAAATAATAATGAAATGAGAGTAGGCAGTGTTTTCACATGATGATTTTTTTAAGTTGGTGAACATATGAAAATTACGAATCTTTATTTCAATTACATGTTCCCTGTTCCTGAATTTTGTTCATACTTTCACCTTTTTGCAGCTTTAACTTTTTCTTCTCATGCAATTTTTAACCTTCATCTGCACATCAAGTAGCAACATTATTTCTCAGTTAGAACTTACCTTCTCCTTTTCATCTCATGTACAGCATTGAAATTATGTTTTCTAGTTGGGAAGTCCCTAGAAGGGATTATATTGGCATGTTTGCTTGCTTTTTTGCTCCCTTTCTCCTTTTTGTCTTCAGTCACTGGTAATCCCTTAGATGAAGCATAACTTTCAGATTTTGATCCAAGTGTCAAGGATATGACTTAATTTGCACATGAATACAAAAGTAGTTCCCTACTCCTTTAGGTCCAGAAGAAGAAGGAGAAAAGGGACAAAAAGTTCATTACCTTCAGTGTTTCACTGAACTGGAAGGTGTTAGACTCATAGCTAGGGGTCATTGCAGGTTATTGTAGAAGTCGTTTGCTAAAAATACTGTCAGACTATTTGAGAAATCACATGTTGGGTTGATATTTTTGATATATTCTATTGTATTAGATGCTTTCATAATAATTTGATATATTGATCTTTTAACAAGATAGGAATCAAAAAGTTTATAATAAAAATGTCTGTAGAGGAATCTGTTTAATTGGGTTTGCTTCTACAGTTATGTATTTGTATGTGCGTCACCTGTCAATAAGCATCTGTTCTCATCTTTTATGATGTCTGTAAGTTGATAAAATATGCTTATGAGATAGCACTGTATATATGTAATAAGGTGACTTTCAATGGAGTTTATTTGAAAGTTGCTTCTCTGTAGCTTTCTATTTAGATCTGACCTTCTGCAACTTGTTTTAGAATGAGTCAGAACTGTAGCTTGCCTGAACAACTGAAATGGAAAAAAATGCTGTAGAGAGTTTACTTAAAGCATTAACAGTAGAACTAGAATTGAATTGTCCAAAGTCATAAAAACTAAAATGCAAAACAGGTAAACAGCCAGGACTTCCTTTGTTGGAACACACCACTGACTCTTGTAAACTGCTCGTTGCTATAGGTCTGTTGGTTATGTTAGAGCTGTAGTGTTAGATAAGCAATTGCTTTTAATGTGTGATTACAGTACTTTTCATGATTCAGAATTCTAAAGTTTTTTCTGTTTTTGTTGCTAGATCAGATTTTCTTGCCAGTTCTCATCTTTCTTGTTGTTATGCAGTATAACTAAAGTTTTAGTCTCATCTTGTTTTTTTAATTCAGACCTCACAAGTTTTTCTTTTTGAGGGTATGAGACAGATGGTAGCATAAAGTGTTAAGTGAGTTGGCTTCACAAAGAGTCTCGGGCAATCTGATGTGCTACTTGCAGATAAAATGTATGAAATACACATCAAAATACAGTTAGAATAAAGCACAAAGGTCTTTCCTGTAGCACCCAGTTTTGTATTTCCTAGTGTGTGCAGGGCCGTGCGCTAGACACCACTGCTGAACTGTGGTTGTGGACCAAGCTCTGCAGGTGTAGGGTGGTGGAGGAAAAATGTTAGGGAGGGAGGAAGAGAGAATGAGAACCACTGGCTTGCAAGTATTTGATGCAGAAAGCAATTAAATGAATTAATGAGTACACTTAGGAAGAAAATTAATAAAATACACTTTCAAGCAGCTGGTCATGTAACACAGAAACTAGTCTTATCAGTCTTGTTCTTAGCACACAATTTGAGACTGATGAAAATAATGATGCAAGGCAAAACGTTGATACCAGATTTATGAAATCATTCTGAAGATACTATATGTCATATTGTCTAATGATTAAAACCAGATAATTTTACTTAAATTCAAGAAAGAACCAATCCTTCAAATAATGAAAGGCTTCAACACTCTTTTGGAATTCACCTATTTTTCAGCAATCTTGTAAAAATAATGAAGCAAAGTGCTAGGGAAAGACTTTAATTTCAATTGCTTTCTATGTCTGGTGAACCTGGATAAAACTTGTTTACTCTGGAGGGTGTGTTTTGATGGATTGTTTGAGGCAAGTTTTGAAGAGAAAGGAAAAGTAAGATTTAGAAATTTTAAAAAACTTTTTATCCTTTATTGCTATGTCTGAAATCAGATTGTATAAAGTCCTGTCTTTTTGTTTGACTTTTTTACCCAGTGCTTTGGAAACTGTGGAATGGTCAAGTTAAGGAATGTAGTTTTAGGGCAGTAAATTAGCTTTATAGGATGGGATATACAATCAAGACACTGTTTGACCAACACAAAACTATTGAAAACACACATCATTTTACTACTCAGGCTAGTTACTCAACTGGGGCCTGATCTTGCATGTGAAGCTACCAGGGCCCTTGTTTTTGCCAAGTTCACACATGGTGTTGTCTCACTAATGTTACTGGTAATTCCTGTACTATCTTTCTACCATCTATCATGTACTACTCTCTACTGTCACGTTGGCAGTGAAACCTGTGACAGACCAAGTTTTACTGCTGTGAACTAGAAGATGTAGAAGTTGGACCCGTCTGGGAATGAGAGCAAGGCTGGCATCTGCCCTGGCCATCATCATTAGGAGGGAATTTTCCAAGTCAGTTACAGACTTGGCAAAAAGCTGCAGATCGAGGTTCTGAAAATGCTTTAATTGTAGCGAGACTCAGAACTTCTTCAAAATGAACTACGTAACAAAAACTTTATAAATATTCATCATCTTCAAACTTGCCTGATTTGGCATGATTAGTTGTTCTTAATAACTTGATAGCACTGATTAAATCATTGTGGGTCTTTGTAGTTGGAGCTTTTGTGTATAAAGTAACATGCCAAATTCCTGATGAGTATAAAAGTGATAAAACATGTTAGCATTTTGAGCAGTTTATCTACTTATGCAGTCTATCTGCCTGTGGATGCAATCAGATTTATTTAGATCAGCATCAGGAATGTGTTTGGATCTTTTACATTCTCTAGCTTTGTGACAAGTAAATTCAGAGAAGATTGATGGTTTATGGATATTGAATAACGTGAACTGTTTTAATCTCTAAATATGTAAAAGAAGGCTTGCTAGGTTTGTCTACAGATGAACCTGTAACCTGGAAGAGTTATGGATAGTCTCCTGAAGTATACTTTATGGTAATGATCACCAGAGTTTATTTAAGTTGTTGTTTGTTATTTTTTTGTTTGTTTGTTTGGAGTTTTTTGAGAGTACTTTTTTTCTCCTCCATTTTTTTATTACATTCTTGGTAACAGAACTTAGTAAAAACATTTGTCTGATTTGTAGGAAAAAAACCTATATTGCCTACAGTTTAATTAAAAAAAATAACTTAATTATAGCATACAAGTGAATTGAGAAGTTAAGAGAGGAGGTAGATTGTTGGTTGACTTACTGGTAATGTCCCTGTTAAATAGACAAGGACGTCACAATGCCATTGAATTCTACTGCTATCATGCGGAGGTAGGTGCAAGAGACGAAGAGGAGGGGTGAAGACTTGTATAAGAATGGAGATTTATTTTATTGTTGCAAAGCCATGAGCTTGCAACTGAAGAAGTTCATGGGCACCTCCAGGGTGCCCAATTCAGCTCTATCATCCTTATAAGAGAGGTGGGAAAACTGGCTGGTAGTTCTGGAGCACCAGGCCTCCTGCTGAAGCACACAGCACTTCTTTCACTCCAGGCATTGGCAGCTGAAGAAACCTTCCTGTAAGTTACTAAGAACTGTAAACCAGGATGGATTAGTAAATAATACAGAGAACTCCTTATCAATGGTAGCTGCCTTGCAGGACAGAGCAGAGAGGTCAACAAAGGTTTCACTTCACTCTGGTAAATGGTAGGCAGTTAAGTTTGGAATTAAAAAAAAAAAAGAAATGGATATAAATAAAATACAGAAGTTGGTACAGGTGCAAAATGTGAGATTGAACATTACTGTGGTCTTTGTGTAGTTTCAAAGGCACAGTTAGAACTTGAATAACAATTGTATTGCAGTCAGCATATCAGGTGTGTTCAAAAGACAGATGAAACATGTTGAAAATGAGGAGCAATTCAGATCGTAGTATACACAAGTGTAAACTTAAAATGGGTATGTTGCAACACCTGCAGGTATGTCCACAGAAATAATTTAGGTTCAGCTGCATAAAAGCTTCAAGCCAGTCCCAAATTTCAAGGCAACTGATATAAACTGAAAGCAAGCATGAAAATCTGCTGAGCTTGGAACTGTCTGTTGCCATTCATCTGGTTACTTTGAGCTGATTAATATTTGTAGCCATTCATCTGGCTCAGGCCTATGTACCAACATTTAACTTTATTATGTGCAGCCTGTCATGGCAAAAAAAATCTTGAAAAGCGCTTTGGAGTTTGTGCTTTGGGGGTCATATTTTTATTAGCTACTTACATTCTTGCATTGAAGCAACCCTCAGGAGTTTCTGCTAATTGGTTTTCAGATACGGTCCTTTAATTGTTCAAACATTGAACTTAGATTTGACTACACTGGCTAATTTTTAATTAAAGTAAGTTTACTAAAATAACTTTGAAAGATTAAAATAGTTAGGCAGAATCATATATCACTTAATCCTACTATAATACTCTGGTTGCAGGTGGAACCTGGCATCCCCAGAGAGCCTCGCTGGTTCCAAGGGACCGCCTGCCTGGAAATTGTTGCAAAAACAGGGCGTCAGAATAGAATATAACTTCACTTCAAACTGCTGTAGTTTAAAATTCAGTGTCTGTTTTAACATATTTTTCTTGTACAAGTGAAGTAATTTTGATGAGGAGGAAGAATGTTTATATTTCCTCGTCATTGAGTAGGGACACTGCTCTCAGTTCAAACATCCCCATTCTTTTCTTTTTCTCTCTAGCTCTGTCATCTTTCCACCTGTAATTTTTGAGCCAGTGGAAAAATTCCTGGTGCCACCGGAGTGCTTTGTATTTGTTCCTGCTGTTTTTGCTTTATTGGGTTCTTCTCTGTTGCTTCTGTTTTGTGAAAGTAGTATGACAATATTTCTTTTAATTATTTTTTTTTATTAGAATACTAGCTCTGCAGTAAACATAGCATATAGTTTGTGGATTAATTTCTTTGATACTGACCATCATTCAACACTCACTATAATGGCAGCATAGCAAGTAAACATATCACACGTGCTTCAGGACAGCAGCTGAACACTTTAGGAATTAAGCTACTTCTCAAAAAAACTACAAGTAATATAGAATTCTTTCTGTTCCCATTATTTTTTTCCTATTATCAATAGCAGTTCAATTGTCAAAAAGTGGTTTGTAGAGTTTTAGGATACTTGTGTGGAAGAATGGAATATGGTATTGTTATAAAGCAGTTGCGCTTAGAGAACTTGGAAGTTGCACAGAAAAGCAGTCATATGAGGGAACGTTTAATATTATCACGGAATCACGGAATCTTCAGAGTTGGAAGGGACCTTTAGAGATCATCTAGTCCAACTCCCCTGCTAAAGCAGGATTGCCTAGAGCACATTACTCAGGACTGCATCCAGGCGGATGTCTTGCAGTTTACTCCTTAAAAAAAAGTCAGTGTAGAAATACTCTATCTTAAGTGAAATTTTCTTTTTTCACTATTGCATTGTAGTAACATAGCACCAGGAGGTAATTAAGCAGGAAGGTATTGGTCGTGTTCTCTTGGCGCATTGCCTTCCAGGAATATTGTATAGTCGGTGTGCTCTTGTTTTTATATGAGTTGTCTGGTACTACAGTTTAGTTTGCAGGGAGATAATTGTGGGTTAATCATGCAAACCCATTTGCAGTTGGAGAGAATGTTGTAGCCACAATGCCCATTGAAATAACAATGAAGAGGGAGATACAAGTTTAAGTTCTTGGTTTGAAGGCTTAATTACTGATTTTGACCTTTTGAAAATTGTAGGTTTTTCCTGTACTAAAATTTAACTACCAAGTTCGAGGTAGCCTATGAAGGAGGCAGAAAGAGGGAATGATAAGAAAATGAAGTGGAGGTGTACAGCTTCACAAGACATCAATTGAAATCTCATAAGATTTCACAGAAGCTGTGTAATTTGATGAATCACATGGGAAAGATGAGTCATCTGAACAAACAGTAAAGTTCTGTGACTTAATGATGTGGTGTAGAAATAACAAGGAGATACCAGATGACAAGGATATTGTATAACATTTAAAAAAAAAACCAAACTTGAGAAGTTTATAGTGTATGTGCATCTTATGATAAGCAACTATTATCTTAATGAGATGGAATATTTTAGCTGAAAACCTGAAAAAGCTGAAAAAGCTTTTTTTAGCTGAAAAAGATAGGTGTTCCTTAGCAGAGGTGAAATCAGGAGTTTCAGAGACCTCCTTGCTCTCCTGTATACTTATAATTGTCCATCCAGTACAGTTGTGTGCAAGTGAAATACAATTAAGACCAGTTTAGTTACTCATTTTCATCTATGAAAAGTAGTATATTCTCATTTCATAAATTTTGCACAGTATCTTAAGTTTAGTAGAGTATTTCTACTTAGGACCCTGAACTTCAAACAAGGAGGTATTTTTTGAAATCATAAACATGGGTTATATCACTGCTGTTAGCACAGAGAAACATAGATGTTGCCGTACTTGGAATATCCTTTGGTTTTGAATGGTATCTGCGTTTTTTCAGTGGAAGGAAGCCTATAGGTATTCCAAGCGGGATTAGCCTGAGTACAGGGTTAAACTAGTGGATAAATTATAGGTTTAAATGAGAGTGTAGACATTTAAATTTATGTTCACCATTTCAGCTACTGTTTAATGATTATGTTTGACTGCACTTTTTAAAAAAAAGTAATTCATAGTGTGAGAACCATGTTTTACTAGTGGAAGTGTTTCCTTCTAAAAGGCATTGAGCTGCATATTTTTACTGTTTATGGCTCTTGCTTAGAGGCATTCAGATTCTGATTATTCATTGATGCTTTCTGTACTCAGTACTTCTATTTTTTTCATTTGGATTATAATTCCTGTTTGTAATTTCATATAAGGGCACATTATAACTTAAGTCTATTTAAAAGTTCAAAGTAATCTTTTTACTTCTTTCAAAAGTATTCAAAGATCTAATGCTTAGTTTACTTTTTGTGTTTTTTTTTTTTTCTTAAATAATACTTTTCCAGTTTACATATGTATCTCCTTCCTCAGGCATAAATCCAGTGTTATACAGACTTTTGCTCTGCTGCAGGCAAAATCTTATTTTTCTGTTTGTGAAACACTGTTTTTCACTGATTAGACGTTAGTCATTCATAATTCACATCATAAATCACTGTAGATATTATGTTTGTAAACTCTCTATCCTTAACATGCTGTTAATAATGAGCTCTTTATCAGCGTCGTAATATGTAACACCAACACTGATGACTGCATCTACTGGCTTCAAATTGGCTGTTGTTTTATACCATGGAATCATAGAATCACATGAATAGATGGGAAAGAGTTAATCCAGAGGGACAGTGGCTCGCAGAACTACTTCCCTATTCTGAGAATGCTACAGTATTTTAGGAAGGAGATTTTATTAGCTGACCTGATTTTTCCTTTGTAATTTTAAGCTGTAAATAAAACATAGAATCAGATTTTATTTTCCAAAGTTTTTTGTTGTGTATCTGGTAACACTGAGTATTCGGTTGATTAACTAGCTAGAGAATTAGTTTAAATGTCATGACTGATGACCTGAAACAATAAGTATGTTGAGAACTGTGCAGTCCTTCATGTTCCACATCCTGTACGGCCTTAAACCTTGTATGTAGTCTTACAACTTGGATGAAGTTCCTTGAACCATAAAACCTGAAAATGGAAAAGTAAATAATGTGAAACTGCTTGTTACCTATGTGATACCAAGAGGACCATACAAAATATCTTATGCCTCTGTGTATGGGGTGGGGAGTTAAGAATCGGATTTGGTTTTCCTCGTAAGTGCAATTAATTCAGCAATGACTAATGAAGCTTATGTAGCAAGTTACTTGGCAATATGGCAAGCAACGTTTCACCACAGGAAAAGATTGAGTTTGGTTGGTACTATGTATTTATAACAGGCATTGTTCTAAAACCCTTCCTTGTAAGACAGGGTTAGAATTCAGTGGCTGTTACATAGTTATGTACAGGAATACGCCACATGATTGTCTCAGAGCATAGCTCTCTGACTTCCAGCTTCTGGGTTTGCTTATTTGTGTGTGTGTGTATGTGTGGTTTGGTTGGTTTGTTGTTGTTTTTTGGTTTTTTTTTTTTTTTGTGTTGTTTTTTTGGGGGTTTTGTGGTGTGTGTGTGTGTTTTTTGTTTTTTGTTTTTTTTAACATGCAACCAAGTGGTTTCACTCTACCTCCCCAAGTATCCAAGTCTGAATGTCTCACCTTTTCACTTGGCATTTAGAAAAATTGAATAACCAGATTTTATAATTTCAGAATCACAGTTTCTTAGCATTTCAAAATTGTGCAGTTAAGAAGCATGTCTTGTAGCATGTCTGTTAAACTAATAGAAGTTTAAACATGTGAGAGTCTATAACTGTTTATCATGGCAATTCTGCAGTGTGTTTGTATTTTTGTGGCAATATTGTAAATGGTGTCACCCTTTCTTGCTTGAGTGTACAAATCCAGTGGTTTATTAGTAAAATTTTGTTTATCTGACACCTACAAAGTTACGGCATTCATAATATAACCAACAATTTAGACACATTAAATACTTCTCTGAAGTCTGAAAGTATACTTGAGATAGCAATGTATGCTTAGCTTTGTTTCATTTTTATCGTAATTGAAAAAGGGGATGATGTTTCATTACTAAATTATTTTTTTTTAATTACTCTTAGTATGAAACTTGAAGCATTCTTTTATGTGATCTACAATTTTATCATGTTGCTTGGTCCTTCTTTGTTTTTTTTTGTTTGTTTTAACAGCAGTATCTCTCAGGATCTGAACTTTACTTTTAGGCCAGTTCTATGAGTTTTGCACAGAACTAAATTTCTTGCTGTCAGTATCACCCAGTATCCTCTAACATAATAGTAAAATATTAGCAGGGCTTAAATAAAAATAGTAAGTGAAATGTCTTCTGTTTTCTTTAAGGTTTCAGAAAGAGACAGACAACAAAATGAACAATCCAGCTATTAAGAGAATAACAAATGAAATTATCAAATCACCTGAGGATAAACGAGAATATCGGGGACTGGAATTGGCAAATGGCATTAAAGCTCTTCTCATTAGTGACCCCACAACAGATAAGTCTTCAGCAGCACTTGATGTGCACATAGGTATTTAATGCATGTTGTATTCATTATGTCATTGATAAAAATGCTTAAATTTTGATACCTTAAATTGCAGATAAACTGGCAGGAATGGTATCCACTTGGCAACCTAGCCTTTTATTGTAATTTAGAATTTGTTTAATTCTTTCACACATCAAGTTGAAAATTATTAGAATTAATTAAATTTTCTTATTGTACTCTGTGTTTACTCACGTATAGCTCAGTCAGTAGAAAATCTTCTTTTAACCATTAAGTTTTGTGTTATGAAAGATCTTTTGTAAGCAGAAAAGGGGCGGGTGTAACTGCAATTATTTCAGACAGCTCCATCTGTCATGTCAGACTTTTTTTTTTCCTTCATGTGAAGTTGTTGATGTGTAGAGGTGAGAAAATGCTGTAGTGCTGGAGGAGTTGGAGAGGCACTACCTAAGTCCAATGATGCTTGAGTGTGCAAAGAGAAATACTGGAAATAGAAGGAGAAGGCAGTTACTTTGACTTTTTGGAATAATGGAAGCCTTTTCTTATATCTGAGGTATTTCTCAAGCTCGTGTAGCTTCTCATTTGCTTGGAAAGCATGATGCACACACATATTGCCTAAGCATCCTCTTGCCCTGTTTGTAGTTGAGAGCTCTTGCTGCTATTGGTGTTAGGACAGAAGCAGTAGAGTAACTTTGAAAACTTTTGGCCTTTTTTATTATGGAGATGGCTGTCACAAATCATTATCTAGTTCAGAGGATGTACCTAACAAATGTGGTGTTGTTAGGTACTATGACAATAATAGCCAACTGCAGCGTCCAGTTCCTGCACATGTACTGGAGGAGATGTATCTGTTGCCTTCATCTCTATGCTCCTGTTGCACATCGTTACACACTCCAAAGCAGGACTGCCAGACACTAAACTTCCATGTTTCTGGGTTCCATTCTTGCACATCATTATGGTCTTTTAATCTGTCTGCCTTCACACTTAACAGCTGGTCATCAATAGCTGCTTGTGTTCAGGCAATTACAGGTTATCGCTTGTCCTATAAAACACAGGATAAATACCTGTGGTTGGCAATTGCTGCCTTTTAACACAGTGCAGTTATTAAAGTCAAGGTATAGACGTCAGAACATTGTGATCTGCCAGGTCTTTACAGATTATGAGTCATGGACTTCAATTAAAAAATTGTCTCTATAAGGCAATGCCTCTGGAGAGGCAATTTGAGACACTAATTGTTTCAGTTACTCATTCTACTTTTTTTTTTTATTTTTATTTAAGATCGAGTTTAGTTGACTATAGCTGCACAAGTGTCTGCTTTCATCTACAGATTTGATATAATTGCTTGAGGCAATATACTGTAATATAAAGCACTTTAAAAGACTTAACGTTTTAGTATTAGTTTTTATGAATAGTTACATCAAATTTTTCCTCCTGCAGGTTCCTTGTCGGATCCTCCCAACATTGCTGGGCTTAGTCATTTTTGTGAGCATATGCTGTTCCTGGGAACCAAGAAATATCCAAAAGAGAATGAGTATAGCCAATTTCTTAGTGAGCATGCCGGGAGCTCAAATGCTTTCACAAGTGGAGAACATACCAATTATTACTTTGATGTGTCACATGAACATCTGGAAGGTGCACTAGACAGGTAAACACATTTTTTTCTATTTAATTTTTTGTTATATAGGTGCTATTTGAAATCGTGTAAAAGTTTTTTTTGTAGTTTCATCATTACAATATTAAAGAAAGGGTTGAGAGCACTATCTTGTTAAAACTTCTACCACGTTTTTTTCAGTTCAAGTTTTGCTCAAAATTTTTCAGCTAGGAGAGTTCACTGAGGCAGAATTTTTGAAGCTCAAAGGTTGTGTTTACACTGAGTATTTTTTTGAAATGTGGGGCACAGAATATGATAATGAATTTATACGTTGTGCAAATACTCTGATTGTATAATCAAATACTATGCTTCCCATAGGATTCTTATTTCATTGACAGCAAAAGAAGGATGAAGTCTGGAAATATATTAGGATGCCTTTAGTAAAGGGAACTCACTGAAATATCTGCCATTTGTGGGAGGGGAGAGAAATTGGAAGGTGTGTAGTCAGTGAGATAAAGAGTGGATTTTCCTTTTGGATAGTTGACAAGACTGAATTGATTTGGGAGATTAAGAGCTTCTTGTGGCTAAACTTCAAAACAGTAGAAATTTTCAGTGTATAAATTGTGATGCAAGGTCCTTGCTCCTTGTAGTACCTTACATGACTGTTGTTGTCTGCATTTATAGATAAAGAAATTGAGAAATACAGTGAATCTGTCAAAACTGCTACCGAATTTATAAGTTCTATAATATATTCAGCTGCTTTCGTGAGGTGCCAAGCTTCATACTTTTCTGTTACCATTTATGATCGGTACTCTTGACTCAATTAAAATTTTTCTGTTTAGATTTGCCCAGTTTTTCCTGTGCCCTTTGTTTGATGAAAGCTGCAAAGACAGGGAAGTGAACGCTGTTGATTCTGAGCATGAGAAGAATCTGATGAACGATGCCTGGAGGTTGTTTCAATTGGAGAAGGCTACTGGAAACCCCAATCATCCCTTCAGTAAATTTGGAACAGGTTTGTCATAATGTAATTACCCATCCATTGGAGTTCTGTGTAACATACATAGTATTATTGTTTATATAACATTGTTAAAGACAGACTGAAACAATTCCCTCTTTTTCCTCTCCATACATGTTTATTATGGTGCTTTATCACATTTTCCACATGGTAGACCAAACAGAGCTAGACAAAAACATAGGAAAGAGAGTGATCCAAGACTTGCAGTGCAGCGATGAAGCATCCTTTATGGTTCTGATAATTACTGCAGTGAATAGTATTTTCCAATTACTGGATTTGTCATAATTTGGTGCTGTTAAGTCTTTGTGCATAGTAAAGTGGATGAACTGTGTTTAAATTGTTGTTAGCCACATGCTCTTTTTGCTAACTAAGATTTCATTAGGACTAGATGACAGTGACTAGGTTGAACCAGAAAAGTCAGCAAAGTAATGTGAAAATTTCTGAGTAAGAATATAGAACGAAAATCCTAAGCATAAAACACAACAGTAGTAGATGGATAGATAAAATGGTCTTGGAAAAATTCCAGTCTTATGGTTGTATGTTTTTTTCAGGCTTTATTCACAGAATGCTTAGTAACAGGTTAAAGTAAACACCCCAAAACCTCAATTTAAAAAGCATTAAAGTAAGATACCGTAGTTACGGTCAAAACCACAAATGTTTGATGCTCTGATAGAAGTTTAGGGTTTGTTTTTTTTTTTCATAGAAGTTATTTTTGAAACTACCAAAGTAACAGGACTGTTAATTCATGCACTGCCATGGTTAATCCTTGAGCATGAATGTGTTTTGTGGCTGGGTCATTTTGCTGGATAAATAGTTGATACAGATATTGGGTACAGTAGAATGATGGGATAAGGGGCTTTAAGGACCGCTTTCTTCCTCTGTCTCAAGAAAGAGAAGAATATTTTTGCACCTGCTGATTGAGGGCACAGTTGAAGCACTGGTAGACAGCTGCTACTAGAGCATGTATTAATCTGTTCTCTGATAAAAAGAGGCTATCTGAAACAGGGAAGCTACAACTCTATTTTCCAAACGGGTAAATTTGAAAATCAGGTCGTAGGAACTGCATATTGATAGGCAGGCGAGCACCCAAAGTACATTCTGTAATCTTTGCTAATGAAAAGATTACTTAATTTTTATATAGCACTCAGAAAATGTAAGTGGAAGTTGTAGAAATAGTTTTCTACAATTTAAGAAGGTTTTACAGCCAACATAAGTTAATTTTTTTTATAGGGAAAATACCTGAAA
Organism: Vanellus vanellus; assembly: GCF_965231255.1. Classification (NCBI taxonomy): domain Eukaryota; kingdom Metazoa; phylum Chordata; class Aves; order Charadriiformes; family Charadriidae; genus Vanellus; species Vanellus vanellus. The sequence continues at coordinate 18,379,593 of NC_138912.1, read as the reverse complement.
TGTGCTCAAATTTCAATAGCAATTGCCGTACCTCTTCTTAGATTAGGCCCTGATTCTGAAATTAAATTAGACCACATAGCCTTCCTATAGATCTGACTTTGCAGAAGTAAAGCCCAGCTTTGCTGGGTTTTATTTACCCAAAGAGATGACAACTGTGATACGGTTTTCATGACAACTGCAGTTGGCATCATTCTTACTGTTTCCTTTTGACCAGCTGAGATGATGTTAGTCTAGCAGAATACAGGAATGACTCTATTTGATGTATCAGGTCACTCCTCATTGCTGTGCAGCCTGTTTTGCCAGCAAACCTTTTATTACTCGTTGTCTGTCCAGAGAAACAAATCACCTTAATCTTCCAGTTTTCTTGTTAGGATGTGCATTTTGTCCCCAGATACCCTTCACCCATTTTCCTGAATTAATGCCTATGATGGTAATTCTTCTTCATCAGTACCCTTAACGGTGTCAAGTAGTTTCCCAGGCACTTTTGCACAGTCTAGTGTCCATTTTCCTACATCTACAAGGTGTCTTCTGACTGTTGCCTGTTAATGTGCCCCAGTACTGTAACAGCACAGTTACTGAACTAAAGCTTTATTTTATGTTATGTAATGTATTGATTCTGTAGGAATAAATACAGTAGGGTGCCTAAAACTTCTGCATTTCATTTGTCTGCTAATAGTGAGGCATATAGACAAAATATTTTAAACTGCATACCCAAATTATCCTTTTTAGGTGTCATTAAGAATCCTTGCTTTTACTCACATGTGAACTTTGAAAATTAAAGCAATGTATTGCTTCAGGAAGCCTCTCTATGATGATATGTTGACTGTTGCAGTTGTAATTAGAATTGTATCTAATCACCAAACATCTGTCTAGTTGGAGGTCAGTGACGAGTGGTGTTCCCCAGGGGTCAGTACTGGGTCCAGTCCTGTTCCATATATTCATCAACGACTTGGATGAGGAGATAGAGTGCACCCTCAGCAAGTTTGCTGATGATACAAAGCTGGGAGGGGTGGCTGACACACCAGAAGGCTGTGCTGCCATACAGAGAGACCTGGACAGGCTGGAGAGTTGGGCGGAGAGGAATCTTATGAAATTCAATAAGGGCAAGTGTAGGGTGCTGCACCTGGGGAGGAATAACCCCATGTAGCAGTACAGGTTGGGGGCTGACCTGATGGAGAGCAGCTCTGTAGAAAGAGATCTGGGAGTCCTGGTGGACAACAGGATGACCATGAGCCAGCAATGTGCCCTTGTGGCCAAGAAGGCCAATGGCATCCTGGGGTGCATCAAGAAGAGTGTGGCCAGCAGGTCAAGGGAGGTCATCCTCCCCCTCTACTCTGCCTTGGTGAGGCCGCACCTGGAGTACTGTGTCCAGTTCTGGGCTCCCCAGCTCAAGAAGGACAGGGAACTGCTGGAGAGGGTGCAGCATAGGGCTACCAAGATGATTAGGGGACTGGAACACCTCTCTTATGAAGAAAGACTGAGGGAATTGGGTCTCTTTAGTCTGGAAAAAAGACGGTTGAGGGGGGACCTGATCAATGCTTATAAATACTTAAAGGGTGGGTGCCAGGAGGATGGGGCCAGGCTCTTTTCGGTGGTGCCCAGTGACAGGACAAGAGGTAACAGGCACAAACTTGAGTATAGGAAGTTCCACCTAAACATGAGGAGGAACTTCTTTACCTTGAGGGTGGTAGAGCACTGGAACAGGCTGCCCAGGGAGGTGGTGGAGTCTCCATCTCTGGAGACATTCAAAACCCACCTGGACTCGTTCCTGTGCAACCTGCTCTAAGGTGTCCCTGCTCTGGCAGGGCGGTTGGACTAGATGATCTCCAGAGGTCCCTTCCAACCCTATGATTCTATGATAATATACTTCTCTTATATTATTGATGTAGCGCTAATTTTGCCTCATTGATTTGTGTTAAATTATACCTGTGATTGTAGGATTTGTGCACTGGGCATATATGCGTAGAAGGCATGCTCTCCTAGTCCTTTCTCTCTTCTTTTCCTATAAATGCACATCAACGTTTCTGCTATATTTTCTTGCCTTATTCTTCCTCCTCATCCTTTGCTCTCTTCTGTACCTGGTTTGGTTGTGGCTTAAGGGAGTTACTGATCTCAAAGTTAACAGATAGAGTATTAGTTTGTGGTAATGGGAAGTGGAGTTGATTAAAATCCAGTGTGCTCTTCATAGACTCTAATTTTTCTGTTGTTTTAAGTTCCTACCTTACTAAACATGAGTTTTGCTTTGACTATAAATGTGGAGTATGTCCTTAGAGTAAATTATTGAAAGTTTGATGTTGATGTAAAGATTGCACTAATTAACAGGAGGATAACTTAATGGAGGAAGTTCGATATCTTCTGCTTATGGGCTTACTCAGGGAGAGTTGTAGTTCTCTTCCTCTCTAGTCCTGTTCCTCTGCTGTAGCAACAGCTCAGCTGTTTGTGAAGCAGAAGCTGAAGAGACGCAATTTACAAATCATGTTTGTAAATTAGTGATTATTGATTTCATTTCATATACTAGGCTATAACTTGTGGCACACAATGCCACAAATAATTTCACACAGTGATTCCTGTGACAGGAGTGTGTATATGGGAGTAAAACCTATTCCAGATGTGCCAAAGAAAACACTTTTCTTTCTAATTAGAACCTGGGCTTACTTACATTGCTTTGAAATAACCCATTGAAATCAGAAAGATTAATTTGGAAGACAAAACCATCCTCGATTCTTTAGGAATGCGCAGATTGAGAGTGTAAGTATTTATTGTCTCTGATAATCAGACAGTATTGATGCAGTTTATTTATTATACATAGTGATTTTTAAAAAAATTACTGTCCACCTGGAGGAAAGGGGATTTATTAATTTATATTTTTCTTTTTGATTTGTAAATTCATGAACATCAAGTATTGTTAACGTTTTTTTATGTTACAGGGAACAAACTCACTTTGGAAACTAGACCAACCAAAGAAGGAATAGATGTAAGACAAGAGCTGTTGAAGTTCCATTCTACTTATTATTCATCAAATTTAATGGCTATTTGTGTCTTAGGAAGAGGTGAGTTTTGTCCTGTTGGTTGAGTAAGACTTTATGTGTATTAATGTTTGAAGAAGATGAAGTGTATGCAAGCGTCTGAAAATCTACAGAAGGGAAAACAATAAAACTTGTACAGACTGACCAAACACAATTTTATGTTTAGTGAAGTCTCCAAAGCAGCTTGCAATGTGTTTATTTATGTGTTTGTAAGCTTACAGTAGAAAAAATAAGCTGAAAATGTAAAATCCATTATCATGTCACTAGTTTCTGTCATTTTATGTCTGTCATACGAAGACTGATAGCTGTCTGGTTTCACATGTAGGGAGGGCTTTTGATACTGTTTGCATGTTTTCGACTTATACTTCCACAACAGAAACTTCTGTATTATCAAAGGATAAACCTAACCTAACATTTAGATAAAAAGCCTTTACTTCAGTTTACTTCTGAATTAACTTAACAGAGGTTCCAACTGCTTAAAATCTTCCACAGTCCAGATGATATTTTAGATAGGTTTGCCAAAAGCTTAATAGCAGTGTGTTGAAAACTGTTTACTTTTTGAAAATATGCTGGCAGACTGGTATGTATATGATGTTTTACGATAATGCTCGGATGGTGAGTATGAATGGAATAAAATTCATTAGCAAAGTGAAAGCTTCCTTTACAGCTATCTGTTTACAGGTTGCTGAGTATGAAGCTGATTAACAAAATGTACCTGTTTAATTTCAATCATAGCATATACATGAATCATTTTTTTAACTTTATTTTTAGGGAGCTCCACCCATAAAAAGAAAATTGCAGAAAACAAACCTTGTTAGCCTTATTCCGTAAATTCTTTGCTGAAATACTTTGCTATCAATGTAGCAGTACTGCTAATTGATACATAAATAAATAGTATTCTGTAACATAAAAATATGTTGAGTTGCGCACTGCAGGTCCCCAGTGATCTCTCTACTCTTGTGCATTCTGAAAGAAATGGATTTCTAAAGCTATGTGCAGCCTAGTAATTCTCTGATTTTCCCACCACTTTATATATGTAAAGTAAAACAAATAAAAATATATGTCAGTAAAAAATTGTGGGGGAATCAGAATATAATTTCTGTAGTAAATAGTAATAAATATTCAATAGTTTGCTAGAATTAAATAATGAAATTAAGTTAATTTTTTAACTAATCAAAAGCAAAATTTACTGAGGAACCATAGAAGAGCTTTAGTACAGCAGTTCACATACAGACTTTTAAATGGAAAGTTTTTCAGTAAGAATCACCCTGGCAACTGTAAATCTGTCCTAAAGAAAGCCCTCACTGTAGTTGTAAAGCTTGAACGTGTATTTTGCTGACATGGATAAAAAATAGTGGTCTTTAATAGAATTACATGCAATTCAGAGAATTTCATTACACAGTATCTTGGTTTGCATTGTTGGTTTCTTTTTCCCTGCATGGTTTTCTCCGTGTTGTGTAGGATCATGCGTATGTTGGGCAGGAAAGAGTCCGCTTTCTAAATCTAACTGGGATTATTTTGACTAACAAGGTGACTGCTTTTTGAAATCTTTCATGGATTAAGGTTGTGCTTTGAGACACTCATGGAATGCCCAGTTCTTTCTTCAGCACCCACCCTTGAAAGACGTGTGCAAAAAAACTTGACTGATGAGTCTTTCTTACCTTATTCTTACTTTGAGAAGTGCTCCAAAATGCATTTCTTTAAGCAGATAGCTATTTCGAAGGCAGTATTTAAACAGAAACAGTGTAAGTCAATTTAGGTGAATTCATGCACAACATCAAATTCTTTCCGCAAATGGTCTTCCTCTCGTTTTTGGAGAATACTAGAGTCATGGACTGAAACTAGGATGGACGTAAAAGTAGAAGTGCTTAAACGTGTCACAGATGTGTGTGAAATCTTGAGGCGTTGAGGACAGAGGACTCTGTCTCACAGTGTACTTGAAATACTGGAGGTGAGCTGAGGCTAAAGAAAATCGAGATTTTGGCAAAGGTGCTTTTACTCTGGGAAACTTGCAGCTGTAGTTCCATGTCCCTTAAGCTTTTTGTGGAATGTTTATTTTTTGTAAGTGTTCAATATCTGATGTGTCTTTTCTTCAGTTCCAGCTTAGATTTATCAGTAAAATTTAAAGATGTTTTTCTGGTTGCAAGATTTATTTTAATCCTGGTTGGAGCCTTCCTTTAATGAGCATGGTGCTTATAACACGTTATAGTTCAAAACTTCAGTATTAATATAGATTTCCTTTGTGAAATTAATCATCATCAAGTCATTAAAACTACTTTTCTGTATAATTCGTGTCTCCCCCAAACATTGTAAAAAATCCAAATTTGCCAGAATCTTCAGATAACGATGATGCTTTTTCTAACATTTCTTTTTTCTAGAATCCTTGGATGAGCTGACATGCTTAGTGGTAAAATTATTTTCAGAAGTAGAGAATAAAAATGTCCCTATACCAGAGTTTCCTGAACATCCTTTTCAAGAAGAACATCTTCGGGTATGTGTAGAGATATATCTTCCATCACAAGTGTATACCTTAAATGGTACTTTTTATGTTTCAGTAACACATTGTGCACTTCACTACTTTTTATCAGTGTCTCTGTTAAAGTTCCATATTTATTTCTTAATTTTCCACCGAACTTTCCATGCTGAGTATAGTATAGTTCTGTGTAGCATCTAGGAAAGGTTGTACATTTGGTTGCAGCTGTAAGAAACTGAGAGATAATGAATTCTATTTTTGTTTGCAGAAGGGCGAAAGAATTGCTCTAAGTTTTACATACCTTTACTTTTGACATTTTATTGATATGTTTGTAATAAAATGTGTGTGTGTGTGAAGGGAACATGATATGTGCTCCTAAAATGAATACAATAATGAGTTTTAGTTTTGTTGGGTTTTTTTTGTTTTTTTTTTTTTTTTTTTTTTATGGATATCCTTGTTTGTTTCCCCTCTCAGCAACTTTACAAAGTGGTACCTATTAAGGACATTAGAAATCTTTATGTGACATTTCCTATACCAGACCTTCAGAAGTACTATAAATCAAACCCGGGCCATTACCTTGGTCATCTGATTGGGCATGAAGGCCCGGGGAGCCTTTTGTCAGAGCTTAAAGCCAAAGGTGAGTCCTTTGAAAGTAAAGAATTAAAAAGTAATTTAATACACAGGTTTTTAAAGCTTAAAATTAACTTTAAAATGACCTCTGTATATTAAATTTAAAGCCCCCAACTGAGTAATTTGGGTTGTAAGTTGTTTTGCACTTTATTCTTGTTTCTGTGATGGGTAAAAATAAATAATGGGCACTCTGACTACTGAAGCTATTATTTCTTCCACTCCCCTTTATCTACTCCTGTTTAGAGACTTGCGTGAACTTTGGGGTAATGATGTTGTCTCTATTTTGTCACTGACTTAGAGACTACAGTCAGGTCCCTTAATGTCTGGAAGATCACAGGAGGGTATATTTCACTATTTTTCTTTATATTACTGAGTTCCAAACAGAAATAAATTACCCAGTAATCAAATGATCTTGAGTTTGTCATATCATTCTGAGGACAAAATCAGATAGGTCTGACTTTGTGTTATGTTTAACTTGCACTGTAGCTGTAGGCGTTAAGGAAGAGAACAACATGTAAAGTAGTCAAAATGTTAAGAAAAAAAAAAGTAATGTTGCTGAGGCATACAAAAAGTAGCATCAGTTGTTACAGGTTTGTTTATGTAATATATTTTCTCTTTGATTTCATAGGATGGGTAAATACTCTTGTTGGAGGACAGAAGGAAGGTGCTAGAGGTTTCATGTTTTTCATCATTAATGTGGACTTAACAGAGGAAGGACTTTGTAAGTGAAGCACTATACCCGCATTCCATGTTATTCCTGATCTGATGGGTTTGTGTTTGTATCCAAAGAGACTAATTGTGTTTATAGCTTGAAAGCCAATTTATTTTAATAGCTGCTTTTTCTTCTGTGTTTAGATCCTCTCGGTATGTTAACACACTTTATATTAAGATTATAAATAAGTTATTTGAGGTTGTATGAAATTTAAGTGTGTCATTAAATATTTTGAAGTAAATTTCTTTACAAGAAAAGCTAATACCTTTGTGTGCTGCTTATTCATACAATTTAGACCTGAATCAAATTATATTATAAATCAATATCTTAACATAAGACGATCAGTGCAGTTTTCAGAATTAGCTGGGGATCTAAACACTTATCATAAATTCATATCTGAGAAAAACATGTTTAACTTTGCCAGTGGGATTGCATATGTACTTAAATGCCGTGATGTATCAGAGTGTAATTAAAAATAAAACCTTACATATTTGTGTTCATCAGAATTTTTTCTTTGTGCAGAACTGAGTGAATTATTAAGCAAGTATTTTTTCTTTCCAGTGCACGTTGAAGATATTATTTTGCACATGTTTCAATATATTCAAAAACTACGTACAGAAGGACCTCAAGAATGGGTTTTCCAAGAGTGCAAGGTACAGTGACTGGTACTTGAAATATGTAGTGGTTGTATTTTTCAAGATTTTTAGATTATAAGTAGAAACAGATTTCTTGGCTTTAATAATCACATGGTGTTTAAGCTTATTAATTTTGAAGGTGCAACATGACACAAATGACAAGTACGTTCAGAATATATTGTCTTAATGTAGATGTGAAATGCTCTTACAGAGATATGAGTTGACATTTTATGATAGCATAATGGAGGTGGAGGAAGAAGTAGCTTACCCTGTCCAGAAGGATTTTGCATAACATTACTTAGTCTTCACTGAAGGTGGAGGGGCGGGAAGCATTTGCTGCAAGGGGTAACATTGAATTGGAAATTGAAATGGCTGTTCTTCTCTCCTTTGATGTGTCAAAATGTATAGTTGAAATTGTAAAGACAGTAGGACATTTAATCTGCTGTTTCTTCTCTCACCTTTTTTGAGAGGTAAACTAAAACTTTTTATGGAGTACTTTGGCTGTATGCTCCAGTCTTTGCTGAACAGTTTATGCTTCTTATAAGTCTGTATGGTTCTGTTGCACAGAGGAAAAATGTTGCATCCTATTAGAATTAAGTAGTACTGCACTTCTCAGTAACAGTGGGAAATAAACCAAGTTTTATTTGCATATATAGTCTCATTGGTTCACTCTGCAAATACTTGGGTTAAGATTTCTTGTTCCATATTAGCTTTACTTGGTGAAAACTGTTGTCTCTTATGTCTAAGATTAGGAATTCTGCAGATGCGTTAGCTTTGTTTCTTGCATGTTGACACTCTATACCTGTGGAAGTAATCTCTTTACCCTCTGCTAAAAGTCCCAATGGAATTGTTCCACTGTCATTGTAAACAAACACAAGATTTGAAAGAGGCAGTTCCATCCTCCTGTCTCATCCCTGTTTATTTCCCTTGCTCCTCTTATATTGGTCCCAGCACTCTTGAGGCTGCGAGGTGAGTCAGAAGAGCTGGCAAACTAGTTTGAAAAGAATCTTCTTTTGAGTTTATTTTCAGCTGAATTGTTGAATTAACCAGACTCTCTGTGTGGTTTCGCAGAGGGGTGGACTGTCCCTTTCATTGGCTTTATACTCTCAGATCTCCTTAATTCACCCTTATTGTTGTATTCCAAGAATGATGTGTTCTATTTCTGTGGCTAAGACAGTGTAAAGAAACACACCGTTTCTGTCTCTAAACTTACCTTTTTGACTGGCTGAACAAAGGTAACAAAAAAAGGAAGAGGGAAAGGCTTCAGTTCATTAACGTACAATGAAAATTGCACTGGAACACTATGTATTGGTTGTGTCAAAGTTGGTGTGTTTTTAAATTACCAGAAAATTTAAATATATGCAATATGGTACGGATCTCTCAGTTTGAAAGGACTTGCATGACTTGTATAACACTTCACATTGTGACACTATCTGAAATTGCTTGAGAGTTTTGTGCAACTTGAATATTAGCAAAAAGTTTTGTGTTAGGTACCTGTCTAACTACTACAAACTGGATACAACAAAACTCCTTCCTTTTCTTATGTTATAAAAAGGAATTAAGTAGCCAGTAATTATCCTTAAAATGGTCTTTAATACATGCTTTTCGGCCCTTCCTGTACTGTTTCCTAGGATCTAAATGCTGTGGCATTCAGATTTAAAGATAAAGAACGACCACGAGGTTATACATCAAAGCTTGGAGGAATGTTGCATGTAAGTGTGTGTGGGTTTTTTACAATATAGTAATCATTTAGCAGTATGTTTGATTATACTCTTAGTAAGTACAGGTATTTGCAAAAGTCTTGTGCACTTCTTGAGATTAGAAAGCTAATATCATGCTTCATAGATATTAGTTTTGGCAGACAAGTCATCACGTTTCCTTCACTCTACCGTTTTATACTTCTGTACTTGGTAGAATTGATTTTACAGTAACTGGAGTTGCTATTTGATCTGTTTGAGCATTTCTTAAGACATATGTACCTTGTTGTTCTCTGTTTACCTGGTAGCTAAATGTTGTCTAGGGAAATATTAGAGGAATAATATTTTGTTGTAAACGCAAGCACTATGTTTCTAAATGCTTCCATAGTTAACAATGTTGAAATACTGCAGTAAGCAGAAATATTTGTATTCAGATAGCAAATCAGAAATGTTTGACTCTACTAATGTGATTACGTATTGGTACTGAAAAAATCATCATGTAGCTTATACTTGGTCTTCATACTTGCAAAATTCAATTCCCTCATTTTGCTCTGAAGGAAGATTTCGGTGGGTTTCTGTTTGTCTAGTGAAATTTATGCAACTTTTACACATTGCAGCCATTCTCCATTGCACAGCTCATGTCTACTTCTCAAAGGCATTTTTGGTTTCTTTGCAGGAATTCCTGTTAATACTCCTACACTTAATTTGTAAAGTCTAAAAAGTATGGTCTTCAATTTTAGAATTGTCTTTCTGTTTATACTAAAAGCATTAGACAACTGAAAACATTTAAATGGATATTTAAGGGAGCTCCTAGTTGAGATGCTGTCTTTTGCTTTTGTTCTCTCAAATGTATGAAATCTCTTTAACAAATGGACTTCTGACTTCTGAAACAGTCTTTCAGTGGTCTCTTATTTCTTGGGCCATTCCTGATTACAGTTGCTGTCTCCAGAAATCAGGCCAGGAAGTTGGCAGCAATGTTCTAAAGAGCAGCATATTGATTCAGGACACTGCTTTTCTTTTGCTGTGCTGTGCAGTCTGAATGGTAATTCTGATACTGCTATTAGTTGCTTTAACACTAATAGAAAAATAACTTCTCTAGTTCTCTTTATTCCCTCTTAGTCATACTAAGTTTATGCTTTAAATTAACCAAACCAGAACTGTTGTTTGGTGATTTCGTGTACTTACGAATACTAGCTACTTTCTATACCTTGGAGAAGAACCAATTGTAAGTTAGCATGAGTAAATGTAATCTCATAAGTTATTACATATTTACCAAAAGAATTTAAAGAACCTTTTTATTCAACAAAACAGAAGTTTCTTTAAAGCACATTTGTGCTTGTCCAAGGAGTCGCCACTAAGATTTTGCTGTAAAATTATATTTCATGTTTGTCATGTGTAGGCTTGATGTCTTCCAGTTAGTTGTTCCCTGGTTTGCAGTGCCCTTTTTTTTGTTGTTGTTTTGTTTTGTCTCCTTAATTGTGTAGTTTTTAAAATTTCATTTTAATCTGAATGTTGTATGTAAATTGGTTGAGTCTGTTCTATTTTAGTTACTTTATGCTCTGACCTTGCTGAAAAGTAATCACAGAATCACAAAGTGGTTGAGGTTGGACTGGACCTGTGGATGTTATCTTGTCCAACCCTCCTGCTCAAACAATACAAAAATAACAAAGTAACCATATAAATTTGTATGCTCGATTCCAGTTGGTGGGCAGACTGTGGCCTGTGTTTGTAAAGGAAATAAAGTGTAGATTTTGGGGCATTAAATTCATATTGTCTTGGTAATTTCAGATTAGAAGTGAATACATTACTTAAAACCTCCCCTTCAGATTCTGTAGTCTGCGTAACTGTTTATGCAGAACATAGTTAAACAAGCATTCTTCAGTGTGTAGTGAATCTTTTGGACAAGACCTTTCAAATTCTAGATCTCTGGCATTCACATTTGAATTTTTTGTAATGCAGGTTTGGTTCATTGTCCTTGGTCTCCGCTCTCCCCCAGCCCTTTTTCTTTTCCAAAATCCTTTGTGTGAGTTACTCTATGTTCTGGAAGTCATTCCACTGTAGTTTTATATATAATGCATGTAATTCAGAAAGGCCTGGTCAAAAAGAAGTACCACCCGTATGGCAAATCGCAGGTACTCAGTGCTTAGGTCACCTGGTATTTTTCCCTTGGTAAACAGGTGTTTATCAACAGAGTTTTCCCGTCAACCACACTAATAATTTTCAGAGGAACTTTTACTGTTTTTTCTTTTTGAATTGTGATGTACCTTAAGAGACTTTCAGTTTGATTCTAAATATCACAGTATCACAGTATCACAGTATGCTAGGGATTGGAAGGGACCTCAAAAGATCATCTAGTCCAATCCCCCTGTCGGAGCAGGAATAAATATGTTAGAATTAAAATTATGTAAATTTGTGCTATGCTTTTAGATAATTGAAATATACTTTCCTTTAAATTACTGTAAATAAAAATTGAGTTCTCAGGGAATCCTAAAAAACTTAGTGGATTTTTTGGGTTTTACTACTTGTGCTATGTGTTGGTTTTCCCAAATGCACTCTAGTGAGTACTTGGTGTTCTTTTATCTTTAAAATATCCTCCAGGGGTCAGCATTTACTATGTTATTTTTCTTTAGTTACTTCAAATCAGTATTTAAAGGTGGGTGACTTTTACATTTAGACAGAAACTATTTCAAGAGAAAAGAATGGTAATATGCAGTATATAAAAGTACCTAGTACAGGAGAAATACAGCTGTGTAGTTAGAGTACTACTCCATCTTGTTTAGTTTTAAGAAAAAGATTTTAAGACATCTATGCACTTCTAATTTGAAATTACGAAAGTAATACAGACTTAGTGACAAGAAGTATAGAATCATAGAATGGCTTAGGTTGGAAAGGACCTTGAAGATCATCTAGTCCAACCCCCCTGTACAAAACAGTAAGTTTTTCATTATTAGTTTTTGTCTAATTCATCTACATGTTTCTGGGCTTTGTTTTTTAGTATTATCCTATAGAAGAAGTATTGGCTGCTGAATACTTACTTGAAGAATTCAGGCCTGATTTAATAGAGATGGTACTGGATAAATTGAGACCAGAAAATGTTCGGTAAGTTAAATGGCAATAATCCAAACATTGTAAGAAAGCAGATGAACTAATCGAAACAAATACTTACTTGTCTCTTAGAGCTCCAAAGTAAATGTCATTGAAAAGGGGCTAGTTGTTCTGTGTGTTAATGTCTCTGCTCCCCACTGAAAATAAGCAGTCTTAAGTGCATGCAACTCTTCCTGTTCAGACAGAAATGTCTTACGCAGAACATCTTCCTCAGACTAAAATTGTTTTTAGGAAGATACTCACTTGGAATAGCTCAACTGTTACTGAGAAAAAGACTAGTAAAATTATCCTGCCTCACAAAGTTCTTGGGACATTTTATATGGAATGCTCTAATATTCAAAATTTGGAGCTAGGTCTGGAAACCTGTTAAGAGGATGGCTTTTATCTGCTGTATGTATTTTATTTTCCCTATGGAGAGCTCAAAACTTTGTGCAAATTAGCAGACCCTCTGAACCAGTTTATGTGGGTAGAAATAGCTGTATGTTTAGCTGCTAAAATCTCTCAGACTTCCAGAGCATCTCTTTGATGCGAGTGTGACCATACTGCACATGTGCTTTCTTTGCAGAGTGAGTGTGTTGCAGTACAAATTTCAGGGCTCAGTAATTGGTCAGACTACATGTTGAAAGGAAAAGGGGAAGGCTCTGTCTTCTGTGTTTTTGAGGATCTTCTGTTGTCACCCAAGTGGGGCGGAAAAGGGAGGCTGAAAGAACAAATATACCTAATGTCTATTTGAATACCTAAAGAACAATAGCGTGACCAGGGTGAGGGGAAATAATACTGTGCTGAGATGATGATTTACAAGAGAAGGAATCTGGAAGCTGTAGAGAAGAAAATGAGGGCATGTGAAAAAAGGGAATATTAATTGAAGAGCAGGAAGGGCGGGGCAAATGGTTAACGAAGGGAGGAAGCCTGGGACAAGACAGGTGGCAAAGCACATCATGGGGATAATTTAAGGGGGGATGTTGGTAGCTGAGGAACCGGTGTTGCAGTCAAGGATGGATAGACAGGCTGGCTAGTGGAACTGCTGGAGATGGTTAAGTGCAGATTGGACAAAAAAGTGACAGGGAGATAGGAGTTGGGACTATTGGGCAGAGTGGAGGTAAGAGAGTAAGTCTAGAAGAAAAGATTATTATTTCAGGCTTATCAAGGATATTCAAGGGAGAGTCCTGAATCATGGAAACAGGGCAAAGAGAAGAGGTCTGAGACAAGGAGCCCAAGGTAGGACAGCAGCGGAACCAATGGGACCAAACTTGGAGGAACTGAGCAGAAAAGCCTGTGCAGACCAAGTGCAGTGTAGTCTACAAAGGGCAAAGAAACTGAAGTTTACTGAGTCTAGCTATTTTTTTTTTTCCTCTCTCTGGATATATGCATTTCCCCCCGGCCCCAGCTTCACTTTCAGTTCTTAGAAAATAGAAATGTTCTGGAATTACGTGATCCAATCCCAGTACCATGTATTGCTCTACCTGACCTACCAATATAGGTGGAAGGCGTGTAATGAAAGTCGCAGGAATCTGCAGAAAGAGAAAAGCAGAGATTCAAGGTTAAGACTGTTTAATGCTTCCCAGGAGAACTGAACTCCTTCTTTGCTTTGTCACAAGCTTCCTAAATGGCATGAGACAAGCTCCTTAACCAAACGTTTCACATCAAGCCAGTACTTACTCATTCCTTTTTATTTTCTTGAGTATGCCTAAGATCTTAAGGTCTAACGAGAGGGATTGCTGAGCACCTGAAACCACAAACAACTCAACAGAAGCTTTGCTTTTAATTGGAGGTACCATGCAGTGTGAAGAATTAAAAAAAAAAAAAAAAAAAAAAAAAAAAGTCTTTAAAATCAGCATCCAAAATGAATGGGTACTGTATAACTTTGGATCTCTATATGCCTCAGCTTCCTATCTATGAAAATAATGTCCCTTGGGATATTTTAAAATATGAAATTAGTTCCTGTAACACTAAGTGCTGTGAAAGAGACATTTTAGTAATTCTGTTTATTTAGAGAAAGAGGTGAATATTGGAAAGAGAAGTCGGGTCATGCATTGAGTAAAACATATAAAATACTGAATAAATATTTCTTAATTGTTCTGTGCACTGAATAGGGCAGAGGTTCAGTAGGACAATTTATAAATTTGTGTGTATATATATTTATACCTATTTATAATGTGGTCTTAATTACTAGAAGGTTGCTTGGGCAAGTTAAACTAGCACTTTGGAGCCTGAATTTTCTTTATTTTTCTTTTTTTTTTTTTCAATTTGGTTCTTTTAATATGTCTTTTGTGTATATTGTAATAAATTGTAATATTAAATTAGTGGTGTAGAGATATTATTAAAATGTATGAAAACACAGAAACAAGCTCTTGCTTGTGATTATGTATATCAGTCTTATTGTGTTGGAACACTTGTTTATCAGTGTTTTGGAAGCCAGGTATGTGATACAAAAAAATAATTATTTTGGGGAGGGATGTCTGTTTCTGAATATGTTCCACACTGAAATTTTCAGTGTTGGATATAGAAGGACAGTGAGGCATGCATTCATATAATTCTAGAGTTTCTTTATTTCAGACTTCTGAAATTACTGTGAGTTACTTAAAAGTTTGGGCATGCATTTTCACTATATTTGTTTGTATGACAAAATCTGTCCTGTATATTAATTTAGTTTAAGATGTATGTTACTTTATTTTCAAAAGATGGTATATTTCAAATAATTATTGGATAAAGTAGGATAAAATTGGATTATGAACTATATTTGCGAATGTCGTGGGGTTCTTATGTTTCTAGGGGTATACAAGTAATGATAAAATAAATGGAGCTGCCTATGTCAGTGACAGTAGTTGCCATAGTAATTAATGCCCTTTAAAGAAGGGCCTATATCTTTGTGTGTGTGGGTGTGCATCTATGTGTAATGTGTGTGGGATGCTGCAACTGAAGCTTGAATATTTCAAGAGATCATATTTTGAACAAATAATACTTTAAAGAATATGCCCAGATTCTCTTTCCTATTGTATTAAATACTTCTATTTTTTATGTATTTTCACGTTGATCTACTGCCCAACTTCTTGGAAATTTGATACAAGAGCTTTCCTTTAACATAAAGACTGTTTCTAGCAATTAAAAGAGAGAATATATAATTACTACTTCTCTGAAGAAAGCTTAACCAAATTCCACATGAATCTGAACTTTTAACTGGTCTTAGAATTGCTTACAAGCAGTTGGTAAACCATTTTTTATACTTCTTTAATAAACAAGCTACAAGTGCTTAATCAGATCTGATGTTTATTATAGCTTCACATAACTTTAAAATGTGGCTCTAAACATTGCAAGAAAACAGTCAGTGTTATCTTAGGGAATTATACCTTTTCTAATATGAATTCGATCTTCGTTATTAGCCAGAGAACTTCCAAAGCATCTGCTTGCTTAAATTTTCAAAAATTGTTAGAGGAAACTAATATATGTAAATAACATTCATAGACGCTTTAAGCTTATCAGATGCTGCTGGATGCTACAAACAACTCATCAGTTTTTTGTGTTACTCCTGTTGCTGGCTGTGCCAGCCTATTAACACTCCCTTCGAGTTTACAGTACTTCAGCATAAAATAGCCATAATTAACCTTGTTCAAAAGTGTGAGAAAGTGTGGAGAATACAGGTAGAAGGAGAAAATTCAAGTCTGTAGAATGTGGTCAGAAGAACAGGAATGGTGGTGACAATTTTTAGAAGAATTTAGAACGTTATGTGGTGTGCTTTTTTCAAATATGTAGTAAACAGTTGTTTCACAATGTTCTTTTATTTTTGGTTAATCCCATATTTGCACTTGCAGTTGCAATTCTGCATTCCTCTTTGTCCTTGGTTAAAAAAAAAAAACAGCAAGATGAGCAAGAATCTTCTCAGAAAGAGGAGAAAAAGTCATTCTAAAAAGATATGGAATTTAGCCGTAACTTATTTGAAACGTTAGTAACCAAAGAAAATGATTGTTTACTGCTACGTATCTCATATTTATACTAAGTTTGTAGGGTTACATCAGTCTTCTCACATTTGACAAAGTGGCTTTCTGGAGATGGGAATATTCTCTACTCTTGGTAATTGTGGATTAATTTTAGATGAAAAAAGGATTTTTTTTTTTTTTTTTTTTTTAAAGATGGAACATATCTAGAGTAAATACCAACTGAAGATGATCAGCTTTAGTGTTTGAAGCAACAATCCTTCAGATAATGGAGATAGTTGTTTCATCTCAGCTTTTCAAATTCAGCTTGTTTCGCATGCTGTGTATGTGACTTTTCAAGCAGCAAAGTGTAGTATGTTTACACTGGAGAGGCACAGTGGTGAGGGTGTTTTGGAAACTCAATTTGATAGAATAGGTACGTTTTTCTGTACAGGAAGGTCTCGGAGTTTTTCATAAAGGAAGACTGATGGAAGCACAGTGACTGAATGAAGAAAGCTTGTGATCAAAGAGGGATGGTCATCTAATAACTTCAGTGTATGTGGCTCTACATGTAGTAGTTGTGGGCTTGAAATATCTAATGTCTCACTCTGCTTTCTTCTACCTTGTTGTTACTGTGCTTTCTTTTTGAATGCTGGAAGAAATATAGTGCGTTTAATCCTCCCTCAGGACTAATGACATTGTCTCTTCGCTTTACATGGCTGTCCTTTACGTGCCTAAACCATGACAGTGGCTTAAGAAATAGATTATGATTTTAAGCATTTGAATAAAAAAGCTAAATATTGGGAGATACAGGGACTTTCAAAAATGGAAGATACCTGGTTTTATGGCTTCTTCAGTTCATTGTTAAAGAAATTATATATTCTTTTTGTTGCAGAGTTTTTAGTGGGGCTTAAAGATAGTAAATACAAGTAGGTTAGTTCTCTGGAGCTTGAATACCCACAGCTATGCCTACAGCTGTCCTGTTAAGGCTTAAATATAAATATATACAAACTAGAGAGTCACCAAAGACTGATTAAATGCAGTTCGTACAGCAGAATTCAGCAAAGTGCTAATATTCTAACATGGATCAAATGAGACCTGCAGGAGGCCTATAATGATGTAGCAGCAGGCATACTTTGAGTTTGAATGGTATATGGTCAGAGTAATGATAAATGTATTGCTTATTCTGTGTAGACTAAAACCATGCTAGTGTTTACTATTGCCGTAACAACTGTACTTTCACATCTTAGTTCTCTTTATGTTCAGACTATTTGACTTCTCCAAAACTGTAACTTATAAAACCAAATTTAAGAGTCTTAACTGTCATGTTTCTTTTTCCTTCTTCTCCAAATGATGCATTTTTTTGGTATAACTCAAAAGTTATAGTTGTGCTACTATGTAGCTTCTATGGTAATACTGCAAGCTGATTTTTCTCAGGTGTAAAAGTATAAGTCCTTTCAGTTTTAGTGGGAATTAAATGTTTTTATTCAGGGCATCGGGTATTTGAAGATCTGAGCTAATTAGACTTTCCTATTTTAATGTTAATGAAACAAAATATTAACTTGTATATCATTGTATATTTCTTTTAGACACTTATTTAAGCACTTATCTTTTGAAATTAAAAGTAGAATGTACTGAACTAGGATTTTTTTCATCTTTTATTTAACTAAGATCCTTCGAAGTGTAATAAAATGTAACAAGGAATATAACTTTATAGTATCTTCCATTTAAAATTGCTGGCAAGATCTTGGGGGAAACAAAAACCCCCAGTTAAATATTACTAAAAGTGATTTCATGGTATGTTACAAAGATTTGAGAAAGCCACTGTGGGTTTGCGTTTTTAGTGGGCTCTCTCAAAACATTGAGTTGAGATTATAGATGTTAATTAAAGGATCCCCTTGTGTTTTACTTTTTTTATTACATCTGCATCGATATGCATGTAGTAAACTATCAGTCCAGTAGCCTGTTTCCTTCTTTTGTCTTTGCTTGAGCAAATTGTATATAATAAAAAACTCTAGACATGTGCTTTTAAATATCTGTGTGTGTTCTGGTTATCTGCCATTTACTGATATTTATTCTTATGTTTACCTTTGTATTCTCCCTTTTTATGAAAGAATTGGTATGTGCCACATCATGCTAACTCTCCCTGTTGTGGTGTTTTGTTTTGTGTTTTTTTTTTTTTTTTCTTTTTATGCCTTGCATAAATTGTGTCTTGCAATGGTTTAGTTTCCATTGATTTGAATTTTTCTTTTGTTTCATGGTTTTATTTGCAATTTCATTTGCATAACCCTATTGGAATTCACCTATACAAAGGACTTTTCTTGCCGTATCTACATTGGGGTAGCTGCCTTCATAGAGACTACTGTTCAATGTCTTTTAAAAAGTTTAGCTTTTCTACTGTTATTTTCTTAACAAACTGTGTTTTTAAAAAGTATGGAAAAATATCCATACTCACAGATGGTAGCAAGTATCCATATGTGCTTCTATTTGACTGAACCATAACAGGAAGTTTTCATGTTCTCCTCCTCCCTCCCGCCCCCGCACTCTACTTGTTGCATTTAGTGGCTTAATTTCCCTAAGAGAGAAACCTTTTTAAGATGTAAGTATCATTTTTACTTGTTCAAACTGCACTGGGTTTTGCCAGCCATCTGTGAAGACAAGGGAATAGACTTGGCATGTGTCGCAATCTTAGCTGAAAATGTAATTTTCCCATAATTTCCAGTACAGTTTTTTTCCCCTCATCATCTGCAGAATAAATGCTCTTATTAAAATTTAAGAAGCTAGTGACTCATCAGATTAAGCAACTAAAGAACATTTTTCCCCTGGATAGCAAATGGACTTTTTTGCTCTCTTGATATCTGGAGTTGCAGCACTTGTACTGTCCTAGAGGGAAGAAAAATAAAAGAATGTCAAAAATGTTGATACAGTTGTTTTAAGGGTTGGAATTTCACAGATACTGAGCAGACAGTTATTTTGATGCAGTCAGTGATGCTCATCCCTGATGGTAAATATGTTACAAATATGGAATGTATGTGTTTATTTTTTGATTGCATTGTATCTGAGTAAAGGTTTTGAAAATCCCAATTGGTTCACTTATTTACCCCACAAACCACTGTGTTTGTAGAGACTTAGTTTTATCAAACCCTAACAAATGACTTGTGCTTCTGCAGAATGATTAGAATGCTGCACCCCAGCAACATCTCTCGGCACGTAGTTTCCCCATTTCCTCTGTTTTCTAATGAGATTTGTGTGGAAGTAGGTTTGAGTAGCCTGTGTTGCCTCGCAGTCAGTTTTACTGGTGCCGTCAGTTTTACTGGTGGTTTTGGGGGAAGTTATAAACAAACCTCGGCTTTTGCTGGTTTTGTTTCAGTCATGTTGTTTTATGTATTTGAATAAGATACATGTAATTTTTTCCGTTGTTTGACAATAGCATCATTTGGAAGACAAAGTTTAAATTGGTTCCAAAAAAAAAAAAAGCAATCGTTCCTCTTTAAGTATAAATTCGTTCTTTTGCAACAAATTTGCTTTGACCTGTCTGTTGCTAATATAACAAATACTGTATTGTCAAAGTCTATTACTTTTTCAGCCTTAGAAGCTTGAGTTTTGTTATGTAAATCTGGAATATAATCCTGATAATTTTTCCTGGAAGTACATTCATTTTAAAGCACACATTCTCTTTCCAAGTAATACTTTTCTGTGGTTCTGCCACTTGTAGCTTCATTTTAGATTTCAGGAGAGTGAAAAACAAGATGGTATCTAGTAAATATGTATCACGTTATGGAAGTTGTGCTTGTTTTTGAAAATTGACCGTAACTGAGGACTACAGCAGTTTGCATGTACAAGAATATACATACAGAAGTAAATTGCATTTATAGTTTCAGCTGTGTTCCATGTTCTTGAATGGCTTGGAAGCCTAATTGCACTGGTTGAGTTATTATATTGAGTTAAATATGTTATAAGCAGGTCCTATTAAAGATTGTCCAATTGCCTGTCTTGCTTTTCCAGTGCGTTTCAACGCTGTCTTAGACCATGTGGATGTTCATAGTGCTATACAGCACAACACAAAAATGAAAAGCCAAAGTAACATTACATAACTGGTAACTTCCAAGAGGGATTATGATACATGTAAATAACTGCATAGTATTGTATTTCTACCTGCGGTGCTTCTTTTCCCCTCTTCTTTTTCTGTCTCGGTGTTCATTGCTGTCTGTGCTTGTATTTTGGCTTACGTTGTAAGCCTTGGGCAGGTGAAATGCCTTTTGGTTTGTTTCATGTGATTGTGGGTGTGTTTCTGAGAGCTCAAAATTTAATAGTTCCAGTAGTGATACGGGGTATAGGGAGGGCAGGAGGATCCCTTGAAGCAGAGCTGCATTAAGAATCGCAGTGCTGTTTTCCACAATTTCATTTTCTATACGTTGAGCAGACAGAATTATTTTTAGCTCTTTAATTTTAGTATGTTTCTACAGCAAATGTTTGGGTGCTGGGATTGTCTCTAGTGCTTGAGCATGGGTATGTTGGAGAAGGGTAGAAGGAGAGAATGTTGAATAACAAACATCTGTTTATTATAGCATAAAACACCTCTGTTGTGCTGTTCAGACCACCTGATTATTAGGATTGTATCAGTGTCCTGGTTTGAGGTAATCTTTTAGCTTATGACTCCTTTTTATTTTTTTTTTTTATGTAATGGATGGAAAGGCCTGGTAGGTTGCTCTGAAATTCTAATAGGCTTTATGGTTTTTACAGTCTCTTAGCAACTTCATCTGTAGATGATAGAGTTTTTGCTCACCAGCTGTCCAAGTTAAAATGCAAAACATAATAGAATATTTCTATGGCTCATTTTAATGTAAACAACAATCTCTCTAATAGATTTCACCTTGTTGGCCGAGCCAGTGTCTGCTGTGTTGCAAGAACAAATATTCTCTAGGATTACAGTGCTTAGTTTTTTGCTGAATTTTTATTTAGTATTGTTCCTTTTGTATAAAAAATGAAATAGATATAACATGCAAACAGATATGAAACCATTTTATATGAAGTCACAATAAAAACGTTAACCATTCCTATTGCCATTTGCAATGAGAGATGAAATAGTGTATCTCTTAAAGATGAATATTCTCATTCTGGTTTGGATATTGCATAACTTTTGCAGAGGGGCAGGGGTTGTTTTCTGCGTGTGTGTGTGTGCGTGTTAATCATCTGGTTCTTTCAAAGGTGAGGAGTAAAAATTTCTCCCTTCCTCAACCCAGAGGAAATCTGCGTCCCTGAAACATGAGATTTGACTACCCCTCTGTAGTGTGTATGATTTAAAATATTGTTTCAAAATTAGACAGTCTGTGATGCAAGTACTGCTTCAATTTTTGAATCTGTTGGTAGAGAATGTCTTTACAGTCCCATGTGTCTGTGAGATGTACTTGTAATTTATTTAAAAGCATCTAATGCTAGCTATTTACCCCACTGTTCTCCTGCTACTTGAACTGCAATGCACGTATTAAATTATTAACAATTTGAAAATCTTCACAATAGGGGAATCTAGAACTAAATGCAACAAAATTCTGTTTTCTTGAACTTTCTTGGATCATTTAGTCTTTTATGTGTAAACATTAGATGAAAAAGGAGGGATGAGGACATATGCTTTTGCAATATCAATAGTCTACATACTCAAACTTTTCAATTCTTCCCAAGGGTATCTTCCAATAGCATATTTGTAAAGTAAAATACTGTAGTTTGAGGCACATCCATCCATATGTCTGTTTTGATTTACACCCCACTTTGCCATGCACATAGAAATAATGCAGTAGGATGTTCCTGGCCTGAAGATAATGTGATTAAAAAAAGAACGCTTACCTTGCATATATTTTGATGTTTTAATGTGCATTTTAGTCATCTGTACAAGATTTGACAAAGTTTG
Source organism: Vanellus vanellus (assembly GCF_965231255.1). NCBI lineage: Eukaryota > Metazoa > Chordata > Aves > Charadriiformes > Charadriidae > Vanellus > Vanellus vanellus. The sequence goes on along the minus strand of NC_138912.1, from coordinate 18,357,499 downwards.
TTACTGTGCTATTGAGCATCTAGGGATTGTTAAATATTTCTTCCATTCCCTTCAAAAAAAAACCAAACAACCAAACAACCCAACCAAAATCAGAGAGAAACAGGTATCGATCAGAGCACTGGCACAGGCTGCCCAGGGAGGTTGTGGAGTCCCCTTCTCTGGAGATTTTGAAGACCGCCTGGATGCAGTCCTGAGTAATGTGCTCTAGGCGATCAATCCTGCTTTGGCAGGGGAGTTGGACTAGATGATCTCTAGAGGTCCCTTCCAACTCTGAAAATTCCGTGATCTGAAATAAGAATATGAGAATGATACAAAATGAAGAAGCTCTCTTACTATCAGATTATGAATGGGAGAGTGAAACTGCTGTAACGTAATCTAAAATGCTAGGTCTGGAATAAAATTTCTATAGTCAATATTTTCACATGTCAGAGTGTTGATAACAGGCAGTATGAAAAATGTTGTAGTCATGTCATTAATTTTGTAGAAGATCTCAAGGACTGCTTTCTGCATTTTCTGGAACAAGGACAAAGCCTAAAGAATAAAAACTGCATGCAACAATAATTGTATGTAACTCTAGGTTGTAACACTTCAGAAAAACAGTAAAATTAAAAGGCCCCGATAACCTGATTTCATAGTTAACTTTAGCATGCAGTTCAGTATATGTATACTCGCTATCCAGATATACCCTGTAACTGTCCAGGGACCATTTCTAGAAATAAGTGCATTCGAGTCATGGAACAGAATAGTGCTCTGAGGAATTTCTTACAGTCTTTTCACAGACACATTTGTGCCAAAGTGCTTTGTCTCTCTTTTTTCAGAGTTGCAATAGTTTCCAAGTCTTTTGAAGGAAAAACCGATCGAACAGAAGACTGGTATGGAACACAGTACAAGCAAGAAGCAATTTCTGATGAAGTTATTAAGGCATGTTAAAACTTTTAAGATATTCTAATATCTGCAAGTGAAATACATTCTTTGTCTAATTTTCCATTTCGTTGAAGGGAGAACTTAAATCTGCTGCTCCACATAACATGAAAATTGTATCATGAGTCAGTTTAATATTATGAGAAGTAAGGATCTTATGTTAGTCTTTAGATTTCAAATATTCGTTACATAGGACAGATAGATTTTAATGGTTTTAAATCATGTTAAATACAGGGAATGTTACACCATTTTTTGCTATAAAAGATCCATAATTAGTGTGGCTACTTAAAAATGTAAGCGTTAACTTTTTAAAACTTTTTAAAATCTCTATTAAATGTTAATGAACTAAATTATTCTTTAAAAAGGAATCTTTTACAACTGCTGTGTGTAACTGTTTCTGAAACTGATTTTTGCAAATTACGAGTATATTTTGCCAATTAAAGCTTCTAAAAATCAAAACTCCAGCAAAGGAGGTGGGCAAATCCTTATTGAAATTTGTTATTGATCTAGTCTTTTAAGAAGAGAGGGCTGTAAAATGCACACTAGAGCTAAATTGGACTTGCTGAGCATGCTTCGAACAAACATTGCAAAGAACTCTTCACTTCTTAAGCTTGGCCATGCCTGTGTTCTTGATTAGAATTCTTGCTTATGAATAGAGTCTTATACCTTCATTTAGAGTTCACAGTAGCACAAAATATGAGACAGAGAACCATGTTCTGCTCTACTGTAAACTTTCCAAAATTCTTTTCTTTTTTTTTATTATTATTTTTTATCTTTTGTCTTCTTCCTCGGAGTACTTCATCCTGCTGATAGCCTACCCCAACTTGGTTTCCCAGATATTTCTCTCTTCCCCTGTTGTCTTAATAGTATTTACACATAAGCTAGTGGAACACATTTTTAAATCTCTTATTAGAGCATAAAATAAATAAGTATATATCCATTAATTAAGAGAAATTGTACTTAGCCTTATTGTTTCTCCTATTTATCTAGAAATGGCAAAATGCTGACCTGAATGGGAAATTCAAGCTTCCAATGAAGAACGAGTTCATTCCTACTAACTTTGAGATTTTGCCATTGGAAAAAGATGCGACGCAGTACCCTGCCCTTGTCAAGGTAAGCTGTCTGTAATTGTTCTGTTCGCTAGCTAACCTTCTAGGAAATGAACAGTTAATTCCTATGTGTTTCTAAATTAGAGATCATGTCATATTTTAAGGTATAATAAAACAAAAAAAGTACATAACTTAATGATATTACTAGAAAGACAGTAGAAAATTCATTCTTCCTAAACTTTGGATTATGACTGTTTGGGTTCCTACGAAAAGTAATCTACAAACCACTTGAACTCTCTTTACCCTTTTGAAAGTGTGTTAACAATTGATGGAAATAGTATTAAAGTTGTTTATTCAGCCGAAGGGTGACTGCCGCTCTTACTTTTTTTGAGCAATGTTCAGTAAGTCGAAGTTAAGGCTATTCTTTTGTAACTCCGTATGGAAAAAGTTTGTGATTGCTTGGAGAAAGGGAGGAAGAGATGTAAACACGTAAACAAACATTACTCTTCAGTCTCCTGGAAGCATCATTTAATCACAGAATCATAGAATGGTTAGAGTTGGAATGGACCTTAGAGATCATCTAGTTCCAATCCCCCTGCACTGGGCAGGGACACCTTCCACTAGACCAGGTTGCTCAAAGCCCTATATCCAGCCTGGCCTTGAACACTTCTAGGGGTGGGGCATCCACAGCTTCTCTGGGCAATCTGTTCTAGTGTCTCACCACCCTTAAAGAATTTCTTCTTAATATCTAATCCAAATCTACCCTCTTTCAGTTTAAAACTGTTACCCTTCATCCTATCACTACACTCTCTGATAGAGAGTCCCTCCCCATCTTTCCTATAGGCTCCCTTTAGGTACTGGAAGGCCACTGTAAGGTCTCCACGGAGCCTTCTCTTCCCCAGGCTGAACAGCACCAACTGTCTCAGCCTGTCTTTATAGGAGGGGTGCTCCAGCCCTCTGATCATCTTTGTGGCCCTCATCTGATCTCAGTACTTATAGCAAGTCTCAGTTTTTCTCAGTACTTAAAATTTACTAAAAATTATTTCTCACTACTGAAGTGTAGCTGTCTTTGCTAATGCTCATCTCTATTCTAGGCTTAGTTGGAGGATAAATAGGAAAAGTCGTCTGCAATTACATGTAGTGCTTCAGCTTGAATACTCAATTCAGGAACACTTTTTGCACACTAGATTAATGTAAGTCTACTTCAGTGCAACGATATCTTTCAGGAAAACATATTTGTTCTGCACAGGGCGTTTTAGGTATTTACTTGAAGCAGTATTATTAACAGATGAGGACTTAGAGAATATGTTTATGTTATCCTGAACTGAAACCCTAAACCTTAGCAGGGACACTACTGCAGCTCTGTTAAGTAACTCTAATTGGTTTGCTACAGGAACTTGATGGTCCTTTAGTGTCTCTCTAGCAACTAGGCAATTGATCCGCAGAAAAGCTTTGCTTTAAGGCATCGTTGCTTTAGAAATGTATTTGCTTTTAGTTTTTCCTTTCCCTTTAAAATATGTTTTCTGAGGGAGAATGTTTTCAGTCTTCTGTACTTGATGAAATAGACGTTACCTATTTTGCCTGCATATCTCTTATTTTTTCCCCAGCTTTGTGTCTATGTCATTTTCCTTTTGTGGGCCCTGGCATTTGTCTGACCCCACAGCAAAACATTGCAAGAACAACAAATCAGCAGAGATTAGCTGTACAAAAAAAGCATTTTTTCTGCTATTTTATATGCCTAAGTGAGCTCACTGTGGACTGGACCAGTGTTGTGGGGAAAGAGAGGGACAGGAACAGGATGGCCGTTTTCACTGGCAGCATGTCACTAGGTCACCTCTGTTGTAATGGCACATCTTGCCCTGAAAAACCCTCAGGACAGAGGGCAGTTAGGATATGGGCTTTGGCCTGAGGGCTGGGTTGTTGCCGTGGTCTGCAGCTAGACATCTCCAGCTATTGGACCAGGTCTCCAGTACTACAGACAGGCTCTACTGTTTATCATTCTGTCTCTGATGTAAGACGTATTCTAAACGGCGTAGTAGCAATTTAACAGAATAAAGAATTTGTTGGCTTGGAGAGAAGCTATAATTTGGCTTTTTAGTATAAGTTGAACATTGGGTAGAGAAAGGTGTGTGGTAAGAGACAAGACTTACTTCTTTTATGCAAAAAGGAGGAGGAAAATACCCTGCCAAATCTCTGAGAAGCAAAGAACATCTGCTCAGAAATATGAGAAAGAGAAATAGCTTTACATTTTAAATCTGTCCTATGTATATCAATTTAAAGAAAAGATGTTTGGGGGGATAAAGTTAACTAGAGTTGGAACAGAGAGAGTATCTACTTCACAGCTTTTGTGAGAGAAAAAGCACTAGGGGAGGTTGTTTAGATTCTTTTCTGTACTAGGATTTTATTATAAAAAAAATTGGTGACAGATCTTTTAACTAATTTCCAACTAGTTTTACCACTTTTTCTAAATGCGTGTGTGGTTTTTGTTGCTAGTGTTACTTTAAAACAACATACAATGCATTAATATTTTTTACTATAAGCATTAAATACACAATTATATTCTTAGGCTAAAACATGTAACTGTATGCTGCCTTAGTGCTGATTAATCTTTTAATGCCATCATTAGCAGGGAATTTTGTGAAGCTAACTCTATATTTGTCTTTGATCGCTCCTGCTTTAGAAAAGTAGTTCCCATTTTGATCATAAGCTCACTCACAGTGCTGCAGCCATTGAACCGCCTGTTATGGTGGCATATGGTAAGAAGAGAGTCTCAATAAGGATAGATGGATGTAACACAAACATGTATAGCAAGAATATGAATGTAAGGGTGCAACACTACACTGAAATTTGAAGTAGTGAAGAGACTTTTTTTTTTTAATAGTGTAATATATTACAGTTAAAAGTTAGGTGACTTAACAAAACCTCTTTTCTTGACACAGGACACTGCTATGAGCAAACTGTGGTTCAAGCAAGATGACAAATTTTTTTTGCCAAAAGCTTGTCTCAACTTTGAATTTTTCAGGTATGCAATGTTAAGTATATATAAATTGCTGTCCAAAACTTTGTTGTTTGTCAGGAGTCTCCATTTCCGTGGAAAAAACTTTGTTGCGTGTATTGAGACTTTAAATTGTTTTTCCTTACTTGGGAATATGCAATAAGCTACAGTAGCAGGAAGGCTGGTGTAAGTCACACGGCACTTGAGTAGCAAGCAGTTTGAAGTGCTCCATCTATATATGAACAGGAAAAGTTTATCTGAAAATACTTTTAAAACACATTTGCTTCTGTGTTTTATTTGCTATACCTGAAATATGCCTGCCAGTAGGACCTACTACATACTGCAATATATATCTTTAAAAAAGCACGTGTATTATTTTTAATTAATGACTAAATCACAGCTATTTCAAGATAGTGTTTTCTTTATAAAATGCTATTCTGATAACGGTTTTACGTTCAAATTCTATTTTAATTTGCATAACGTGAGATAGTATGCTGACACCAGCAACTGATTTTTTTTTTTTTTTTTTTTTTTTTTTAGAAGAACATGATCTGTATTATCAATGAATGTGATTCTCACCTCAAGATGCATGATAAAGTGCTGTAATGTTAATTCTGGTCTTGCATTATTTTCGTCACAGGAAAATTCTTTTTTTTTTAAGTGAGCATGACAATGATGTACCTTAGCATTCCTTTCAAGTAGTAATTTCTAAATTTTGAAATAAAATTGCAGCTGTCTTTAGAGTGCAGCTATTTCTGTGCTGTACTACTGAAAGTGAAAATAATTAAAGGAACTCTTCTCCTTTGGCCTAATTAAATGATTCAGTGATATTGCTGGAAAGGCTATTATGTGGGCTGTCGTAGATGCTCACAGATGCACTGTTGAGTCCTTGTTTTGAATGAGCACTTGAAATTTTTCTTGGCAGAATTTTAGATAGAGGCTTTTTTCAGAGGATGTCAAGTCTTGGTACTGGTGTTGGTACTAGTTGGGGAAAATAGGTTGGGCATTTCCTCTTTCTTTTTGGTTTTTGAAACCACAGGGCAAACATTACAACTGTTTCAACTTTGACGTGTCAGGAAATGGAAGATAAAAGTCTTATTCAGAGAACAACGATTGCAATACCTTGACGCCTTTGCTCATACCTGGTGGCTTTCCCTTGTACTATGTTTGGCCAAAGTTCAAAACTGGATTTTATTGATCGACACTTGAGTTTGTTACACAGTTTGGATTTTTTTTTAAAATAAATTCCAAATGAACTATGAGTGATCCAATCTCTGTACCAGTTTATGAATGATTAAAAGCTAATAACTGATGTTATGTAGAGCACACTAAGGTATAAGTATGCGCACATACGCACAATATCATAGAATCATAGAATGGTTCGGCTTGGAAGGGGCATTTAAAGGTCATCTAGTTCAACCCTCCCGCAATGAGCTGGGATATCTTCAACTAGATGTGTGATGATAGTCTTTCCCAGTTAGGTCTATACTTTCACCTCAGTGAGCCCTTTTACAAAACAGGGAATACTTGAGCTTTGCTGACTAATGGAATGATTTGCCTCTTTCCTCCTAGGAATGGTTACAGGTAGAAAGCCGGCTTTTTTCTTAGGGTTGGAGGCAAGCGTTCTTTCCTTTTCTTTAAAAATGAGATCATAATTGTATATGAATAGACGTGAGGAGATTTGAGCAATATTGGGTGCATCATCTCCAAAAGAAATTGTAAGCAGGATTGTCTGGTTTTGATAGTTAAGAAAGATTCTTAGTGATAATATCTCTTCTGAGACTGTTCATGTCATGCTGATGGTCATTGGAGGAAATGGTGAAATGTATAGTGTTTATTCATGAGACTTGATGAAATTATCCATAGTTTTTGTGGCCAAGTGTACTGGTGAATAAAGCTGTCTTAATAACATGAGTTTTCATAAAAAGTTTGAGCCTCGATTCTAGATCAGAATATGCCAGCTATGCTGCCTTGTAGCAAATTACAAGAATTTGTTCACGTTGCAGACTGCTTCCATAAGGTAGAAAAAACTAGTAGGATTTCTTTTGCCTGCTGCCCTGAGCATCACGGATCACTAGAAGAATTCCTGACCCAGATGTTACAGCAGCAAATGCTGGGTAGATGAATTAAGAGGCAGTTTTTGGGGGGGGTTCCCTCAGACATGCAGTCCAGTAGGAACAATCTGAGTATATGAACCTCTTGAAGTCGCCTTGTTCTAAAACTGAAAATCGTTACATGGCACAAGTCTTGCATTAAAGAAACACCACAGTAAAAACATCTGATACAGGACTTATCCAGCCGAAAGGACTGATGATAAGCTTTTGCTTTTGTATGAATTATGACTTAAGAACTCAACAAGTATCCTTTTTCAAAAGGAAGCAAAATAACAACCTAATGTGCTGTTGTTTTGAAAGGTTTCTAAAGGTAGTTACAAACTTTGCACTTCAATTTTCCTAAGGTTTAGAGACGTGGACGTTAAAAATACGATGCAAATTATTTTTAACTGGATGCTGGCTACTTTCCAGTTTAAGAAATATTTCAAACAACTTGAGTTGCTCACATGGTAACCCAGGATCAACACTTTGGTATTGATTTCAGCTATGTCACTTACAGCTGTGTTTGAAAGCAGAAAACACTAGACTTCAAGATTTTTCAAATATACTATCAGTGATTTGAGTTGTTCTGCTTCCTCAGATCTAGATAAAAAAAGGTAAACTAGAAATAAGCATTTATTTACAAAGTTGTCAGTAATAGAAGGCAACTCCCAGAACAGCATTGTTATTGTTTTCTGTTATTTCTCACTTGAAGATTAATGATTTAGTAGTCTTCATTATTTTTAAAACTCCCTGTTGGCCTTTGCCAGCTGAAGGAGCATACAGAATTTATAACTGATAAGGACATAGTAATCGCTCAAACTGATTAAGTCTCTATTCTAGTATCAAAATGGGAAAGAATATAATGAGTTTGGAGGAAGGTTTATGATAACATCGGATTGACCTACATCTTGCTTTGAATTCAGTCATAATTAAAAAATTCACTATTAATTGGATTTGCATCATTGCCCATATTGAAATTGCTCAGTTTGGGGAATTTCTCATTGTAGGGAGAAATGCAAAAAGCAGAGTCTTTTTTTTTTTTTTTTTTCTTTTAACTCATCTGTTTGCTTAAGTTACACAGGCCTAGAATAATTAAGCCAGTGTTAGTAAAAAAGCATATTCTAGGCTAAGATTTCAGACAATAGCAGGCTCTGCTAATGTAATAGTTTTTTTTTTTTTTAAAAAAAGTATTTTTTTTTTTTTTTAACAATCTCTTTCCATGCTTCCTTTCCTTAATCTAAAAGGAAGGAGAAGTCAAGGCTTTACTGAAAGCTACTTAGGAACCTTCTTAAAAATACCTTTGCAATGCATTTCAAAGTTATCAGCATGTGTGTTGTAGCAATGTGACTTTTCTTTTTTTTAATGTTGGTATACATCATGAAATACCATGCTATATAGGTGTAAACATACATAATAGCATGTCTCAGAATATGACCAGTGGTGACTGCTTAGGGAAAATTAATGCAAATGGCATGAGTTTGAGTTGTAAGCTGTATTCTAACAGCAAATTGTTTTAGATACTGCTGATTATTTCGGTGAAATTGATAATGAATTTATATGCATTTCAGAAGCTTTAGAAATAAATATTCTATCATAGTACAAATAATTTGACTTTGCAGATCTTTAAACCACACAGATATTTAACAATTACAGCAGTTGAAACATGGCTTGAGTCTTTGAGTTGCATTTCTCTTTTTGAGAAATTTACAACAGTATTGTATGTCATCAGATGCTTCTAATACAACAGTAGAGCTTGTATAGTTGTTGCCTTTAAAAGGATAACATAAATATGGTGGTATGAAAAATGGTATGCCAGACTTCTTTCCTGAGCTGAACTTATCGTGTACTGCATATTTTTCATACCACAAATTGTTAATCTCTTAATTGTTGTAATAGAAACTACATTGTTTTCTGATAGTTTAGAATTAAATTATTAATTAAATGTTCAGTACATGGACTTTCATTTCAGTCTTTTAAATTATGTTGTTTATTCAGGGTCTATTTAATTTATTTTACTCCTGCTGAATTCTGACTGTGTAGCAAAGTAAATATAATGTGTCTTGATTTATGAGCACAAATAAGAGAATATCTCTGGACTCTTCAATACATGTAGGCATCACTCAAACCATAAGGAAGCTAAATAATTATTTTCAGGTATGTTCATATTTGGCTTCGAAATAGGAATCCTTTGTAATGGGATCCATCAGCATACTCACAGGAAATACTGTTTCCTTCAGATCAAACTTAAAAGGCCAAAAGAAACTGAGAAATAATTTTAAACTGCATGTTTTACTTTCAACATTTTCTTCCAGCCCATTTGCTTACGTGGATCCCTTGCATTGTAACATGGCCTATTTGTACCTTGAACTACTCAAAGACTCCCTCAACGAGTATGCATATGCAGCAGAACTAGCTGGCTTGAACTATGATCTCCAAAATACCATCTATGGGATGTATGTAAGTACCCAAATCAAGGAAAAGCTTAGAGCCTTAAAAACTACTTCCACTCATCAACATTTTTATATTGATTTGATGGAAGGACTTTTATTTAAAAAATGGGTCTAAGGCTGTTACTCCTTTTGATCTTGGTTATTAACCATCCTTTCTTTAATTTGAATTTTAAGTTGAATTTTGTTCAAAGTCTTCAACGATATTTCCATTCGTAATAAGCAAATTTTCTTTATTTTTATATCATTCATGAAATTAATTAGTTGTAAGATTTGTTCCTCCATTTTATAAAAGAAAAAAGCAACCCTAATCCAAGCTTACATATTTATTTCAGTTTGTCAGATATCTACTAAAAACTTTCTGACTGATGGGGTACAAGACCCCCTTTTCATGCTATTAAATAAATGGTACACTTCAGCTTTCCTGTTCAAGAACTACTGATCATGAGGCTGCATATACATACTCTTCAGTCATGTTTCTTCATCCATTACTTTGTCACTGCTTGAGGTATCAAAGCATTTCTTTTGTTTTTCTTTTTGTTAGTCGCTACATTTATGCTGATCCTCTCCATTGCAACATGACATACCTGTTTATCAGGTTATTGAAGGATGATTTAAAAGAGTATACATATGCAGCACGCCTCTCAGGTTTGATCTATGGCATTGCATCAGGAATGAATGCAATACTTGTAAGTAAGAAAAAGGCGCAGGAGGAAATGAAACAGCTTGGGAGTTGTTGAGCTTGGAGAAAACATTTGACTTCTGCATTTCTAAATGAGATGGTTAATGTTTTTTTCCTTACAAATTAAAGGCAAAGCAAAACTGTATTTTAATCAGTACTGAGTGACCTGTTTAAGATTGCAGTGTCTTGTGAACACGTGTGCAGTGCAATTGTTGCGTTCTAGTTCACATTTTTATTTGCTTGCATGGTAATCTTGAAAGTACTATTGCTGATTTCTATATAAAAAGATTAACTTTTCTGTTGAATGAATACAGATTTTGTTATAATTCTCTAATTCTGCTGTAGTGAGTTGTGGAAATGGATTGTGCATGTGTTCATTAGAAAGCAATGCTAGATATTTATGGCTTTTCCTTAAGTGTTTGTTTTTATTATGTGTGTTATAATCTGTTTTAAAGTGCTGACAATACTTACTTGATAAATACTGATATTATGATAAATGGTTATTTCTTACTCAGCTTCTGAGAGATTTATGATGGGAGATTTTAATAGTCTCTCTTGAAGTTTTGTTAAAAGCTGGTTTGAACCATCATTTTATACCAAAATGTGTTTTGAAATTTCCTGTAGAAGTATTATTTTCCAAAGCAACTTAGTAAGAATATACTGTGTACTGTCTTTACATTTTCTGTATGAAAGAGAATGCTGCAATTTCTTTTTTTATCCAACACAAATCTCATTTCCAGGTAGAATTCACTTAATTTACTGGCAGAATGGTTATCTATTCTCATTTTCTAAGATTGCTGATGTTTCCATGGTCAGAGTTAATTCCTTTTAAAAAAAAAAAAGGGGGGGGGGGAAAGGGTTGTGTGTGTATAATTTTCTTCATTTTTAGTCACAGTTTAGAGTTATTTTAAATATTAGCTGTTCTTGGTAGGGTCTTTATATTCTTCTACTGTAAAGATTCTATTTTCGTATATTAAAAGCAGTTTACTCCATTTTTGTATCTATGAACTTCTAATATTCTTTTCTATATTGTGAGAAGGTTTATAGTCAATAGGTGTAACTGGACAATGTTGATACTTTTAAGCAAGGACAGATGGTACACTGAAAACAATGACCCGTGGTGATTGTTGAACAGTTTGGGTTCATATGCTAATTTAGGGTATCAGCCTTTGTCATAAATCCACTTCTTGTAGCTTTTTCTTCAAATTCATGGTTCAGGTATGTTTCAGCAACTATAGAAGAAAAAATTCTTCCTACTGGAAAGCAGGAATTCACCTGTGGTTTTGTGTCCTAAAATTTAGTTTTACCTTAGTTAAACTGCACAAATTCAATTAAATTCCTGTTTAGAGATACCAAATTTGAAGTTTTTTTCCCCAAAAAAGGCCTTCTAATGCCTTTTTTCACTAGACAAACTTTCTGTAGCTTGATGCAATCATATAGTCATTCTTAAGTTTCTGTGTTGTTTTTTTAAATGACCAAGTTTATTTCATGTATACTTTCAAAAAAAATGGGTATGATCAGATCGATATCTCATTATGATTGTAGACTAAGTACTGTAGTGTTTCAGCCCAGCACCATCCTGGTTATAAATTGTGCTGTTGACAGTACCTCTTTTCTTGTAGCACTGCTTACTTCCACTTACGTAAACTGTGTTTTTGAGCCACATGAATGTGAAACAGGTTAAAAGTAAATTGGAGAGAATATTTAAGAAGGCTGTGAATCTAGATTTCATTACTAAAATGAGAAACCTAGAGTAAAACCATTTCAGTACTCCAAATGTACAGTTTACTGACTAGGCTCAATACTCATAATCATTAAAAATCTGTATTCTGAGTACAGTTTGCTTACATCAACATGAAATTACATTAATTCTCTGCATTCATAACTCCCGGGCAAGTATGCGATATTATATTCATCAGTTAGTTATCTTTTGATGGGTAAAGGGATTTTATTTCGGAGTTCATGTTGAATGACGTTGAATTTAGAGTGTTGAAAAGTGTACTGTTCATTGAATTATACAAGATTTGGTAATTGTTTTATTCTTTCATCTTCCACATTTGAAGCAAATTATGTGCTTTTTCCGTAGCTTTCTGTAAAAGGTTATAATGACAAGCAACATATCTTGCTCAAGAAGATCATTGAGAAAATGGCTACTTTTGAGATTGATGAAAAACGATTTGAAATTATCAAGGAAGCGGTAAGCTACATGAGAAATTTATATTTTGGAGTAATTTAAAATTGAATGCATTGACTTGAAATGAAATTTGAGGGCTGATTATCCATGGAAATACAGAGTGAAATTCTGCTTCATTGGGACTGCAGAAGCTTTTTTCTTTTGTCTTTTTTGTGGCCGTGAATTCCCCAGAGTGCGTATATTACAGTCTTCCGTTAAAAATAAGTGGCCATGGAATCTTCTTTCAGTCGGTCTTTCATATGATCAATCAAGGGAATGCAACTTCCTTTGACAGGCGTAGAAATCTAAGGGAGACGGGGGCAAAAAAGTCTTAACTTTATATCCTGTTTTACAATCTGTAAAGGCCCCAGTGGGATCTAGCCATAAAAGAAAGGGAAATGGATGAAGGGGGAAAGGAAGCGTTGAGAAGATTTGCAACATTTCTTCTCCCCAGATGTGAAGAGGAGCTCTGCTCCTGGGCTGAGATCCTTTGGTGCAAAGTAACCAGCTGGTTAAGTACATGCTGACTTCCGGAAGTCTCACTTCCTAAGTTTAATGACAGATCTATATATGTGGAATGTAAGTTAGGTGTTCTGTTGGTTTTTGGGTTTTGGTTATTTTTTTTTTAAGCTCCTGAAGTGTATTAATGAACAGTGATTGTATTTGCTAAGCCAAACAAGATACAGAATTGTTCTTCTAGTGCTTTCTTTAGAGCAAGACAGAGATAAAATAAAGGAAATGAACAAATTAGAGCAGATTAGAGCAATGAGGTGTGGAGGTATAAATGAGTGTACAAGGATTAGACTGGTGTTGGGGAACAGGCTGACTTCTGGCCCAGAAAGCTTGCAAATAGTCTGCAGTAGATGAGAGAGCTGGGGCTGCAGGGAAGATCAGTCCATGCTTGCTATAGTCTTACTTTAATCCTCTGCTGCTGGTGGTTTTTGAACAGGTGACTGGCCTAGGCAGACACCAGGGCCGTCTTCAGTTCATTACTATTTAGTAGGAAATTTTAAGAAGGGGGGCATCAAACATGAGGTAGATTCATTATAACAGCACTTTAACTGTACCTAAGATGCATGAATTATCTGGAAAGTTTTAACTGGATGTGATAAAAGTCAAGGTAAAAAAACCCAACGCACAGGTCTGTGAATGATCTGTTTGGGATGATTGTCTTTTAGTTTAAGATATTTCCCTGATTGTTGTTACAGTTTGCTTGAACTTTGTCACTATATTATGCCTGTTTTGTCATTTTCTAAACTTTTGTTATATAGGCCTCTTGTATATGTAGAATAAGGACAAAATACAAAAAAGTCAGGTCAGATGGGGAGATCACAGTGTGTCCCCTCAGGTAAGGGAGATAACCAGCTTCTGGCTTTTGTTTGGAACAGATAGAAGGACTCAGCAACTGTACAATAAAAATACAATCCTCAGCAACTCCATGTTTGCTGTTTCTCATTCATCTGCCCTGAAATGAGTTACTTTTTTCCTGTACTGGAAATGATCCCAGCTTGCCAAAACTATTAGTTTGCACTTTCCAGTTCCTCTGGTGGAAGAAAAAGGTTTTGCATATTTTGTAAAGGTGCAGCTGGACTAGAAAGGAGTTTCTTTGAAGAAGCTCACCGATTCTTCTCTCGTACCTCCTTTATCCAGGCAAAGAATGAAAAGAATTTCCCAGATGCTCCTGTATTTTTCTAACAAGTCAGCCCAGGGAAGCAACTGGGAGAAAATAATGTTTTCTATTAGCGATATTTCCCTAACCCTGGACAGTCACCATAGAATATTTCCTGGGTAGAGCAACTTTAGATAAATACTTATTTAGGTCTAACTGCAATAATTTACTTTCCAGCCATTGATTTCGTGGAGATTTTTTATTTCATGCTCGTTTCAACTGTCTTAATGGTTACTGCTTAATCCATAGGGTCAGAAGCCCACATTATTGCTAAAGTAATTTAACACAATTTTTTAACAGGTCTAACAAGCAAGAGAATGTTCTTGACATTTAAAATGTACTCTCAATTTTGTGTACCATCGAAAATATACAAGGCTAATTTTTATGTTTAGAAATAGAGTTCTATAATTTTAACTTAATTATTTTGTTTTAGTACATGAGATCACTTAACAACTTCAGGGCTGAACAGCCTCACCAGCATGCAATGTATTATCTCCGACTCCTGATGACAGAAGTTGCTTGGACCAAAGATGAATTAAAAGAAGCTCTAGATGGTAATGTTCTGCCAGTTTTAAAATTTATTTTTTTTATTTTTTTCTTATAGAAAATGTCTTGTTACTAAACTAACAAAGGTATCTATTTTGAACTCTGCCCATTATTCAAGTGAAGCCCCTGCAGTGCCAGACCTGAGCTGATTCTGGCGGATGTCGGTGCCTCTGCACTTGTCTTCCAGTTTCTAGAAAGTATAGTAGTTCAGGCAAAAGGCCTCAAATGGCAAAACTTGCAGGTAAAAGTTCAGGCAAAACCTGAACAGCTTTGGGGGCATGAGCCTGGGTACGGTGAATCCAATGCCTAACCAACACTGCTAAAAAAATTTGGCTCTAGTTGACATCTTGCAGACGCATTGGAGTGCATCCACATTGTACTTCCCAATGTCCATACTATTTTGTTTTTTCCTTTATCGGGGAATCCTAACTCCTGTTTCTCTAGATAGCAAAGAATTGTAGATAATAAAGACAAAAATACATAATTCCAGTTGATAATAATGATAATAAAGAACACCGTAGTTCTTAACGAAGAACAGGCGCTCCACTATATTTGGAGGAAGAAGAAATTTCAAATTAAGAGATTTGATTGATTTTAGTAATAGCCGAAGAACTTTTCCCTACCTGTATCTTGCTGTGTTACAACAAAAGGCTGTTACTGGGACAGTTTGCAAAATATCTTGTAATATCTTCTTGGAATACACATTCTTTTCAACAAGAATATCTGGCTTTTGTATTTCTTGAGGGTAGGGATTGAGAATACATATCCATAGTTGTCAAAGACTGACCCATGCCATGCTGTTTGAAGTTGTGATGCTGAATACTGCTTCATTAAGATGGACTCTATAGATGCCCTGAGCAGGCTGCACAGGGGTGTGTATTTTTTCTGCAGGGTTGCTCCAGGATAGAAATACAAATGTTTAGTTGTATAGTTCCTTGAATGATTGCAGGTGTATCTGAGACCAGCAGTGGTGCCAGTGCTGCCTGTGAAGTCAATGACAAAGCTAACACTCATTTTTATGGCAGTGTGTTCAGCTATATGTAGGTCTTTCCTTTTTCAATGATACTGAATTTTGAAAGAATAAAGAGATATTGTCTTCCATGTGTAAATTGTCTTTAAAAGATTAATGCTACTGTATTCGGCATAAGAATAGCTGAAAATGGAATGCTGGAAAGGAATGCTGTCTGCTTAGCGCTGCTGAAAATCTGCTTGAAATACGGGGAGTTTATGTATGATTTCTTTTATTTCTCTTTCTTCCCTCTCTCACACTCAATGTGACCATAGTCTTTTGCACTATTAATAAGAAATTCTAGGGGCAAAAATTAAGATTAGGGTTATACAACAATAAGAAGTTGATTTGGAATCAGGGAAAAATGTGGAAATGAATTTTTTGCTGATGGTCAGTTTCCTCTCTTAAGAGAGGGAAAGACTGATAACAGGCATGGTGTAGGTTTTTCTAATACAAATCACAAATCTGTTAGATATGTATGCATACCCCACTGAATAACCGAGTGACCTCATAATCCTGATTGCGTTTGTCTTTTCAAAACTTTTGTGAAATGCAGAAGCATTGTTAGTTTTTATTTTAGTTGAGAAAATGACAAAATGAGAAATTAATAGATTTGGTGATACAGTGTGGGTATTCTTGTAGTATGAGGGAATTAAGAATGGAGATGTTGACTTCGGGATCAACATTCCATCCATTCAACCGTCCTTTCTTCTTCTTTTATTCCACTGATTCTATACATTAAACTATACTTTGCGTGATATATGAAAACTGCTTTGCAAAGACAGGCTAGCATAGAATGTGTGTCTATGTACTCTGGGATATATTGCAAAAATATTTTTCTTGTGTATTGTTTGTTACAAAGATACTATCAAAACACCATATTTGAGTTGAGGTTCTTTTTTTAGTCTAGATGGTAAATGCACAGCCTGTTTCTCAGGCATTATAAATTATAAGCTGCTTGTTAATAACTAAGGCTTTATCTTGGAACACCACCTGAATGATTGCAACTGTTTTCTCTGGAGAATGAATGTTTGTTCATGATTGGAAAGGCGGCTTTTTTTTCTTTTCCTTTGGAATCTGGGTCAGACAGTATG
This sequence comes from Vanellus vanellus, assembly GCF_965231255.1. Lineage (NCBI taxonomy): Eukaryota > Metazoa > Chordata > Aves > Charadriiformes > Charadriidae > Vanellus > Vanellus vanellus. Next base: position 18,340,818 of record NC_138912.1, on the reverse strand, counting down.
TGAATTCTAAGTAAAACAAACTATATGATGAGTGCTGCTATTTAGACCTGGAAACTTTCCAACGTTGCATTTTTAAGGAGAGATTCACTTTTTCATGATGATGAGTTTCTCCTCCTCCAAGAAATGCACCATATCTAATCATAAGTTAGGTACTACTTCATGTAAAAATGCATGTAATTGATTTAACTGTCTAAATATCTATTCTAGATGTCACTCTTCCCCGCCTCAAGGCCTTTATAGCTCAACTGTTGTCACGGTTACACATTGAAGCTCTTCTCCATGGCAATATAACAAAACAGGTTGGTGTGCTACTTTCTTTAATAGAATGTAAATAAAACAATTTTTATTTAAAAGCAGCATAAAAATGGAAGACTAGTTTAATCTTCTCAGATCTTAAAGGAGTTTTACCAAATGTGATTTCGTAATTTGACTTTCTACTTTTTTATCTTTATGGGAGTATCATGGTGTCATTTTTTCCACTTTAGATTTATTAGGCTAAGTGCTGCCCTTATATCGCTCTTGGAAACTTAATAAAAAACAACTTATGATCTAAATATTTTAAAATCCTATGTTGTGTGTCATTACTGTGACGTGATCAAGCTGCATAAGGAACGATGTGCTGCAGATGCTGCTTTTCCATTTAAAAGTTTCAGGCTAACTAGCAAAGATTTAAGAATCCAAGATCCTTCCAAATTAAGTACTTTGCACAAAGCTAAACAGGAATGGTGGGCCATAAAAAATGTGTCAGCTGTCAGTTGCATCTTTTTGGGAGTAAAAAACATAAAATGTTTGTTCTGTCTTCCAGTAAAATAGTAATGGTTTGTACTTGCATAAGAAATCTAACCAAATATTTGAATATATGTACCAATACAAAGTGTAGTACCTTTCTTTACATTTTTGCCTTTTTTTTTTTTTTTTTTTGTAGCGCTGATGTAGCATTATTTCTGTGTTATGTCAGCTCTGTGGTACTTTACTTGCAGGAGATGTTATAAACACTGCTATTGTCTGCAGGATGTATGGAGAAGAAAATCAACTAGTAAGGAGAGGAAACAAAAAAAATGCCAATAGCACTGGATACACAAAGTTTTCTTTTTCAAGGATGTCTCTAACATTTTTTTAGAGAGTATTTTTCATGTGGAGAAATGTGAAAAATAGTGTCACTTTTTTCCTTCCTTATTTCTTACGTATTTGTATATGAAAGTCAGTTCTTTCTGAAATATAACTGAATGACAGATTTTTTAGGTTTCCATGACGATGCAGCCATAGCAGAGAAATGCATTCTTTAGTTGGCATAAGGGTGGCTATCGAAGAGTCCTACAGCTAGAGAACTGGGAAGGATGTACTGTTGCACCCATAGCTGTGTAATGCTTAGAAATGGTCTGCAGACCTCCCTGAATAGAGGCAGACAGGCAAACTTCTCTGTCCTTCAGTGCCCGTGATGTGATCATCACTGACAAAACTCAGAAATTTTAACCTGGATCTAAGAATTTTTTCCAACTAAAAGTAAATCAAAATTTACATACTCTTGTGACATCTTTCATTACTGAAAAATTTTTAGGGAATCAGTACTTTTTGAAAAATTACGTGTACCTAGCTGCTTAAAATTCCCATTTCTTCTTGAATTAATTTCATTCTGATATTTGTTTTTTGACTGTTCCTTTTATTTATTTGCTGCAAGTGGATGAATAGTAAACTAATTCTGTTTAGAACATCTGTATGAAGAGTCTTGTAAATACTTTTTTTACTATTGGATTGGAAGAACGTGTAGTATTTTTTTCTAACCTTTCAAACTGTGTTTTGTAAGACCTCAATCTTTTTGTCTTTGATATTGGGTGGGGATATTTGGGGGGGTGAGTGTGTTTATGAATTTTTAGACCTTTTGCTTGTTTTTGATAAGACCACCTGTGTTGTGAGTTTGTGGCATCACAGACTTAGAGATCTTGGCCTTCAGCCAAAACTACTTTGTAGCAAGTTACTGTAGTTTCTAGTCTGCAGGCTACAAGAACACATAACCCTTAACAGGTAAAACTTTTGAAATTAAATCCTTGAATGAAACGAATGATTTTTAGATTTTTTTCCACTATTTATGATTTTTTTTTTAATTATTATTTTAATCCATCAAATAAAAGAAAGTACCTGGGCAGTAAGTCCTAATACTGCCAGCACATCAATGGAATGAACGTTTGAACTTAACCATTAATTTCTTAAAATTCCATTTGCTGGGATGTCATTTGCTTTGCAAACATACATTGTAGGTATCTGGTTTTCAAACTTTGATGTACACAACTTTCAAAGTGGCAAAGCGAAAGGAAAAAAACAAAAACAAACCATTGAACTTTAATTTCAGAAGCATTGGAGAGGAGTAGAAGTAGTTAAACATGTAGACAAGATAAATGTAAAAAACCCTACAAAACCCTTGCCTTCCAAGCCCCCACTTCCTCTCATCTACTTAAGTTCTACTGTATTTTTATTTAATTACAACATCCCTACTTTCTATTCCTGATTTTTTTTTTTTTTTTAATATTTTCTTTTCTCTCATGTCACCATCAGTAATTGGAAAGTGTTACTCTGCTATTAAGTTCAGACTAACTAATGATCATTAAAAATCCTCTTATGTTTTCTCTTCCAGGCTGCATTAGGAATTATGCAGATGGTTGAGGACACTCTCATTGAGCACGCTCACACAAAGCCACTCCTTCCCAGTCAGCTAGTGAGATACAGAGAAGTGCAGCTTCCTGACAGTAAGTTAAATGATTTATTTACAATTTTTAACGCACATTAAATTGAGACCCTCTGTTTACCAATGGCATTTAAAAATTAATATTACTCTGTTGCTAGGAGTTTGTTTTGACTTACTTCAAATTATTTTAAACTTAGAATTTAAAAATATCATTAGGGTGTAGTTTTGTTAATAAAATTATACACTAATACAATCATCTTTCTGGTATACTTGAAAATGAATTTGATCTCATTTTTAATCTCTGTATGTAAATTGGGCTTCTTGGGGGTTGGAACTAGATGATATTTAAGGTCCTTTCCAAACCAAACCGTTCTATGATTCTGTGATTCAATCCTGATTCACTTGGTATGATTTATGGGAATAAGAGCCCTGTCCCACTCTCTGCTACGCATAGTATACACATTTGAATAAGTACCATTCTTTGAGCACTTTTGAGTATTAATTGACTATTCCATGAAGAATTGTCATATATGACTCTTGATTTTTTTGAGGAAACTAAAAGCTCTCACACAAGTAACTTTTTTTTTGCCTGATATAAATTCTTTTGGTCTGGTAGTGTTTTATGTGATTTTACTTCTATTGCGAAAAAATATTTTATATATTTATAGGAAAGGACGTTCAAGGAGTTGCTGGGAGTTAGAGCAGTGATGCCATATGTAGCTATACAGCCAAAGCCAATTACCCATAGCTGATCATCAGCCTGTGCAAACTACCATATACTAAAGAAGCTATTGGTATTAAATGCTGAATTATTTTTAATGCTCAGAAATGTTTCTGACAAATTGTCTTAAGAAACTATTTACACAGTAGAGGCAATGCAGAATTCCATTCCAGTTCCAAAAATATTTGCTTGAGGAAAAGCAGCCAGTTTCAATTTACTTGCTGTTATGCTCAAGCGATGACATTTCGATGTGTTAAAATAATCTTTTCTTTACTTGTTTCAAGGAAAGTATGCTGTTAGTGGAAACTTTGCTTTAACAGTCCTAAACTATTTATTATAATTCCATTCTACAAGTAAGACTGTTATCTTTTTAATTGTAGACAATAAGAATGTACGTTTTTATGAACTTAAATGTTTTAACTTTGTCTTTTAGGAGGTTGGTTTGTTTATCAACAGAGAAATGAAGTTCATAACAATTGTGGCATTGAAATATATTACCAGACAGACATGCAGAGCACTTCTGAGAATATGTTTTTGGAGCTCTTTTGTCAAATCATCTCAGAACCATGCTTCAATACTCTGCGCACCAAGGAACAATTAGGTAAGTTTTCCCATAGTGACTATGTGTCTGTATACACACATGCACGCATACTCAGGCACTTCCATGAGACACGATGAGGTGTTCTTTCCCTGCTTAGTGAATGCCATTTAAAGGACAATTGGTAAATGTAAATCACTTTAACTGCTGATGACTCAAAGGAATGTTACTGTGCACAGACTCTAAATTGAAAAGAAGCAAGCATAAGTTTTGAGATAAATCTGAAATATCTGAAACCAACTCTGTCTTTAAAAAAGTACAGTGCTAAAATTTTTACCAAAAGGAGATTAGGTCAGTTTCCTAAATTTTCGCTCTTCTTAAAGAATCAGTAGTAGTTTGGTCTTTTCTGCTTGTGATCCTATTTCCAGGTGCACTTGATGATTCATAAGCCCTATCTTAGGAATACTGCTGTATGAGTAGTGGTAAGATGCCATGTTGGTGAAGACCTAAATACTTTTCAGGCTCTTTAAGAATAGAGCTGTTCACCAATAAGTACAAATAGTTGTTACCTCAACCAGTGAGACTAAGAACTGGTAAGGTTATTCCAAACAGGATAAGAAGGGAAGACAGAGACTTTGCATGACAGTTTGCATGATTGAAGTACTGATGAGGACGAGTGCAGTTTTTCCAAAGGTGAGAGGCAGGTGAATGCATCAGTGTGATGACTATGAACTACCAGGGGATATCATGCAATATTAGACTTTTTGTGAGCAAATAGTAGAACCAGCCATACCATATTCATCATAGGGATTTTAACTATCTACGTATCTGCTGAAAACAGGGCAGGACCCAGGTTATTTAGCAGACTTTTGGAACGTGCTAGTGGCAGGTTGGTATAGAAGTTGGAGGTAACAGCTAAAGAGGAGGTGGAGAACCAGTGAGGAAGAACTGTGTGATTGTGTCCAGCACTGCATAACTGCCAAATGATAGAGTTCACAAGACGTAGGAGAGAAGACAGCAGAAATACCAGCAAAATTTAATAAACTTCATAGAATAAGATCTCTGAGAAAGCTAAAGGAAAAAGTTCGAGTTAGCAGTTTGCTAAACAGTAGAAGTAGTAACAACAACTGACTCAATAAATGCTTTAGCAGTACCAGAAAGAGGAAGAGAAAAACTGTCAATGGTGGAGAAAAAAAGTCAAAGTTTTATGATACCTTTGGTAGTTTTCACTTGAAATGTCAATTGTAACCAGTTGATTTCCAAAGTAAATACTGGTGATCAAAGTCCAAGGCTTAACTTTGAACAGGAAAATAACAGATTAAAGGTTGTGCAGGTAAATTGGAAGTTTTAAGAGTTCAGGCCTGATGAACTCTACATAAAAAAAAAACAAACAGCCCAACAACTATGAAATCCTGGAATTAGAAGTCTTATAACTGAGGATTTGTGGATGATAAATAAGGTACTGGAAAAATAAACACAGGTAAATGCTTTATGTTTCCTTAAAGGAAAGAGAAGAGCAGGGAAATTGCAGATCAGTCATCTTAAAACTTATTCCATATTTTCCAGGAATTAGAAATCAAAGCAGTTCTAAAGTTGTAGAAGGTAACTGAAAGACTAGACTATTACTGGACAAACTCAGGTAAAACTAACTTTTTAATAATATAAACGGAGTTTGGCTGTACCGATGGAAGTGGTGATGTCATATGGGAGGTATACAGAGGAATAGTTTGAGCAGCCAGGGATCGGGTTAGACAAGCTAAAGCCCAGATAGGACTAAATCTGGCCAGGGACATTAAGACAAACAAAAACTCCTTTAAGTATGTCAGCGAGAAAAGAAAGACTAGGGAAACTGTGGGCCCTCTCCAGAAGGAAACGCAAGAACTGGTTACCTGGGACAGAGACAGAGCTGAGGTACTCTGACTTTTTTGCCTCAGTCTTCACTGTCAAGGACTGCAGCCACACTACCAATGACGCAGAATGAAAAGATGAGGATTGGGAAAATGGAGAACCACCCACTGTAGGTAAAGATCAAGTGCGAGCCCAACTGAGGAATCTGAAGGTGCACAAGTCCATGGGACCTGATGAGATACATCTGCGGGTCCTGAGGGAACTGGCAGATGAGGTCGCTAAGACACTGCCCATCATATTTGAGAAGTTGTGGAGGTCTGGCGAGGTTCCTGCTGACTGGAAAAAGGGAAACATAAGCCCTATTTTCAAAAAGAGAAACAAGGAAGACCCAGGGAACTACAGGCCAGTCAGTCTCACCTCTGTGCCCGGCAAGATCATGGAGCAGATCCTCCTGGAAACTCTGCTGAGGCACGTAGAAGACAAGGAGGTGATTCGCGACAGCCAGCATGGCTTCACCAAGGGCAAGTCATGCCTGAACAAATTTGGTGGCCTTCTACAAAGGGGTTGCAGTGGCAGTGGAGAAGGGAAGACCAACTGATGTCATCTACTTGGACTTGTGCAAAGCGTTTGACACTGTCCCACACAATACCCTGGTTTCTAAATTGAAGAGACACGGATTCGACAAATGGACCACTTGGTGGATAAAGAACTGGCTGGACGGTCGCACTCAAAGAGTGGCTTGATGTCCAAGTGGAGAGCAGTGATGAGTGGCGTTCCTCAGGGGTCGGTACTGGGACCTGTACTGTTCAACATCTTTGTCGGTGACATGGACAGTGGGGTCGAGCGCGCCCTTAGCAAGTTTGCCGATGATACCAAGCTGTTTGGCGAGGCAGACACGCTGGAGGGGAGGGATGCCATCCAGAGGGACCTGGACAGGCTGGAGAGGTGGGCCCAAGCCAACCTCATGCAGTTCGACAAGGCCAAGTGCAAGGTTCTACATCTGGGTCGGGGCAATCCCAAGCACAAATACAGGCTCAGCAGGGAATGGCTGGAGAGCAGCCCTGAGGAGAAGGACCTGGGGGTGTTGATTGACGAGAAGCTCAACATGAGCCAGCAATGTGCAATCGCAGCCCAGAAGGCCAACCGTATCCTGGGCTGCATCAAAAGAAGCATGGCCAGCAGGTCAAAGGAGGTGATTCTGCCCCTCTACTCCACTGTCGTGAGACCCCACCTGGAGTACTGCATCCAGCTCTGGAGTCCCCAACATAAGAAGGACATGGACCTGCTGGAGCCTGTACAGAGAAGAGCCACGAGGACGATCCGAGGGCTAGAGCACCTCTCCTATGAGGAGAGGCTGAAAGAGTTGGGGCTGTTCAGCCTGGAGAAGAGAAGGCTCTGGGGAGATCTTATTGCGGCCTTCCAGTACCTAAAGAGGGCCTACAGGAGAGCTGGGGAAGGGCTTTTTACTAGGGCATGTAGCGACAGGACGAGGGGGAATGGCTTTAAACTGGAAGAGGGCAGGTTCCGATTAAACATTAGGAAGAAGTTTTTCGCTTTAAGGGTGGTAAGGCACTGGAACAGGTTGCCCAGAGAAGTTGTTGAGGCCCCATCCCTGGAGGTGTTCAAGGCCAGGCTGGAACGTGGCCTTGGGCAACCTGGTCTAGTGGGAGGTGTCCCTGCCTATGGCAGGGGGGTTGGAACTTCATGATCTTCAAAGTCCTTTCCAACCTAAACCATTCTATGATTCTATGATATGTCTCTTCTTGATAGTATGAAAGGCACGTAATATTCTCAGACAAACTAGAGAGAGCGCCTAGGTGGATGTGCTACACATTTACATGCAAGACTGTTCGGAACGTCATGACTGGAAAATAGATAAGAATAGTTAATTTGAAAAATGGTGTTCTACAGGTCTCTATTGTGTACCAATGCTATTTAATATTTTCATCAGCACTCTGGATGATAGAAGAATGAATATACTTACTAAATCTTCAGGTAGCTCTAAGCTGGGAGAGGCTGCAAGTGTGGGGGAAGACAATTAGAATTCAAAATTAGTTTGACATTTTGGAAACGTGACTCGAATGAAGATAAGATGCAATTTGGTAGGAACAGTTTGGCAGGGATCATCAGTGGCACAGATACAAGCTAGGAAGCAACTGGCTGGGTAGCAGATACATAGAAAACAATCTACAGGTTACAGTGGATCAGAACTAGAACATAAATCAGCAGTGTCATGCTGCTGTGTAAAATACCGGGACATATAAATGGGAGCTTCCAAGATGCGCATGCAATAATACTCCTATATTGTTCAAGTAAGGACTTTGAAATACTGTATCCAGTTTTGACATGAGCATCAAGGAATGATTAGAAAGCTATAAAACAACATTTAAAAGACTGAAATGTGAGAGAATTGTTAGTGGAGGAGAAAAGGGCTGAAAAAAGGCTTGCGTGTTCAGGTAAACAAAAGCTACAATAAAAAGGAAGGGAATAATATTTTCTTTGTATCTAATTGATAAGATGAGAAATAGTGGTCTTACATTACAGCAAAGAGAATTCAGATTAGATGTTATGAAAAAATAATAAGTTCCTAATATTGAGTCTAATGAAGCACTAGAGTACAACTTAATTTCTGGTTACCTGGTCCTGATGACAGAATTCCTTTTGTTCTGTCTTGGTCCGCCTCATCTCCTCACACCTCCCCTGAACTGATAATTGCCTCAGTGAAATGAAGACGTTTAAAAAAAAAAAAAAATACAGTGGCATATTTTGAAAACCTGCATTATTTCATTTATAATACAGAGTTAAACTTAGCATACAACTGCATTCCTGTCAAACATGCCGTGTTTGGCAAACTTCATGCTGGAAGGGGGATTTCTTTTAATTTATGACTATTTTTGTTGTGCCAAGGTTACATTGTGTTCAGTGGTCCACGTCGGGCAAATGGCATACAAGGACTGCGATTTATTATCCAATCTGAAAAGCCACCACACTACTTAGAAAGCAGAGTTGAAGCTTTCTTAAAAACTATGGAGAAATGCATAGAAGACATGACAGAAGAGGCCTTCCAAAAACACATCCAAGCTTTAGCAATTCGTCGTCTAGACAAACCAAAGAAGCTGTCTGCAGAATGTGCTAAATACTGGGGAGAAATCATTTCCCAGCAGTATAACTTTGACAGAGGTAAGACAAATTGTAATTCCTTTAAAACTGAATGCTGTAGTTCGGTTACACTTGTGACTGTTGAGGGTCATACTCATTTGGGAACAACTTAAACTTTTACATAGCCTGTGCATAATTTAGTATATTTTTTTTGTGACTCGTGTCCTTTAAGTTGTATTTCTTCCTTTTGCCCTGAGAAAATACCTCATCTGTGGAGCCTGTGTGCTCACTGCTGTGGGAGCCGTTAGTAACAGAATAAATGTGTTCCCTGATGTTCACCATATGATGGGGGGCGATGAACGCTTCATTGACCTTCCGTTCTTTCCCTTAGGGCTCAGTGAGACAGACTAGATCAAGGGTTGGAAGTGGTTTGAATGCAAATGTTGATGTCTCATAAGCTGAAATTTCTTTTTATGATGTTCAGATGTCTGTATTACGTACATGCTTAATGCTTGACTGAGATGCATTCAAATACACTTTGATATTCCTGATGGTGCATACATTTGTAGGAACCCTATTCCTCTTCCCATTGCACAGCTCTTTTGAGGGAGCAATGGCAGAGGCAACAGCAGGTATCTTAACTAACACACGACCTTCCTTAGCTTAGAGTAGGCTTGAAGAAACATTAATTTTTTTTTGTTTTTTTTTCATCCATCATACTTTGAAGCTTATAAGCTTGCAGAAGACCAATTGATATCCAGCTTCTATTGTTATTACTGAAAGTGGACTGACAATTATTTACATTGTGATCCTACATAGTATATAAGTTGTATTTTTCCCTTTTTCATTGTTTCAAGATTTTTAATCCAAAGTAGTGAGGTATATTAGTAATATAGTTTCTATCATTAAAAACCCCAAAAAATCAGTTTTAGGTACAGATCAGCTTTTCCTCACATTTTCATGCTTCAGCTCTTATTCACAGCTATAATTTTCAGTTTTCCATGCATAATATGCTTCCTACATAAAACTCACTCTGTATCCTCTGACTTCTGTGCTTTACATGCACATTATTGACCTTCTGCAATAGCAAATACAGTCTTTTTGGTTGACAATGACTAATTAAACTGTTTTAATAATGAAGAATTTTGAATTGTCATATAGCTTGGTCTTGAGAGGATGAGAGCTACTGGCAAGGTTTCATGCCTGACTATAAGGAATGGTGTGGAAACTTATCCCCTCAAGTACTTATTTTGTGTCTGATGAAACAGTTCAGTTTTTCTCTACCTGAAGTGTTTCTGGTTTCACCATACTCAGATCTAGATTATGTCTCTGTAATTTCTTACTGCTAGCTGAAGCCATATCTTTCATATATAAATCTCACTCAACTTACTATTTCTCTGGTAATTTTATTTCATTAATGATTCTAATATGAGTAGAATTGTCAAAATCAGAAATTCAGCCTGAAGACGTGAAAGGGTTTTTTCCTCAAGTTTTTACATTTTTATTGTTACTACTTTTACTGGTTTACTTTATTTAAAAATCTTCTCGAAAATGTCATCTAATTTTCCAAACTGTGTTTTGTTGATTTTTTTTTTTTTTTTATTTTTTTATTTCCTTCATGTAGAACTTCATATTAATTACTTACAGCCTGCCTCACGGATTTTTTAGCTGCCTATTTGTTCTCTTGCATGCATTTCTTTCTTGATCTTCCTGCTAACCCTAAGAAAAGCAAGCATGCTTACCACAAAAAACATTCCTGGTTATGCAGCAATGATATTACATGATTAGTTCACTACAATTTGATTTATATGAAGTGATGTAGCTACTGAGACACACTGTCCCCAAATATCTTAAAGGTGATTGTTCCTTAACAGGTGTGATGTAGGCACTGTTCCTTACATTTATTTAAAAGTACATCCTGCCAAAGTACATCCTACTACCCTGTTTCCTAGCTGTGAATAAAAACCACCTATAATCAGTCTGCATTAGAAATAAATAACATTCATTTGAGACAATATACGGAAGTAGGCATATCTTTTTTAGCTACTGAATAATACACAGTGCAATCAGTATTCTCTAAACGTGCATTTTTTTAGTAAGTCCAATCAAATGGACTTACTGAAGTATAATTTTCTGCCAAGCTTCCAATGACACTTTCAGTGATGTAAGTATTAGCTTGAAAGTTAACAATGAAAAGCATATCATTTGCAGTCAATTACAGTATCTGAATTTGAAAGAAAAATACTTTGAATAAGTAGCATGCTAATAACCAGCTATGATTTGCAGACTTGTTCTAATTTTTACTATTGTTGTGCAGATAACATAGAAGTGGCTTATCTAAAGACCTTGACCAAGGATGATATTATACAGTTCTACAAGGTAAGTTAGTTATGTAGTTAAAATGTTACTTGGAAAGAGATGTAGATAGAACTGGATATTATGTGTGTGAACTATGAAAGCATATTCTTATGCCTGTTTTAGGTAGATGATATGATTGATGCAGATACCTTAATAATAGTTTTGTTTCCTGAATCTTACTTATTTATTGGCAACTAGCATACAGCAAAAATTGTGGCGAAAGATTGGGTTTTGTTGTGTGTTGTTGTTTTTTTTTTTTTTTCTTTTGTCACATTTATCCTTTCTGAATAAAAAAATATGCTGCTCTGTGACCAAACTTGGCCAAAATTGCAAATTCGTTCTTTTATTTTTTTCTTCAACCAGTAAATGATTCAGCTTATGTTGTGTGTGTGAATTGTGAAAGAAACAGATATTTCTAAAGCTTTTTTCACTGTAAATCGACACTTTTTCTTCCTCTCATAGTTAGGCAGAACAAAGGAACAGCATAATGACGCCATAATTGTAATTGCAACTCAGCATTAAGTTGCTAGCTAGCTAATATAAGCAACTGAAATACTAGGGGTCATCCTATGCCCCATCCCATCCGCTGTCCCGTCCTGTGTCCGTCCCATTCTGCCCCAAATAAATTTGGCCTCATTCTTTCTGCTTTGTAACAAATTTCATAGGCAATGATAAGTCACTATATTGCAAAGTGTACATATTGTTTTGTTACTTAGGGAGCGGCTAAGTGCTCAGGGAATACTTTGAAAATAATGTTGATGTATGTCTTTGCAACTTATTATTGGATGGGAACTTTTATGCCCATCGAGAAGCATGGGTATGTGTGTATCTGTGTTCTTTTTTTCTGTCTTTGGGGGGGCAATGTCTTTCAAAATGGTTTCTCTTTTGTACTTTGTCTTATCTTTTTCACTATCCAAGGTCGTTTTTACATTACTGTCTATTTTTGAGATTTAGTCCTAATGCTTAAAACGGGTTGTTATTTCCAGGGCACAGTGCTAATATGTGTTTTGTTTGTTTGGGTTTTTTTAATAGTATGATAGCATGGGTGAAGACATGCAGCAAATACAAACTTAGTAAATGGAATTTCAATAGTTGTTGTTTAATAAATAACTTGAAAAAGTATCCACATGCTGGTTTTGTAGGAATCTATACTATTTTGCTTACACTAATGATACATGATTATCTGGTACTCTGGAGCAGAAATCACTGGCTAGATTGGTGAGCTACTCCAGCTGAGTTTAATAATTGTGTTCAGGGTGATGTGCTTCCAGGAGGCTGCCAGGGATTGAAAATTCTGCAGAGATTTTAGGTTGCATTCCTGATACTATGATAGTTAATGGCTGAATTCCTATTACTTCCAGTTTTTCTGAGTCCGAAACAGTACATTAATTTCTTAACTTGATTGTAAAATAATTCAAAGTACTATATGGATGACTTTTAATAATATTTGAAAAGACATCCCCAAATTAGTCCCTCATTTTAAACCTTAAATTAAAATTTAAATGCTCTCATTCTTTTACTGTTTTATAAATATAATGTCTGAGTGATATTTCCCTCACCTGAAGGACTTGATGTTTTTTACTGTAGGTGCTGTTGGCAATAGATGCTCCCAGAAGACACAAGGTATCAGTACATGTCCTTGCAAGGGAAATGGATTCCTGTAAGTATTGTGCTGAACACTGTATTTAATCAATTCCTGTTTAAGCAAGTCATAGTTAAAGACAGGCATGTTATGTGATACAGATACGCTATAAGAAAAACTCAGCTCTGGACATTATAGAAAAACTCAGCTCTGGAGATTATATACCTTTCAGAGTATTCAAAAGTATTTCCTTTTATAGGTTTTCTTCACATGGCTGCTTCAGATTTTCTGATTGATGTTTGTGGCCAAGTTCTTCAGCCATTCTGAACTATACTGATTACAACAATATATCTTAAAATAGCACTTCTTTTTTCAATAGGATATTTTAAAACAAACGTAAAACTCTAATAGTCCTACAGGGAAAAACAAAATTAGGATTTGCAGTTATCAATGCACTGTGGGTTTGGGATTTTTTTCTGACAAGCAATGAATGTCCACAATTTTATTCAAGCACTCCCAAAGGAAATGAGAAAAAAAAAAAAACAAACCACACACACCAAAAAAAAACCCAAACCACAACCCTCTGGAAATGTCAAACATTTTATGTAAACCTGAGAAAGTCAAAGTAGTCAATGTTTATTTAGGTTTTATTTTCAAATAATCTAGATCAGCTATGCATTGTAAACTGTTGTTCCATTTTAGAATTCAAGAAGGAAAAGGTTGAACGCGTTTCTGGTTAATAGAAATAAACTGAGAGGAAAAACTTCTATGTTGTTTTGTGCGGATTTTTCACCAGTTTATACTGGACTTCAATTCCAACATGTGACTAGTTGCAAAATCAAGAGGCTTGTGTGTAGACCAGAAAGGAGCAGATAGCTGTGTGCCTGTCATGAAACTCCTTCCAGTCTCAGAATGATTTTTATGGTATTGTAGAAACTGTCACCCTGCAGCTGAGTAACAAAGACTTCCTTCAAAGCATCCTTCCAGTTTTCATGACTAATCATTGCTAAATAGAAGTAGCTCTAAGACTTTTCCTATCTGTAGAAAACTTAAAAATGTTGTAATTACATTGCCAGAGTGGTTTCTTGTTTGCTTGGAATGGTACATTCCCAAGACAAGGGTGAGCATGGGAGACAGCCTAACAAGTGGTTACCCTTACAGACATTATAGCAAGATATTCTCTCCATATACTCCCCAGTCCTAAATCATTTAATCTGGCACGTGGCCTCTCTTTCGCCATGAAAGAGAAATCGTGATTTTAATGCATTTGCCATGAGTGCAAATGAGCATTCTTCCAAGTGCAGGTGCCCATCCTCTAGAGAGTAACACAAAGTAGAAAGGCTGAAAAGCTTCCCAGAGAGAACTCTTCCTCCTGGAGGCAGACGCACCATTTTCTCTGGGAGTGGAAAAGAATCATAAGCAGTAGAGTAGAGATCTGGGATTTTAGGAGGGGGAAGAACTTGAAATCCCATGGCGAAGGTTATGGTTGAAATTTGAGTATGGAGGTGGAAGGGAGGTTTAAGGAATTTAAGATTAGAAGTTCTTACGGACAGGTGGATTGGATGCAGGAAGAAGTCTTGGGGGAACTGGCATGCATGGGGACAGGCTGGGAAGACGGGGGGGTTGCTATCCAGAATTTTGGTACCTGGAGTAACCCCCACACCTCCATAGGCATGTCCTTACTAAAAGATGTGCTGTCGTTGCATTGCTCTGGTTGCATATGCCACTGGCATTTACTATTGTTCTCATAATTTGTATTGCAAAAACATTTTAAGTATTCATTGATCAGTAGACTTTTATTTCTACATTCTCTTTTATGTGTAAATAACATGAATAAAAACCACTGCCTCAGCACATGTTCTTAAGTCAAATCATGGATTAAGCTCTTTGTATTTCTGAACACAACCATGGAGTAGAAAAGCAAAATGTTCAGAAAATCTTATTTAGAGATACTTAAAAATTAATAACCTATGCTTTATATAGATGCCTGTATTATAAGAGAAAACAGTTTATTATATAAAAGGTATTGATTAAATTATGCTACTGAATTAATTTTTATGTTAAATAGGCCCTGTTGTTGGAGAATTTCCATGCCAAAATGACGTGAACCTGGCACCAGCACCACCACTACCACAGGTAAAAAGAAACAACACATAACAAAATCCCAGGCTGTATTAATATGAAAGCTTAGTATCATTAAATATAAGTTTATAGGGAGAAACAAACTTCTTGAAATTCATGCTGTTGTGGGGCCGATGTTTCAGCTCTTTTCTGCATTGTCATCCTCAATAACTACCGTGATTTTTCCTGATTTTTTTTTTTTTTCCTTTTTTAAGTGTGCCCTGTTACCTTTGTTCCTTCTATTCCATTGAAATGAAAACTAATTGTAGTTAACCCTACTGAGTATCTACACTATGGAGTAAAATACGGATTCTTATTGTCTGATAATACTGATTGTATATGATCAGATGTATCAAGTGCCAAGAGAAAGATGCATATGCATCAACAAACTTACCATCTCTGTTTAAAAAAACAAACAAACAAACAACCACAAAACAAAACAACAAAACAAACAACTCCAAACTACCACAAACAAAACCTACTATCTGGTTATTGTCTTAAAGCCTAAAATATTAATGGAAATTCCTATTAATATGTAACCTGTGGAGGAAGCAATTTGACAAATTCTGTTCATGTAAGTATTACACATTCCACTGTGTAGTTACATATGATAGCAATGGGCCCTTACTGGACCTTAAATGAATTTTCTTGAAGGATGGTAATGTTTGTCCCAATAGATTAACTTTATGATCTTACCTCTGATATTCAAAGGATGAGTGGTATGTTCTGAAGTAGAATTTGTAAATGAAAAGATAAGCTCTGTGTTTACTACGGTTCCTGCCATTGTTAGTAATGCAATTACTGCATTATAGCTATTGTTTTCAATTATCTAGAATAAATATGAAATCATATATTTAATAAGAAATAACACTATATTTTGGGTGTCCTGTAGTCATGAAATGTGAATCACTAATATTGTAGAAAAGAGCAAGAAAAATGTGTTTATATGTAGCTGTAGCAAAAGTTAAAAAGAAAAGCAAGGAAATTTTTACTTTAAAGATATTGAGCAGGCTTTTTCTTGCGTACGCTTCTTTGCAGCCAAGTGTGATTGAAAATATGACAGAATTCAAGCGCAGTCTGCCACTTTTTCCACTGGTGAAACCACATATCAATTTCATGGCTGCAAAACTGTGAAGAACCCCAATGGATGAAGAAATGCAAATGATCAGTACTGACGTGGTTTCAGGGGACTTCATGATGAACAAAATTATTAAAGATCATTAGGATAAATGGTTCTGTCTGTTATGAAAGTCCCGAATTCCTTCTTGGTTCATTTGACGTTAGCTGTGTGTTAGGGATAGAGAGTACATAAAAATCAGTTGTGGTCATGTGTCATTTATATTACAGACAACCTGTTGAAAACCAAAATCAACTGAAACAATAATAATAAAAAAACTTGTAGATGCAGTATATTTTTAAAATAGTACATCCCTTCAAATTTTCATTTTGATAAAATAACCCTCCAGAGCAAACAAAATTACTTGAAATACCCGTGTTACTCCTGAAAAACACCGTTTAGTACCCAATAATTATGTTATTGGGGGCTGGAGGGGGTGAGAAAATTAGGTCCTTTTTGGGATGGGGTCAACAATTTTTCTTAAAAATAGAGACTTTCACATTTTTTTGAAGTGACGTGTTGAATGATACTTTTTTAATTGATCCTTAATGCAACCAAACATATTTTCTATTTAAGTTTTATGAAGACCAGTGGGGGGAAAAAAAAGGAAATTTGACAAGACAGTAGTAAGTGAGAGAATTGTCTTAATGAGAATAATTGAAGATACGGGCATGATTTTAATCTTTCTATACAAATTTGGGGACATTTTATATTAAAACTAGTAAAATGCTGGAAACACTTTAATAGTGCATCTTATTGTTGTTATAAAAAGTGTTGTCCCGGTCTCTTGATACTGTCAACATCCTGTTCAGTTTTTCAGTGTTACTGTGAATTGTTTCCATTTGGTATGTAACAGACTTTATTTGGTGTCATTTTTTGTTTTCAGTTGCACATGTACTGATGGAGAACTCAGTCTGTTTTGCCTCATTTGTTGTGTTAGGTCTCAGTCCAGCAAAGTCCTAGTGCAAATAACTTTAAGCACACGGTAGTTCTTGACTCAAGAACAGGTGAATGTCAAATGTGGGCCCTGTAACGACTCAGATGCGTCATTGTTCTGATCCATCTGTGTGGGTCCTTTTTGTCCTTCAGGAAGGCATTTGGGACAGTACAGTACTGGGTGTGCAGTACTGCTGTAGCACAGGCTGTGGTTCAGGTTACATCACAAAGTGTTTGTTCTGACTTCTTTTAAGAAGGCTGTGCAAAACCCAGAAGGAACTGAATTATGCTGAGATACTATATGTAGATATATTCCATAATTTAGTAAGATGGTAAAACAAGAGATGGTGTCTAATCATCACCAAGTTTACGGACTTCTGCAAAGTGATCTTGTGCTTGGGATAGCCCCCAAATAGAAAAAGGTAAGGGAGCATCTTACTAATTGCGAAGTTCTCCTACCTGTTTAATGCATAAAATTGATTGTAATTATTCAGACAGCATAGAGTATGCAAAGCACTGAAGATACAAATTCTGCTTATCAGGGGTGTTACTGAGAGTTTGCTTCTTATTAAAAGAACCTGAAACTAAGGCCCTGATGTGACATGTATGTTGTCATACATCAGAATCCTGGTGTGCGCAATGGGGTGGTTCTTGTCATTGAATCAATGTTCTTTCTTACACTGGCTCTGAAGCCAAATTAAATGAGTGCTTGACAGGGTGAGGGCCTTAAGTTGTATGTATCTGAGAGTCTCTTCTAATTGAATAATGACAGTGTATCTAAAAGTTGTTTTAAAGGTTAACAGTACATGTTACAACATGTTTTTAATAAATTGGAGGATTGTTTGTGATGTAACCTGTTGCCAAGGAAGGCCACTAGCATTTTTTTGTAGCCTGAGAAAGAAAAAATTAAACATAAGCAAAACCAGTAAAGGTGTCTCTGTTCACGTTTTTCATGGATCCTTCACATAAAATGGGCTTTTTACCCTCTTGCATTTTGCTTTTGTTTATAGTTTTCCTTTAGTAAAAGTACTTGTATTATATATATTAAAAGTTTTGACAACATATAAAAATATATATTTTGGGATTTAGTATTTAAACATACCACTCTTACGGTGAATAAAATGAAGTGGCTTCTATTGTGTGTAAAAATAAATAGAGATATATATTCATGGAAGTACTATCAACTCTAATTTTAACGAATTATATAAGGAAATTGGAATAGCAGTGTATTTAACACAAGCTCGCAAATCATGTTTTCCACGGGAAAAAAATGTAGAATTTCAAAATTCTGTGACTGGATGTGGAAACCCATGTAGTTTTCCTGCAACTCTTAATTGCTTTTAAGTGTTCTCCAGCATTTTACAGTTTCTGAGTTTGATATAGCAGTAAATTTTGATAAACTCAGGCATACTAATGGGTTCATTTTAATGGATCCAAAGCTGCAGTGTCTACAAGCAATAAAAAACTACCTAGAATACACTGTAATTCAATTTTAGTGCTTGTTAATTAGTTTATGTAAGAAACCATAAATTATTATTACAAAACTGTAATTTTTGCAAGTGCTATTTTAAGCAGTTGATGTGGAATTGGGTGCATGTGACACAGCCAGTATGACAGAGTGCTAGAGTTATTCTGTTTACAATAAACAATCTGAATTTAATGTTTGGAGTTCTTAATTTGTTTCATTTTAATTTTTTGCATACTGGTAATGTTACATCTATCAGTCTGTGCATGTTTTTCATTATATGTTAGTTGTGATTTTCTGCTGTCCAGTTGCTTGGACTAGTTAGGCTGAATAGCATTGCTGGAGAAGTGTTTCCGGTCACTTCTAGGGAGGTTTCAGAGAACTTCCTCATGTGGCATCCCATGCCTTTTATGTAGATCCACCTCTGTTGCTCTCTGAGTGTATGAAAACTTAGTAATATAAAGGCAGAAATATTTGCACAAGACAGGATTTTAATTATCCAATCTGAAATTGTAAATCCAAAGCATCGCTGCAGCCAGGCTGAATTGTGCCTAGTACAGCTTTACAGTGTTGCTTTTGAAAAATTGCTTTCCCCAGTTGTTTTCTTTGTTTTATGCACACCAAAAGACTACGTTTCGAAAGGTTAGGAGTAAGTGTGATTGTTAGAACAGTAAAAAGTGTCAATTCTGAATTCTTGACAGCGTAAAGATACAAGTCAGCAGGCACTTCTGCTGTTCTAATGGGGCTCCTTGAAGTATTATCTGACAGTTAGCAACAATAAAAGAGACAAGTTTTGTCCTTGGCATTGGGAAGTGCAGTTGGTGCTTTCAATGGAGAAATAAAATCCCTGCAACCCACCTGGAAAATTATTTGTCCCCAGCATCAGGTCTTTCTTTCTCTACTCCCAGTCATTAGGGATTGGTGTAAATCTTGACTCATTGGCGTTACTGTCTTCTGCAAAAAATCAAGCTATCCAAATTTCCTTCGACTGCTACTGCTAGCCATAAAACAATGCTTGAGCTTATTCAGAATATTGTTTAGGATTGGATGTGAACAGCCCTTATTGATCACGTGTTCCACAGTGTAATCATAATGTGTGGAGAAAGCGTTATGCACCTTTTTAACTTCATTTATTATTTTCTAGCTCTTGTTTTGACACAAGGTTAGCAGAATTTTAGTCTATCTTCTCTCTACCGTTTAACTGGTTAGTCTGCTGTTGCTGTGGGTCTGCTGTAACGTGAAAAATCATTATCTTCTACACCGTTCTTCATATGTTTTTTCCATATCTCTTCAATAGCTGACCATTGAACTGGTAAGGTCATCTACAGTGCTGCCTGGGTCCTTCCCTTGAGCCGATACCCAATTTGATGTTCAAATCCAACTCCGAAATACTTTGTTTTCAAGCCTTTTTTAGTATGGTTGCTACACGCTGCACAACACAAGGCACCTCCGTGCTATTTTAAAGGAAGAAGAGAGTAGAAACTCGGGCATCTTTCTTATCTTGTATGTAATTTCAAAAGGAGCCTGGCCTATGCAGATTCTGCTGAAAGGCTTTTATTTGAAACATTTCAGAGTCTGCTTACCATTCAAAGTTATACTATGTGCTGTTGGTGGAATATAACGCTAATAGTATGTGAAATTTGAATTGCAATTCAAAGGAAGGAGGTGTGTGTAAGGCCAAAGGCCCAGCAGAATGGGAAATTTCACAGTTTAAACCAACTTATTTGAATGCAAGCATCTAAATGGAATTTAAGATTGAAAAAGTTTATGGCTTCTTAAATTAATATTTCTAAGCCATCCCAAGGCTGTTGACTAAAATTGCTGTGTTAAAGGCTGTAGACAGCACACTGCTGAGCATTTGCCGCTGTTAACTTTTAGACCTCCCTCTTTAGTGATGCAACGTAAATTTCGGAATTAAATTTCTTGACTAATTTGTGCAACGGATGAGAGGAGATACACAGCTCCTAGTGGACTTCAGGTTACTGTTGCACTGAGCAAGGAAGTGACCAGGCTTAGCTAGTGGGGAAACTCTAGTGAGAGGCATCCAAGTTTAAATCCTACATCTTTGTGAGGATTCGCCACCACCTTACTGTGTGTTAGTCATACTTCCTTCTGCTTCAGATTTCCATTACAGCTTTTCACTGCCTGCTCAGCTTCCCTTGCAAGAAGGGGAGTGAAGAATCGTGGTACTTTTCTAGCGACTGCCAAAGATAGATAAACTTTTCACTGGAGCAGCAGCTGGAACTCAGGATCCCCTTCTAACCCTCCCCTCTACTGGACGCGGAACTGGGTGTCCCATGGTACGTGTGAGCTCATACATGCACGTATTCTGGTGGTGAATGCTTACGCTACAAAATTAGAACAAGTTCAACAGAAGGGAAGGAGAAGGTCCCCAGCCTACATTATTAACCTCCTGGGAAGTGGGAAAAATAGGCTAGAGAAAATTCTAATAGAAGGTGAAAATGAAGTTGATTTTTTTGGTAACTTGCACTAACCACTGCGTTGCAGCATAGAAGAATACGCTTTTTGTATGAAGTCTGTTGTACAGGATGAACTCCTGTGATGGGAGAGATAGGAGACCTGCTGTGAATTCCAGGGAGATGTAGGAGATCAACACTAATGCATTTTACATGGTTAAGGCTGAGTCATTTCAGAGCATGTGCGAAAATGGTATTGTATTCTGGGATACCAGATGTAGAAAATGTCAGTGTATACAAATCGTAGTGAAAGCTGAGACTGGGCTTTGAAGATGTAAATTTTGGATGCCTTTTAGTGGACAGAGGTCTTAAAAATTTGCTGAATAGTATTGAAGTGATAAGGCAATGTTGGAACTGGTTTAAAACACCAGAAATAAGTAAACATTTCACAGCAATAGTGCTCAAAAATGGTTCACTGGATATTTTTCAAACTTTTCGACTTGCTTTGGAGTGAAGTAAGTTTAGCAGGACAGGTTTCAACCCAAATGATTATTTGTGCTTGTGTGTAAAAGCCAGGGAAGATAACAGAAGATTAGTGCCCATCACTGCTCTGGAGTTAGTAAGCTATCAAACAGTTGACCATTTCCCCACGTTAATCTTTTTGTCATTACAGTAACTTTTGACCCGCTAAGACTTGCGCGTTCCAAGCCTCCTGCAGTATGGGGGAGGGTGGGGGGGTAAAGGGGGGAGTGTTTCTCATGACCGCTTACTGCAATTAAAGTTCTGTGTTTCAACTGTGAGATACCAGTATCATTCACTGCCACATATCTGTTAAGGGTGAAGCTTCAGGAACGTGAAAAAAATCTGTGCAGATAATTCTCCTGTTCACAGATTTGATTAATACTAATTTCCAGATAAAACTGTAGAAAGATTAAAGTAATTGTGACAATTCTGCAGCATCAAGTGTATTTTAGGAACACAGGAATCTGTATGTATAACTGGATCTGGCATCTCCACAAGCTGATTGTTTAGTTCTGATACTCTTTGTGTCATCTTCAAAGGCAGAGATGTCCACTGTTCATCTCGCATTGTGTCACGTCCCTGACCAAGCAGATGAGCAGATACTCCCATTGTACTACAGCCAAAAGTGTCATTGAAGTCCCGTTAGCACTGGTATGGCACCAGGTGTGGGCTGCATGTGTGTTCTACAATATTTGTTCCTGTGATTAGAACTTCTCTTCTAATCATGGCAAGCTTTAGCTGTAAAATTATACGAAGACGGCATCTATGGTAGGTCTAAGTCTGCAGAGACACATTGGACTGCTGCTGAAGCTCAGCAGAGCGGGAGATTTAAGCAAGTAGAACTGTTTCAGAACTAATTTGGAAACAGGTGCTACTCAACCACAGCAGGAGACTGATCTGCTGTTGTATGCACAATAGTATTTTTATTGCTGTGAATAATCTAATAAAAAATGTACCTTATGCAGCCTTTTCCTGGAAGTAAGCATATTTAAGAGTGGAATAGCTTGTAGGCTTTGTGTAACTTGAAGAATGCATACACAAAGAATGCTTGTAGTTTCGATTTTCCACTTGAATTTAAATGTCAGTAATCATTAGTTTAAAGATGTTATGAATGTGAAAATACAAAAGATTGTATTAAGCTTAATGTATACAAAATGTAAGTGTGAGCTGGGGTGCTTGCCCACACTAAGAGCCATTTAATAAAAATAATGTTGAAATGGAAGATAACGCATATAAGTTGAAAGCAACTAGTTGCATGCCATTTTGCACTTCTTGTCTGATAATCATGTCTTATCTGTCACGTCATTGTGTATGAATTATACATTCCTGCGAAAAGGGGTCGTGTTATGTCTGTAAACTACCAATGCACAACTGTGGCACTGTATAGCTGATAATATGTATTAGGCTTTTTTAAATGTTGACTTGAGTAATTAAGAGTGAATACAAGCCGTTATTTTCAGAACAACTTGCAGTGTCTGAACAGCCTAAGTTTCTTTGAGCTTTGAAAGCAACAGAATAAAAGGTAGCAGAATCTCTCATTAATTTTATTAACTATATTCTCTACTAAATACACAAAAAAGGCAGTTGACATAATCTGGAGATTAAACGCTAACTAAATACTTAAGCTGGCCTGACAGCTGGAGTAAATGTGTTGCCCTGTAGTATGTTGGTAGCCCTAGGTTATAAAATATCTGTATCTTACAATGGTTTTGGCATAAAATTTTGACTAGTCATTTAAAATAACATTAAATAATGTTGGAATAGCTTAATAGTCCCAGAAGTCTTGTAACACTCATGGTTTTTTTCATTAATTTGAGATCCAGATTTAGGGTCTCAGCCTTGTATAGAAAGAACATTAAACAGAGTCCTATAGTTTCCTATCTTGTTGGAGTGAGCTTTAATTTAGCAAAGGTAATACAGAGATCTGTTACAAAGATGTCGGAGGAGCTGCCTTGCTATTCCCCATACACCATGCAAGCAAAACAGTAACTTAAAGCCCAAGATAATGTATACCTACATTTGTAAAGTATGCATTTGCAATGTAATTAATCTATCACTTTTTCTTAAGTAAATAATACATCTTCCAAAACTGTGTGGAAAGATCTAGTATATCTGGTTGTCCACAGCTTGGGAAGAGGTAATTGTTCAGAAAATGGACTGCAACACACAATCAAAACAGAGTGTAAATTTATGGTAAGATTAAAGAAGACTGTAAGGGATAGCACAATCAGTGAGTTTAAACTGTTTTACTTAATCTGTTGGCAATTACTGGTTCATTGAAAATACTGAGGTGCCCTCACAGGTGACAGGAGAAACGCGCTGGTAGCAGCGTGCAGAGCGCTGGCAGGCGGCTGTTGCAGGGGAGAGAGGGCAGTTTGGAGAGATGTAATGCGAGCGGATAGCACTACAGCCTCCACAGACCAACAGCAGCTCTTTGATATAAAAAGCTGCATTTGTAACGTTTCTTCCTGATTCTGAAAGTATGAATGGCTAAAGGTATCAGGAGCGGAGCATGATCCCCTGTCTTGGCTCCCCAGAAGCCTGCAAGCCTTGGGCAAACAGCAAAGCTCTCTTCTTGGGCAGCAGCTGCACCACACCACATCTCCTTACTCAACAGGTCTTCCCTTGGACTCAATTTAATATTAAGTGTTACTGCCTTTTCCTTGTCAGAAAGGAAGTTTAATTATATTTCCTCTTAGTGTGCTAATCCGTGCTATTTCCAGCCAGTTACCTGTGCCTCCAGGTAATGGCTATGCATATGTATTTGAAATTACCTGTCACATCTGGTCCCTCATCCTCGTGGGTGTTTTATGGTGATGCAAGACAGGACCTGAAGGTTGGTTTTCTTTTCTTTTTTTTTTCTTTTTTTTTTTTGGTGGGGGCATGGTGGTGGTGTCCCTTGTTGAGTCTGGCACTTACCAAAATTTTTTTTGACCTGGAAAAGTCAAGTAGAAGAGGCTTAACTGATAGTAAATATCAAACTCTTTAGTGCCATTTATACACTAATAAATTTAAGAGTAGTATTGTAGGCTTAATTTGCAGAGGAATGTAGTCATGCATGGTCAGTAATTACTCCCTACTGTTTGACCAGGTTGGGGTAAGGGAAGACCGGGAAAGGAAGAATTGGGTTGGGGAATTTTTTTTTTTTGTTTGGTTTGGGGTTTTTTTGTGGGTGTTTTGGTGTTTGTTTGTTTTTCTTAGGTTTTCTCTTCTGTTTCAAAATTAAAAGAAAATTTGCTATGCAAGAAAAGAGATCACATTTCATAGCTTAATTTGTAGAAAGTGTCAAATTTTTAAATGGGTACCTTTTAATTTTTATAACGTAAAATTTAATTTTCATTGCTTGGAAAACGGCATATACTATAGAATAAAAATGTCAGCTTAAAAGAATCGCGATGAAACGGGAAGCTTTTGTGGTATCTTTCCTTCACGCCGTAATTAAAATTCTCCTTGGTGCTATACGGTACAACATTTGCCGTTATTCCGTGTAACAATGTGAACGGTTGCGCATCTTGTCTGTTATGCATGGAAATTATTTTCTTCGTTCCGCTGAGGAAAATCCTGTTTGTACCATTCTAGGGGTTAAAAACTTGAAGAGAACTGAGAAAATAAATCACTTTTTAAATCGCAGCAATGGTCCAGATGTCTGTTTTTATAAGCCTTCGCCTCGCCGCCGCCGCCATTTGCCACCGCCCTCACCCACAAGGGGCGCCGGCAGTCCCGTCCCCCCCCCGCCGTCCCGCGCCGCCGGGACGGCGGGGGGGACGGGGACGGGGCTACCGGAGCGAGGGACCGGTGCTGCTGAGCTGGGCCGCCGTGAGGCGGTGAGAGGAGCCGGCGGTGGGCGGGCGCCGGGGCGGTTGGGGATGATGAGGGGGGGGCCTAGGTGAGGTGATAGAAAATGGCGGGCGGGGAGCGTGCGCCCCGCTGGGGTCGGGGGTCGCTGCCTGCCCCGCAGCCGCGGGAGGTGGGGGGCGGTGGTACGCGGGGCAAGATGGCGGCGCTGGAGGCCGGCGGCTTGTGGCTGGGTCTTGGCGGGTGGTGGGGAGCAGCAGGCTCCGTTTTATCTCACAGCCGCCTTTTATTTTTTTTAGGGGGTGGGCGGGTGTCCGTGAATTAACAGGGGGTTAATTTTCACCAGCGAGGAGAGCCGCGGGTTTGCTGCGCATTGAATGTGTGACTGATGTGATGCCTGGTACTCTGAGGAAAAAAATTACATGTATTGGGTCATGGGCGTCATGAGTGAGATTATCTCAATTCATCGGCACCGCAGACTGCCATCACTGCCCCCTTCCCACCCAGCACTGAAACAACAGGCACCGCAAGGAAACTCATGAAAACAGCAGTAATTTAGCCTTCAGAGCAAGTTTCAAAGAGGGTGGCATGCAGGGGGCTGTGGAAAAGAGTGAGTGAACGGTCACGTTACGGACAGATCGATTCACAAAAGAGGGCGGAAATCAGGTTGCACAGGCCGCTGTGATTCTGGTATTTCCTAGCATTTGACGTAATGGGGGGTTTGGCAGTGAAGTGCTGGAAGCCCAGGCTTGGGGGTGTAATTACCAGGTCTTCAAACAAAAAGGGAAACTGAAAGGGGCGGGGCAGCTTTCATTACATGTTGCCTTAGTGACACGGACATATGTTGCCTTAGTGACACGGACATGTGTTGCCCCATGTGGGAGAGCCATGGGATCCGTCATGTACTGGATGTACCAGTGGTGAGGACGTGTGTATCTGTCCGATAAGCCCACATCATTGGCATTTCCAGGCGCCAGAGAGCAGTGGCACACTCTCTGCTCCAGCCTCTGATGGTGACAGACCTCCATGTCTTTCTCCTGACCATCCCTCCCCTTCCCTTGTCTCTGGATACACATCCTTCTCCCCTGGTCAGTCTCAGTCCTCATCCCTCACCCATTTGTCACCTGCATTTTTCACCCAATCTGTGAACCACAGCCCCCTGAGCCCTTCTGCAGCTCCCAGGCTCTGTGTCACAGATTAATGCCCACAGTTTCTTACCCATTTTTTTTAATGACTGCTCAGTCCCCAGCCTCCTTGTCCTTCATTCACTACACCTGTTGCTGAATCCACATTTTATCTGTTGCCTTTGGGTAGGATAGGCTAAGCAGGGAAGTCATTGAGCATCCTGGAGGACAGGCTTTCTGCTTTCAGGTCCTGCTATACAACTGCAGGTAGTGATAAGGTGCTAAGACCCATTTCTTCTCTCAACGTGGCTTTTTTACACAAAAAAAAAAGCTCTTGGGAGATTCCAGCTCAGTTTCATCAAATCCCAACTGAGTAGCTTCAACCTTCAAATTTTCAAGGTGTTTGGCAAGATTCCTCATATGAGTTACAAAAGCCACCACCTCAAACACCAATCTGAAGTCCTCCCTACCACCTAATTTTCAATTCCCTGCTTCAGACTTTGAGACTGTCAGAGATCTGCCACAATTTCCCATTAAGTGACTAAACTATCACAGAAGGAATCTTCCATAGTTACTCACTGCAGGCCACATGGCATGGTGTGTAAAGTTTGATAAGGTTCTTCACAATTGGAAACACATCTTATTAAAGGAAATACTAGGTGACCTGGTGGTGGTAGCAGCCTTCCTGTGTCAGGTGGGAGTTGAGGAGGAGGAAACATTTCCTTGCAGAGCTCTGTAACGTAAGGCTGACTTATCCTTGAACAGAAAGGATCCTGCACATTAGCTTTCCAAAAGTTTGTAC
This sequence comes from Vanellus vanellus, assembly GCF_965231255.1. NCBI lineage: Eukaryota > Metazoa > Chordata > Aves > Charadriiformes > Charadriidae > Vanellus > Vanellus vanellus. Next base: position 18,313,693 of record NC_138912.1, on the reverse strand, counting down.
TAATAGGCTGTACTAATAGACTCTCTAGTCTGGGGGAACTCTGTGTACATGTAGGTATGTGCAGGCACATGAGTGCTGGGGAAAGAAGAGTAATATGAGCCTTCATTACAGAGCAAAAGAAGAGAAATTGGTAACTCTAATTAACTGCATGTTTTGTACAGTGAATGAAGAACAGAATTACATAGCAATTACTGAATTGTCTGCCCCTTTCTTTGTTCTTTGCCATGCAGTGGGAGCTTCCTTTTCCCCTGAGTCAGGCTTACTGCTGGGTGTGAGCATCCCTGGGCTGCACCTGGCTGTGGTGGCTCACTAATACATCTGCTTGGAAGAGATACCTGGTTTGCACATTGAAAGGATAAACTGTTTATCCCGTTTTCTGTAATTCTGTCCCAGAGAGCAAAAGCTCATCTGACTGGTTTAACTTAAGGGTAAATACAAGGCAATGTGGTTGAAGGAGATAGAAAATGGAGAAGGAACTCTGAATCAGCTGATTTGTATTTAAAAGCTTTATTCTGCTGGCTCTCTCTTTCTAAAAATATTTTTTTTCTGGTTTGGAGAAATAAGATACAAATGATACCCTGGCAAGAAGTGCATAAAATCTGTCAGATTAATAAATTGTACTCTTCAGAGCTGTAAGCTTGGAAAGAACATTGCAGAGATAATGCGTGTTCTTGGCTTGAGAGAAGTCCTGTGCATTAGAAATATACCCCTCTGAAGATTGATCTGAACTTCTGAGCTTTCAATTGAATAATTGCTCTGTGAGATTTGAAATATTTTGAATTATTTAATTTCCCATTCACTGAAATTGAATAACATTGCAGTTGGTGATTTAAAATGTTGTTGAATTAATTATGACATTTTGTTAAATTCCCTTTTGTCTTTCCTGTGTCAGTTTTTTATTTCAAAGACCTCAGCTAATGCAGAAAGCATATTACCCCAATACAGAGGAGAAATGAGTCAGAGATTTGTCAGCTTGAATGGCCTCAGACCTACTTATGCCTGCTAACCACTGTGATGCAAGTCTGAAGTGATGTTACTTGCATATTAAAGAGCAAGACTCAGAAAGCTAAAGCTTCCTTGCTAAGCTCTGTTCTTCTGACCCTCCCTGCTGCAGACTTGCCCTACTCCTGCCCGACTCAGACATGCCCCAAGCAGAATGGGTGCTGCCAGCCCCTACCCCTTCCAGCAGCACCCACCACGTGAGCTCAAGCGCAGTATTTTTGGTCAAAGCTGCTTTAAATATTGATGCCTCAGACCACAGGCAGTATAAACGCCTATGATCTGCCTTGTCTCCAAACTGCAATCCAAACATGCTACCCACATTAAAAGAAGAAAGGCCTGCAGCCATGACTTAGAGAATATTTGATGGGAAAGGAAATTACACCCTTCCTGATGATAGGCCTGTCAAAGCCTTTTAGGATGCAGCACGTTGGTCTGTAACGTTTCAAATTTCAGCTGAAGGTAACTTTCTCCCTTGTCTATATATCCTATAGCTTATTTCTGTGTCATCCCTCCAACTTTATTTTTCTCTGGCATAACTTATAGCACGCTATTTATGGGACTAGAATAACTATCAGCTTGGAGAAGGGACACAGTTCCTCCTGTGTACAGTGTAGGTTAGAAGGTTCCCGTTCCAAAATGCATAGCAGTATACTTGTACGTGAAAGAAGAAAAGATTTGTTTCTTCCTCCAGTTTCTTGCCATCCCCTATCCTTGTAATGAATAGTCTAAGTTTAATTTCAGGATTGTATAGTCTCTTTCTGTTTTAGGTATGCCATGTTGTATACTAGCATCATCAATACACTAAACATGTTCTTTTTTACTTGGACTTCCTACGCCTAATGTTCTAGTTGATGATTATTTTTAGATTATGAGAGTTACTGCTGTTGTATAAATCCCTCTGAGACACTGGTTTTCATTTAAAAGGGCAAGTGCATTTGTTTTGTTGCTGCACTCTTGTCGGCACTTTACTGCATTGGAGCAAAATTTATTTCAGACAAATGTTTCTTGCATATTTTTATATATCCTTTTATATGCTGTTCATTAACTTGAAACATCTTTAAATGAGACAGCAAATCAACAAGCTAAACAGTAATTATCATCTCCCACAAATGACCTGTCCTTGATAGAATAAGGTATATGTACAATTTATTCACCAGTGTTTGGTGGCAACCACTTCAGGATAAAACAGAATTCTGGGTTTATGAGGTACAATCCAAAGATAAGATGTTATCTAGACAGCACTTCAAAAGCATGATATGAAAGTTTTAAACAAAAAGAAAAGTGAATTTATATTTTGGGCTTAGAAAAAAATGTGAAGGCTGGAACTGAGAACAATTACAAACCTCTACTGCAAAAAAAAGTGCATGCTCATCACCTTGATACTTGCAGGCAGATTCAAAAAAATCTCAGCTCAACAGCAGGTGCCCACAAGAGGGAAAAAAAGCAATCTTCCCCTAGGATTCAGTCCTCAGACTAACCACCACCTGCTGTTTTTTGAGAGAGGAGTTATCCCTGGAACACTGCATTTGCATTGTGTCTGCTAACGTCAAGGCTTAGCACAGGACAAAAACATCATGAATTTAGCAGAAGTATCAATTCAGATAAGTACAGGCTCAGCTGTTGCTAAATTGGCAATTATATCTAGATAGTCTCTGCTCCCCCACCATCATCATTGTCATCATCATTGTTGGCGCTGGAAGTTTTGTCCCAGTTCAGTGAGTATTCTGTTTTGTAAGCTCTCATTTGTCTTCTGTTTGACAGCTTACTGTGATTTTGTTTAGCTGTACTGATGAACTGCTGTCAATGGAAAAAGCTCCAACCACCAGAGGCATATGAGAAGGATTAGCCAAAATCTACAATTCCTACACAGTTGGAAAATGGGGAGATTAACTGTAAAAGGCCTGAACCAGAATATGAGATCAAATCATCTTCTCAAATGCTGCATGTGTTCAGGATTGCATATCCATACCCAACTATCTTTATCTCTGACCTTTAAAAGTAACTTTTCAGCACAACTGTAACTACTCTGGCAGGAGCAGCAGAAGCAGGAAAAAGAAAACAAAGCGCTGGCAAGTCCTAGCATTTTACCTGCTGGGAGCCTAGATCTGCTTTCAGATAATGCAGAATTTTAGAATTCCAGCATCTGCTCTAGGCTTACACTGCAACCACAGCTGTGATAGAGAGGGATGATCTTGTTCTAGACATGATATGAAATCTGTATCTCTTTTCTGCCAAGCAGTCAGTATGGTTCCAGAATCCTGCCACAATGCTCTCATTTGTATCTTCTGTTATTTTGCAGACTTATAGGCTAACCTGGCCCCTGTAAAGCTGTTTCATTGTGGTCTGTCTGCATGTTGGTGTCAGAGCCTTATAATGCACCACTAAAGATATAGGATTTTTAAGTAAAAATATTGTACCTACTAAGGAAAAAACACATGAAGCTTGTTCAATAGAATAGATTAGTTTCAACCCCATCCTTATGTGAAGCAAGTAACAGCTAACTCAGCTATCTGCGTTTAGGCAGTGCTTTCACCGTACAGTGATGGCAGAGGGCACCCTGTGCCCTTTATGCCTTTGACTGTACAACATGAATCATGGGCCTTTCCTATGTCCTAGGAGAACTGGACTTGGCTTCCCTCCCAGACAAAGAGGGAGGTACTATTCTGCCAGCCTGGCACCAGTACAAAGTAATGACCTTCAGGTGAGCCAAAAGCTCTATAGGTGCCTGGTGCCCCAAGAACAGACCCCTGGTGCAGGTATGCAATAAGCTGGCACCATCTCAGGTCTGCAGATCCCTTTCTTGTATGTGTCATTAAATAAGAGTAAGGTAAAGAGGGTTTCAGCCCAGCTCTGAGCTTTCTCCCAGCAGTCCTTATACCTATCCTGCTGCTTGAGCTGGGAGTAGGTTAACCCTGCTCCTTGCATGAGCTGTTAGCAACAAGTGGCGGTCAGGCCCCAGGACAGGGGCGTCTGCTGTGGACAGCAGGTGCTTCCTATGGAGGCAACTGAGCCTGAAGGCAGAAGCATCAGGGTCTCACCCAAAAGAATCCCATTAGCATCCAGAAGTCATGTGGAAAGCAGGAATGGGCAAGGTGCAGTACAATTTGAAGTATATCAGGTGGCATACCCATGGCTCATTCCATCCTAGTTGCTCTATATGCATTTGCTCATCCAGCAAAGACTATACCTGAGCCAACTGACATTTAATCTGCAAGAACATCCAGCTGTGACAAATTTGTCAAATATGCTTGAGAAACCCCACTCCTCCATTGGGACTGATAGTTTGTGTTGTCAAGTGGTCTCTTTGTTTCTACAGATGGAAAAGGAAATTTGTTTTTAGGACTTCTGGGACTGAAAAATCAGATTGTGCAGATAAAAGTGACCCTACAGTCACTGCCTGTAGCATCTCTCACACTTCAGTCACTAGCTCAAGACATAGCACCGAGCTTACCTGTTAATAGTACTAGAATTTAATTTCATTATACACTATCCCCATCCTTCTGCTTCCTTACTTATTGGACAGGGAATATTAAGTAAGTCTTGTTACTGTATTTCGATGGTGATACTGTTCAGTTCCTCCGGAAGTCAATTAGTAAAGAGAGAGACTTGACTTTCAAAAAAGGGTTGTTGTTACAGAAAAAAAGATATTTTGAGGCTATCTAATTATGTCTCAAAAATGCAGTAATAAGGAAAGAATCTGTTTTGGGAATACAGGAAATGTTAGGATGCAAAAATACACCATTCACTTTTGGAGTCTGCTTGCCATGTGCCATATAATTGTGGTGCATATTTGATTTATCCTAATTACATTTTAGTATATTTATTTGCTTTCTGACTGGAGCAGAACTGCCACATTCTGAATTCAGCCTGCTTATGCCTTTTGTGCCTTTCCTGTGGTATGCAGTATCAGAAACCTTGTTCTTTTAAAAACAGAATAGAACCAAAACAAAACTAAAACCCACCATCCAAGCTGCACATCATGGCTGATGTATAAATACTCAGTTTCTCTTGGTCCTGTTCATATGTATGCAAACATGTTTTAACACTGGCTCAGTAGCTGCCATTCATAAGAACATATTTTAGGTGCAAGAAAAGGATTACATAGCTTCCCAGATGATGATTATGCAGCTGCCAAAAGGGATGAATTCAAATCTTATGCACTGCTTTTAAAAAAACACTGTTAATTTGCTCCTGAGGAATATCCAGATGCAACTAATTACCCTGTAATGAGACTCCTAAAGCTGACCCGTCTAACAGGCTTTTGAAGGTGTCCAGCTTATTATACAGAATGATTTGGTTTGACTTTCTTTAAACTCTTCCTATGTGGATGTCATAAATGGTTGTATTCCTCAATGATGGAACACTCTAAGAGAGGTTTATGGGATGAATTAATGTGGTAACAAGGACAAATAGGGTAACTATGGAAGACGTGTTCTGCTTGTCAATTGCAGATTTGCAAATAGTTACTTATATAGCACCTGAATGCCACCTGCAATAAATAAGGACTTTGGCCACCATTCTGACAGTAAGAAGCTAGTAAAGTTAGTTAATACATGCATCTCACACAGTCTACAGTATTGTTTCCCATTCTAAAAACCTCCTGTAATTACAATATCTTCAATTACAGTTTTCCAGGCAGGGATTTTTCCCCTATCTCAGTACTTGGTTAAAAAGACTGAAGCACAGAGAGCTCAGTGCTACAAGCCACAGGGCATTGACCTTTGTAGATGTATTTGAGATTCATGCTTGATCAAGAAAGGCCTCACGATGCTCAGATTTTTGAGGAGACAAGATGATCCCTGACATCTGGGACAAATTCCATGGTGTGTTGCTGGAATCGTCTCTAAAATCTCTCCACTGATTCCACTAGTAAAGCTGTTTTATGTTTTTCTTGGTCCTAATCTGTAGATTACAACAAAATATTTCTGTGGGCTGCTAATGACTCTATTCTGAAGTGTTATATAAAGGGATTCCAACACATAGTGTATGTGATTTAGCTCAGCAAGAACTGAAATGCTTTGAGCGAGAGCTGCTGAGAGGAATGTGATGGACTGTCTATGATCACCCACTCTGATTCTATCCAAAATAGCTTAAGACCTGAAGGCTCAGGAAATACACATACATTTTCTGTTATTTGGCACGTAAGTAGCTACATGTAAATGTTATGAATGTATTTAAAAAAATAAAATAAACCTATGTAATGAGTCTCACCACCTATTAACCAGAAGAGCTTTCACTTGAGCCTCTTTAGAAAGGAAAATAAACCAACTCTGTTCATAAAGAATCTAAAGCTGAACAAAGTAATGCAAACACCCATACTTTGGAAATAATTTGTAAATTTACTGCTTAGGTTAGCTTGCATTTTCATTCATCTTTGAAATAAGATGGGAAAAAAAGCCTAGTTACCAGTAAGGTGGTACACAACTTAAATTCATAGCACAATTCTGTGTCTGTGACAGGAGACAGAGCTTGGTAATGTGGAAAGGTCAGTTGCATTGCATGGTATTTAATTTATGCTAAGTGGAAACCACTTTCATTTTTATAGTACCTTGAAATTTAACAACACTGTGGGGTAGAGAACCCTGCAGTTAAAAGATACGGTTGCTTTTTCAAAAGAAACCACTGACAGAACAAAAACCCATTGCTTTGCATTTAAAAGGTACCAAAGAATTTAAGAAAAAACTGAAACCTTTGTTTAATGAAGTTCAGAGTGAATTATCCTTACAGGTTAGCAACAATTTTCTATGCTTCTCTCAGCAGTCAAAAGAATTGCTATTGTGTTGGTTATGAGAAATCCCACTAGCCATTTGTAGCTCAGTACTGGAGGAATTTGGTTAAAGTCTCAGATTAAGTATGTCAAAATGGCATTTTTTTCTACCCCTGAAATGATCTTCAAGTAGGTTTTTATTCCTTCCATCATTCCTTAATCATGTAACTTTTGTTCTGTAAAGCTTCTACAATGCTTCTCATGCAGAAGGAGTTATTACAAGGTTATGTATATTTAACCAACATCTGTCTTGGATTTAAAAAAAAAAACCAAAAAAACCCAAACCTCTGAAGCTGGAGTGCAAATATATTGGAGAAGTAGGACTTTCCTCCTGCACTGTGGTCTTGCTGCTTGAAACAGAGTAATACTGTAAACTATCATTAGTAACAAACTGAGAATTACCCTGGGATCTCCAACTAGAACTATGCAAGGGAGGTACAGTGGTATTTTCTTCTGTAACATTAGTCAAACACTTCTGAACCAGCTCCCATTTTGCTGCAGAAAAACCAAAACCCACTCTTGAGTTTCATCAAAATAAAAACATTTTTGATTCTGTGCTATCTTATGTATTCTATCTTCTGTGCATGAGAAGTACCTGGAAGATTGGCAGGTACTCTTCTAGAGGTAGTGAGTAGGGGTATTGGCATCTCATAATGATTCATGGCAGAGAAATGACAGTTACTCACACAACAGACCTTAGACATACAGTAAATATTCAGATCAGTGTGTTCTTTTCTCAGCTCCTGTTAGCTGCAGCTAAGTGTTACTGAGTTGTAGTAAGAGTGGAAGAGCAATTGAAAAATACAAAACCACCCAAAACATCAAACTGTGAATGCTGTGTCACAGTGATCTGAAACTAGAAATAAGTTGCATAATTTTTTTTTTTTTTTTTTTAAATAAGCATCGTACTTCCTATGGAGGCCCACTGCTTAGGCAACTGCTTTTCCATGGCTTAGTCATCCAACATTAAATGAGGTACCTGCAAGGTATGTTTTGACAGGTGCTGCTGAGCTGTTTAGTTGAGGCAGTTTCAAGTCATATCTGCTATTTGTTTTTAGTGGTTCTGGAATGGAATTTTTCTACTGAACTACTACAACTAGAAATAACTGCTTTATCCTCACAATATTCAGAGGTGCAAAGGCAATTAAATATTCAAAGCATGTGAATAACTAACTGGCAAGAATGGACAAAGAGGCCACAGATCTTCAAGACTTCTTCAGGTACAGGGGCGGTGTCTAATGGAGGTAGTTCATCCCTGTTTACAGGATAGATTTCTTTTTTCACTTGCAGTAACATTCTCTTCGCACGTCTTGTGGTCTTGTGACTGTTGCCTTTCTGCAAAGTGAGCTATATTACTCAAGCTCTTGAATAAGGCCTACCCTGGACTTCTATAAATTAGTAAAGCAGAAAGAAGCTGAATGGTTGAAATGCTGGGGGAAATTTGGCACAAATACTTCTAGTTTTACAGCTCATTCCAATAGAGCAACCCGCTAAACAGCAATGAAGAATGAAGTCTTGGCCTCAGTGCCTACAAGAATTGAACCAACTCAATTGGTTGGTTAAGGAACACTGGATTTCCTCCGATTATGCTGGAATTTATTGAAACAGATTAAAGTGAGACTCTTTCCCCAAATCAGAGCAAGTGTGAGAAGATATGCCTTTTCAGTCAGCAGGGTTAGAAGATGGTAGTTAGGTACTGAGAGGCTGTGAGGATAAGGAGGATTATGTACTGCCAGATTCAGTGGTATATTCCGAGTACATATGAGAAGAGTACTTATTTACCTCATTAAGTGAAATATCAAAGACTATTTGTGGTTTCTTAAAGCATCTGAAGCTGCCCCCTCCCCAAAAAAATCCAGGCAGAAGCAGTAAGAATAAATTGTCAGTAAGTCATGGTAATTGGAGAGTCAAAGGTCTCAGTTTAGGGAAATGGAGCTAAAAGTAAGCAACATGGCGACAGCCGAGTTCCTTAAATGTTAAAGTGAAAAGAAATTAAGCTATTTAGATTAGTGAAGAAGAAAGTCGATAATTAACACTGCATAGCCTTCATGTGTTTAGGTCATCTGCCTGCATCAAATGCTGTTTAGTTGACAAAACTCTATTTAGAGTTGATCCTGACAGTATGTACTAGTCTGATGGATTAAACTGTTGCCTCAGTCCTAGCAAGAACCATTTTCCAATACATTGTCATTTACACGTACTTACATGTAGCCAAGAAAACTTTCGGTACAATTTTTTTCGTTTGTACACACAAACAAATATACTGGAATTAATTTAAACTTCTGAAAATTCAGGACAAAGGCTAGTTTCGGCAAACAGTTCTCCCAGGCTAATGTGCTAGTTAACTGTCAGCCTCCTTGAAGTTTCTTTCAATCTAACAAGTGCCATCCCAATCAATTAGTCCCATGTCTCCATTTTTTGAGAAAAAAATACAAAAATGAAGGTGATGAGTACCACTTACATGCCAAAACAGAATCAGTTCGATTTTAATAGCCCTTCAGACCCAAAATTTATTCTCAAACTGCACAAAAACTAACGAATACTTAAATACTTTTTGGATTTGGATAGTTCTGTTTCACACTATGTAGAACAGAGCAGTGACTTCGCAAGGGTGCCAAGGAAAGGGCCTGTTAGTGAGAGGACAACTGCTGAGACTATTATTCAGAATTTCTTTGCCCTTACCTATGCTATTTTCCAGACTATTTTCCAGAATTTCCTAGCTTTTACCTATGATCCTATCTCTTGCTTTCTTCTATCAACCCCCACCCCAGGATACTTAAAAAAAAAACAAACAAAACAAAACAAATAACCTCTCAAAACAAACAACAAAAGCACAAACCTAAACCAACAACTAAAATTCATATCAACACAAGTTTCAGCAGCAGCTGCCTACTAGAAAAGAATTTAAAAACCTGACTTATTAGTGAAACTAACATTTGTACTTTAAAATGGGAAGCAGGAAATGTTAGCACAGCATTTCTTATGAGAACGGATAACATGACTGTAGTCAGTGATGCATTAAACAAATTTGATCCTAGTTCTTCAAAAAAGAAAACCTGAATAGGAAGTGGCGTGGACACAGAACATTAAATATAGGGTTCCAAAAGCAAGATTACTGGTGCAACAGTAAATGGATCCATGACCTTTGTAGTTCTGCTTCCCTCCATCAGTAAAAACCACTAAGCAAACAAAGAAACATACTGGTCTGTGGTTAAAAACTTTTCTAAAAAGCAGCTAATATAAAGCTACTCAAAACAACCCTCAAACACCTACTCCATAAACTTGTACAAGTTTCACAGTATGTATTTAAAAAAGGGGAATCCTCACAGTTGCCATGATAAACATTATGCAGCTGGAATTCTAGTAAAAATAGTGTCATCAATTGAAATAGATAATTCTGACTGAAGTCACAATACCCAACCATATCTTTCCCTACAAGCACAGAACTACTGTAAATGCTGGAGTGGCCTTAAATAGCTACTTGGTTGGATCCTTCTCTGATAACCAAGGGAGACAGCTAACCTTTGAGAAACAACTCCAGATGAGGAGGGAATTAATAAACTTCAAAGCAGGCAACTCAAGCAAATTGTTACAAAGAAAAGCTTTTGCAGGGGAAAAAGAATGAAGGGAAGAACCACCATTCAAACAAAAAAGTAGTGAAAAGTATAGTAGGGCTCCATCTAAATCTAAGACTTTAAGACAGGAGGGGAGAAGCATCTCCTATGTATTTACATAATCAGAGCTTCTATAATTTGTGGCTTTATGTTGATGTAATGGAAGGCTAAGAGAAACAGAGTTACAGATAAGAAAGTACACTGAGATACGCTAGATAACATTTCATATTTCTTATTCTGTAAGTAACAGGATATAAATTAGCTGTTAACAAAAAAAAAATACTTCCTACAGCCAGTATTATCTGTCTCAATGAAGAAGGATAAGTGTATTCCCCAAATAAATGCTGCACGTCAGCACAACCCAGAGACATGTAGTAACTCCTAACCCCCATTGTATATTACCAGAAGTTGTTTGTGTTGCAACAGTTGTTTTGCTTTAAATGTTTGAGATATGCATTCCTCTACATCATTTATTGATCACTAGAGAGGGAAAAAATATAAGAAATGTAAATGTAAGTTTAAAGTCTTAGAGTAATTATTCTTTCACCCCAAGGTATTTCTTTAGGCTACCAACTTAAAATTGATTATATAAATCCTTAGATATGCATTAAAACAAAATACATTCTTCATTCAGAAGTTTTGCTATAGGCTTTTGTTCAACTGACAGAGTACACTAGGGAGTGTAAAAAATATTTATTCAACCTAATTCAACGTAACTATAATTTTCAATACTTAAAAACAAGATTTACAACAGAGTAATGACCTTCTGCCACTCAGGTGAAATAATTTTATAATCCATACAGTATTTTTATAATTGTATTTTTACAATAGCTTTAACTTCCAGAGGAGACCATGAGCTTTCCCATGGAACAAGTTTCAAACCCACTAATTTGCATCATTCAATTCTTCATGAAATCTTAAAAAACAGTAATAAATTGGTTGGAAATATATACAGTGAAGACCACTGAAAAGCTGTTCTCTCGAAATGAGGAATTCTGTAAGAAATACGTATTATATTGTTTCAAGACTATCTTACAGAAAGCAGCAACTGTCAGAGGTTGCTGCTCTAAATAGTTTTATATAAAAGTCAGCCCACTATGACAAATATAATCAGCACTTACAAGATTATAGCAATTCTTCAATTACAGCAAGAACCTCAAAAGTATTTGATATTGATTGAATGTATAATTTTCAATACCTGTATATTTTTTTGAATACTAGTTGGCCATTATATACACTTTCGTACACTTCTAAAATATTACATCTCAGTAATTAAGATAAACATACTATAGAAAAGGTACCATATTTTGAATTTCTCTAACATACATTATTGCAGTCAAATATGAAGTCCCTTCTGCATTTACATAATTTCTGGTGAAAAAAAAATACTTACTTATGAATACTTTCACTAAAAGATTTTTTAAGTCTTTCTCCATGCATTTGACATACTAATATGAATAAGGAAAAAAAAACCCAAACAACTTTGAGAAAAACAAATACATTGTTGTTAAGAAAAATCTTCAAGTACTAAATCTAGGTTACGTCTGGTATGAATATTAAATGGCCATATTATGCTTGTCAAAATTTAACTTCACAAAACAGTTAATTTCTGTTGAAATTAAGTTTATAAATGCATCAACTAACTGAAGTGTCAATGTCTCCCTCAGCTGGCTAATTTGAACATACTGTAACAGTAACGCTTACTGTATAAACAAACTTAGTTTATTACACATTTAAGATTTATCCTTTTGTCCTTTACAGAATGGAGCCAAGTTGTCTCAAGAGCGTCTAGCCTGCTGGTTTATACCATGCTCAGATTAGGTATCCAAAGTGTGGTGTCGCCTCCTTCCAGCCAATCCTTCCACTAGAATCCTTCCTGCCACTAGAGCTGCTGGTATGGGCAGAAGAGAGCCTAGACCTGGTACAGAGCTGAGTTATGCACCGAGGTCTGGAAGTTTAGAAGGATGCCCTAATCTTCAGTTTAAATACAGCTTTAGTGTCCAATGTTCCTTCCTCACACTTCTACTGCTCTTTGTACTTGTATGGATATTTACATAATCAAAAGGAACATGAAAACTAAACAAGTGCTCTAATACTTAACTATAAGCAACTGAAATTTACTTCCCACCATGTAATTAATTTACATGGAGAAAAAAAATGCTGTCCAGCGCCACGTACAAAACAGTGAGAGCCATGAGAAAATAACACTCAGCACTGCAGAAGATACAACAGGACAGTAAAAATTCCAGTCACCTGGAAGCCATGCTAATTTCAGCACCTAGTACTTAGGTGGTTAAAGCTGACATGAGTCCTGTAGAGTGATCTATCTTCTGCTTTCTCTGACCAGTCATTTGAGTGGTTTACACTCCCTGTTTGATACCAGCAAAAACTAAGGAAATCTTTATTGACTGATGCCACACAATTACTCCTTCTTCGCAATGACTCACATTTCCTTTCTAAAGAAAAAATTCCCTTCAGTGTATGAAATGCTGAACTGGATGATAGTGTGGGTATGAAAACACATACAGAAAAGGCATTTGGATATAGTCTACATTAAGTACACAATTTAAAATGTTCTTGTTCTGTAGTTGATGCTTTTTTTTCCCATTCATCATATTGGCCCAAAGGAAATAATTCAGAAGCCTGCTGTCCAACAGGAATACCCAAAAATAATGAAAGCCAAGTCACATTCTTAGGTTCAGTGGTTGCTGAAAGGATTTACCCTGCCACAAGACAGTGTTTTATTATATTTAAAGAAAAAAAAATAGGAGCAGCAACTTATCACAATTCTCCACTACTGTGCAATAATGATGGAACCAGTACAACATGGAAACCTGTTAGGTGAGACTGTATGACATCTGGAGATCACAGCTTTACGCTCCTTCTTGCTCAGGATAATTTAAAATTTTGCGGTGAGCTTGACGCAAATACTGCTGCTGTTTGAAGTAAACCTTAAAAGCTCCTTTTATAGCAACAAAAGCAATTCCACCCTGAAATAAAAAGATATTTTGAAAAACTGCACAGTTCAGCATCATATAATTGCAAATGTTATTTTTAAAAATTGCTGGTCAAAGAAGATGTATTTTCCGATCATATAGCCTTTTCTTTTGAAGTTTAACTAATTAGGACAATTCCCAATGAGTAGCTCAAAGTTTTCTGTCACAATGCAGTATTACAGAGGTTAATGTTACTTAAAGGGATTACATACTGGATCTATTAAACTTCTGAAAGCTTTTATTTGCTTGGAAGTCTGACAAATATTCTAAAAAAACCAACAAACAATCTTATTTAAAGAACAAAGTAAAACGCAGATATGTATCTGCTTTCCTCCCTTTTCTGAATATTATACTATCCATGGCACAAGGAATAATACTAATTACCATTCTGTCACACTGAAAAAGGCCACTTGCCAAAAGCAAGTGTGGAGTGACATGAAATCTGTTTTTTTGTAAAATAAACTTTTTTTTTCAGAAAGTTTTACAATAAGAAGAGACACTAAGAAGCCTTTAATCTGCATGAATGGTTCTAGTATCACTGTTTCTTCCACATGGAAGAGAGGGGTGCATAAATATGTTGGAATTGAAAACAGGGGCTGAAGTGACAGTCAGATGACCAGGGATACCACCTCATCAAACTCAGCATGCTTTCCCTTGAAAGGCCACAAGCCAGAGAGATTATCGACAAAGGAAGAGATTTTCTCCTCTCCTTGTCCTTCACCCTCCCTTCAACTTCTATGGAGAGTTATTTTTCTCTCCTTATTAAAATAAGCAACAAAGGGATTCTCTCAAAGAATTAGTAAACAGAGGCTAATATGAAAGGGTTGATAATATAAACCCCACTCTTCCCTTGCAGAGATTGTTCTTAGAAGAGGCTGGTTCCTCATCTTCATTATCACCCTTAATTACTGCTAACATCTGCCTAGTACATGACCAGATACAAGTTTCAGCCTTGTCTAGAATTGAGATTAGTTTCAGTCATAAGGACAAACTCTCACACACATGATCCTTGTCTGCTGCCAAGATAGGCAACCTTTAAAAAACAAAACACCCCTTCCCTTAATGCCACTCAAGTTCTAGATCAATTTATGTTCCTTTTTACTCCCCCCTCCCCCCCCCCCAACACTTCATATTCCCATATTATAATCATTTATAAAACACTACTGAATCTTACCAAGATTGTCCTTTGTAAATTTGAGTTAACACTGCTGAACATCAGCTTGCCAACTATCGTGGCTATAGTAGGGAAAACTAGAGCTCCACACAGAATACGTGTGGCAGAGACATGATCTGCCAAAGGGTTGGCCTCTGCTGGAATACGAGGAACAGGACATCCAATGCCTAAAGGGACGAGAGTGGGGGAAGAAAAGATTACACAGCCACTACCTCAAATAGAACATAGAAAGCACATTAGTGCCCATCCCAACTCCATTAGAAATCTATAGCCCAATTACTTTGAGAACTATCCCTCTTCTCAGATTCTTACTTTCAAATAAGACCCATGATTTTTAGTAGTTTGTTTTGTTACTAAGGTCTTAATTGAAACCATGCTCCTCCTCCTCTTGCCCCACCTTTCTCACTAGGTGCGATATAAAGACAACCTAAATAGGCTGAACATAAGATAGAGGGAAGGTATTATCCTTTACTTAAGAATGGCAAAAACTACTTGCCTATCCCCATTTCCTAAAGGCACAAATTCAAGGTTCGTATCCTTTTAAATTTGAACACGTTACCTGGAAATATGCTGTTCAAAATTTGTAGCTTATTAGAGTATTTGCGCCACAGCCTGAGCACATAGTCCTCCCAACGAATCATCTTGCCCAATATTAGCATGACTGGGATAGTGGGAAGTCCAATCAAAAGAAATAAAGGATCAGCTCTCTCCATGACGTCAAGACCTTCTTTGTGACCCACAACCTGGTAAATACGTATATAGTTGATAAACATAAAGACCACACCTGAACAAAGAATATAACTTATAAAAAACTGAGTTTGTTTGGGGCTGCCCACACATTTTAAGTTAAAGAAAAAAAAGAGAATAATACTGTTTTATCTAACATACTCAGTTTTCCCTTTGCATCCTTGGTTGCTTATCAAGAATAATGCAGATGAGCTACCAGCCCTAGTTTGCAAGCCATTAATCTTGCAGAGAGCTGTAACAGAATTCCTTACCATCTCAAGAAAAGTTTCATGTGTTTCTGTGTAAGAAAGCTTAAACATCTGAAACATCAAAATAGCATGCTTTCCAAAATGCATAGAAGGATTTACAATTTTAGAATGATTAATTCTACAATCAGAAATTGATTAGATACTACTCTAAAGGATAAATTGATAGCAAGTATCTCAGGATGTTTTAATCAAAAATTTCTGTTATTTAGAAATACCTTATGGAACAGAGATCACAGTATAAAGAAGTAGTGCTTTTCTAGACAATGAAGGAAGAGGTACATTATTTTCAACTGTAGTGGAAATAGCATATCTTCACTTGTACCTTATTTTTAAATGTGGTTAGTGCTACACTTTTAAGGGACAGTCATTACTGATGTGTCTAAACCTTTCTACTGGCTCATAAAAAATAATCAGACTTTGCAGTTTATAAAATGTAGGCATTAAAACTGTAGCAGAAGAGTGCCTTATGTTTCCCTAAAAAGTACATACTTTTTATTTTAAATAAGTAACTCTAGGGCTCTAGTAGGGCTGAGAACAAGAAAAAGAAATTGAAGTGGTAGATATCCTCAAGAGTTGTCTCAATTTAGGAATTACTAAATGCTAACAAAGTCCTTGAAGCGCTTCTAGAAAGAACAGGCTCTTTCATTACTTTTTCTGTAAGAAATCCAGGAAGACTAAAACCACTAAAATAATAATTATTACATTTGTCAGGCATTGGATTTCCCGATGTGTTTTCATTTACTTCTTGTTTTCCCCACAAATGTAAAAAGCTATCAAGTCTTCACTTGCACAGAACTTAGAATTAGGTGGTAAGAACACGCAGCAATAGCAAAATAGCTCCCTGGGGCACAGGTTAGGGACATCACAAAGACTCCCGAGCCTGGTGCAGCCTGGGACTACTACCCACTGCTCCTGTTCCATGTGGGGGGCAATGAATGTGCAGATTGGACTGCGAGGGTGATTAAGAGAGACATCAGGGCCTTGGGACAGTCACTAAAGGGATCTGGAGCACAGGTTATTTTTTCATCCCTACTTCCTGTTGTGAGCAATGACATTGAAAGGAACGGAAGAGCTCAGTCTGTTAATACGTGGCTCCGTGGCTGGTGTCATCGCCACAATTTTGGGTTTTTCAACAATGGAATGGCCTATGCAGCACCAGGCCTGCTGGCAGCAGATGGGGGCTGGCTCACTCAAAGAGGGAGAAGGGTTTTCACCCAAAATTTAGCAGGGCTCATTAACAGGGCTTTAAACTAGATTTGATGGGGGAAGGGGGTATTATCGGGTTTGCCCCTGACCAGCCAAGGGATGTTGTACCAAGGATAGAGGAATGGGGTGCTGGTGAGGGCCTGCAGCCATTAGCTCCAAAATGTGCTGGCTATGCTGCAGCATGCTCAAAGTCTTACGTAGATGAGCCAGGAGCTCCTGGACCAACAGGAGCCAATGGGGAGGCACCATTAATACACGGCACAGGAATGCCACCTGGAGAACAACACAAAGTAATTACAGCTGTTCCAGCCAAGTCAGCCTCAACAAAGACATGGCTGAAGTGCCTGTATGCAAATGCACATAGCATGGGGAACAAACAGGAGGAGCTAGAGATGTGTGCACACCTTCAAGGCTACAATCTCATTGGCACTGTAGAAACTTGGTGGGATGACTCCTACGACTGGAGTGTTAGCATGGAAGGCTACAGGCTCTTCAGGAGAGACAGGCAAGGGAAACGAGGAGGCGGTGTTGCCTTATATGTCAAGGAGCAGCTGGAATGCATGGAGCTCAGCCTAGGGATGGATAAAGAGCCAACTGAGAGCCTATGGGTCAGGATTAAAGGGAAATCGGGAGCAGGGGACATTACAGTGGGGGTCTGCTACAGGCCACCCGACCAAGACGACCGAGTGGATGAAGCCCTCTATAGACAGATAGGGGCAGCATCACATTCACAGACCTTGGTTCTCATGGGTGACTTCAACCACCTTGACATCTGTTGGAAGGGTAACACAGCCAGGCACAGGCAATCCAGGAGGTTCTTGGATTGCATTGAGGACAACTTCCTTCTCCAAGTGGTTGAGGAGCCAACGAGGAGAGGAGCTATGCTGGACCTTGTTCTTACCAACAAGGAAGGGCTGGTAGACAGTGTCAAACTCAAGGGCAGCCTCGGCTGTAGCGACCATGAAATGGTTGAGTTTGAGATCCTCAAGGCAGCGAGGAAGGTGTGCAGCAGACTGACCACCCTTGACTTAAGGAGAGCTGACTTTGGCCTCTTGAGGAATCTGCTTGGTATGGTGCCATGGGATGAAGCGCTGGAGGGAAGAGCGGTCCAAGAAAGTTAGTTAATATTCAAGGACCACATCCTCCAAGCTCAGGAGTGATGCATCCCTACAAAGAGGAAGGCAGGCAGAAGAGCCAGGAGGCCTGCATGGATGAACAAGGAGCTCCTGGATGTGACCAAAAGGAAAAAGGCGGCCTATAGGGAGTGGAAACAGGGGCGGGTAGCCTGGGAGGAATACAGAGGAATTGTTCGAGCAGCCAGGGATCAGGATAAAGCCCAGGTAGAACTAAATCTGGCTGGGGACATTAAGACAAACAAAAACTCCTCCTTTAAGTATGTCAGTGAGAAAAGACAGACTAGGGAAAACGTGGGCCCTCTCCGGAAGGAAACACAAGAACTGGTTACCCGGGACAGAGACAGCTGAGGTGCTCAATGACTTTTTTGCCTCAGTCTTCACTGTCAAGGACTGCAGCCACACTACCAATGACGTAGAATGCAAAGACAAGGATTGGGAAAATGGAGAACCACCCACTGTAGGTGAAGATCAAGTGCAAGACCAACTGAGGAATCTGAAGGTGCACAAGTCCATGGGACCTGATGAGATACATCTGCAGGTTCTGAGGGAACTGGCAGATGAGGTCGCTAAGCCACTGCCCATCATATTTGAGAAGTCGTGGAGGTCTGGCGAGGTTCCTGCCGATTGGAAAAGGGGAAACATAAGCCCTATTTTCAAAAAGGGAAACAAGGAAGACCCAGGGAACTACAGGCCAGTCAGTCTCACCTCTGTGCCCGGCAAGATCATGGAGCAGATCCTCCTGGAAACTCTGCTGAGGCACGTAGAAAACAAGGAGGTGATTCGCGACAGCCAGCATGGCTTCACCAAGGGCAAGTCATGCCTGACAAATTTGGTGGCCTTCTACGAAGGGGTTGCAGTGGCAGTGGAGAAGGGAAGACCAACTGATGTCATCTACTTGGACTTTTGCAGAGCGTTTGACACTGTCCCACACGATATCCTGGTCTCTAAATTGAAGAGACACGGATTTGACAAATGGACCACTTGGTGGATAAAGAACTGGCTGGACGGTCGCACTCAAAGAGTGGCTCGATGTCCAAGTGGAGAGCAGTGATGAGTGGCGTTCCTCAGGGGTGGGTACTGGGACCTGTACTGTTCAACATCTTTGTCGATGACATGGACAGTGGGGTCGAGCGCGCCCTTAGCAAATTTGCCGATGATACCAAGCTGTTTGGCGAGGCAGACACGCTGGAGGGGAGGGATGCCATCCAGAGGGACCTGGACAGGCTGGAGAGGTGGGCCCAAGCCAACCTCATGCAGTTCGACAAGGCCAAGTGCAAGGTCCTACATCTGGGTTGGGGCAATCCCAAGCACAAATACAGGCTCAGCAGGGAATGGCTGGAGAGCAGCCCTGAGGAGAAGGACCTGGGGGTGTTGATTGATGAGAAGCTCAACATGAGCCAGCAATGTGCAATCGCAGCCCAGAAGGCCAACCGTATCCTGGGCTGCATCAAAAGAAGCATGGCCAGCAGGTCAAAGGAGGTGATTCTGCCCCTCTACTCCACTGTCGTGAGACCCCACCTGGAGTACTGCATCCAGCTCTGGAGTCCCCAACATAAGAAGGACATGGACCTGCTGGAGCCTGTACAGAGAAGAGCCATGAGGACCATCCGAGGGCTAGAGCACCTCTCCTATGAGGAGAGGCTAAAAGAGTTGGGGCTGTTCAGCCTGGAGAAGAGAAGGCTCTGGGGAGATCTTATTGCGGCCTTCCAGTACCTAAAGGGGGCCTACAGGAGAGCTGGGGAAGGGCTTTTTACTAGGGCATGTAGCGACAGGACAAGGGGGAATGGCTTTAAACTGGAAGAGGGCAGGTTCCGATTAAACATTAGGAAGAAGTTTTTCACTTTAAGGGTGATAAGGCACTGGAACAGGTTGCCCAGAGAAGTTGTTGAGGCCCCATCCCTGGAGGTGTTCAAGGCCAGGCTGGACGTGGCCTTGGGCAACCTGGTCTAGTGGGAGGTGTCCCTGCCTATGGCAGGGGGGTTGGAACTCCATGATCTTCAAAGTCCTTTCCAACCTAAACCATTCTATGATTCTATGAAGTTAGAAAAAACAAACAAAACCCAGTACTTCTGGAATAGGTAGGACACAGAGAAGAAGCTAGAGTAATGTACCGCAGTACCTTCAAACTGCACTTTTTAGCCTTGCTTTGAAAACCATTCCATTTTATTCTTCAAGAACAGGAAGTTATGTTATATACCACAGCCTCTAAAAATAGGCATAACCAATATCATTGCTGCCAAAAAATTATCCCTTCAGAAAATATTCAGCATTTGTCTTCCAGCTTCTTCACTATCTTCCCCCCAAATTATAAGGTCTGATGCTATCTTTTTTTCTCCTTATAGTCCTTGTCAATCAAACAAGCCTCAGTGTCTTGTCTCTTCTGCTTTAGATTACTATTTCTCTCTGTTCTCAGTAACCCCATACAATTTGTTACTGACCTACCTACCACTGGAGTCACAATACCAATTCTGTATTTATTTTTTCTCCATATGAAGCTTAACCTTTAAAAATAGCTTTTGTGTTTCTCTCTGGCCCTTCAACTGAAGGAAAGCATTCTGAAATGCATCAGGAAACAAGTTGTATTAAACCTAGCATATTTGGGGTCACAAAAGGGATGGCACAGTTTCCTTCCACTTCTAGTTTAATCTCCTTCATTCTTCATTATAAGCAAAATTAAATTATTCTTTTACCCAGCGTGCCATCCATATGATCAAAACACATTAAGTCAGAGGAAAATAGCTAATTCTTCATACCTGGGATTTGACCAGCTGTCTAAACTAATGTTTAGACAGATCCTCATCTCAAAAGCAAAACAACTACTGTAAGGAACATTTATCTTTCCATTTAGTTATGTAGTTCTAGAGAAGCTAAAAAGGTCATGTAAGTTCCTACAGAAAAAGCCTCAGTGTAGCAGTGAGCAAGGAGATAAGGACTGATACATTTCACAAAGTCTAGTTGTAGTATTACAGATGCTTGCAATGTTCATGTAAGGGCCACAGCAAGAACAAAATATCAGACGAGGAAATTCCTAAGCGTACCACTGTGTAATATACAGCCTCATCCACTGGAATGGAGGAGGTATTCAAAGTCATTATACATCACTTAGGCTGCCACTTGACCCTGGCCACTCTGGTACCAGGGAGACGGCATCAACTCATTTGGGCTCCACTTCAAGTGGTTCTCATATACCTTTCTGCTATGAGATCATGTACCAACAGAACCAAAATAGCACACACTCTTGAGACTTGTAGAACTGCAACGCAGTACTGTACAATTAAAGAAAAAGTAATGTCATATGACTTACATGGATAAGGACTACATTGTGTTTTTGCAGTTAGAACTGTGTAGAGGAATACTTATTAGAATACAGATATGTTAATTCTATCTACAACTGAATTAGCATCAGAAATACTTTTATGCTTTCAGGCAACACACAGGTTATGGGTTTGATATAGGAATCAACTAAAATGGTAAAAAAAGTTCTTCTAGCTGTACAATCTTTGAAAACTCTTGTCTAGTTGAACTAGGAGAGCTGTGAACAAGTCTTTCCATAGTTAATAGTCTATCACCTGTCAACATTATTTTTATATTTAAATAGCAAGTTCTCAAGAATGGAAGTAGGAAAAAAGTTTTTTTTTCCCTTTCAACTAACCATACAGTCTGAAGTAATAAAAGAACATACTATTAACTTCTAGTGCTTTGCATTTGCTGTTTATAAATGAACTGCACCATTTGGAGCATGCATTTTCCTTTCTACAATAAAGAAGTGGTAGGACTGAAAAATTCACCATGTCTCAACCCTTTGAATGTCACCAGCAAAATTCTTCTACAGGTAGAAAAGATTGGTCTTATGTCTTTTCTGAAGAATTAGACTACCCATTATTAGGAGTTAGGTGGTAACAGCACCTCTTCTGTAAGACTAGAAGTGGGTTCACTAGCCTGCTATACAAAGGGCAGCCAGCTGCAGTAGTAGTGAATTTTGTTAGTTGCAGACTGAATCATATTTGAACAGGCTTTATACAGTATGATCAGTTAACAGTGAAAAGCTTTCCATCCACCCATCCTGAATTCACTTGTTAACTACACCGGAAGAGCTGAAAGCAGCTAAAGCATGTTTTAAGCCAGTAAAGAAGAGTCTTAATTGACTTTTTCTTTAGAAGACCTGCTTTTGAAGCTGGTAAGAAGAGGGAATGCATATGTACCTGCATCACTGTCACGGCTCCATACGTAACAGCTGTCCAGTATATGGAGCCCACCATTATTCCAGCTGCAGCAAATGGACATGCCTTAGAGATCAGTCGATCTGCAAGATCCAAAACGTAAACAACTGGACCTATGATAAAGGAAAAGTAAGGTTTCAAGATATATACATACACAAGCATACTGAAGAAAGCTCTCAGCATCTATCATGGATAAGAAAGAATGAACTTGGTAAAATGCAAGTCTGACATCCCACACATGCTGTTTAAATGAGAACTTATAATTAAAAAGCTACTAAGCTAAACTTGTAACTTATTTCTACCTACTGTTTCATTCACCACGACATCTTTCCAGGAGATTAATAAAAGTGGTTAGAGTACTGACTAATTTACCCACTAAAGTTGACTAGCTTCCTTTGTCTGTGTTGAATCAGAATCGTTCTGTTGTAGAAGCCATTTTAGCCTTAATTGCTTTTTTGTTAAGATACTTTAGTTTTCAAAAGGAAGAAATACTAATTAGTTGTAATGTACTTCATATGCTTATCTTTGACAGCTTCACCTGAGAATTCTGTCACTAAACTATCCCCCTCAACAGTAAAAAGGAGTACAGTCAATATGAAAGATTCCTTCCGCTAGCAGAGACTGCATTCAATATTTTTAGAGGATCACGTCTCAAATGTCAGAGGAAAAACCCCTCCTATTCAGGTTATTTAGTGCCTTTAACAATGCATTAATAGAGTTTCATTGTTCTGTCTGTGGACAACCATGCTTTCCAGACTTACACAGAGCAAGACAATACCCTGACCAGTGCATAAGGGCATGCTTGCATCTTTTCTTTGAGAAACTGCAAGAGCACCAGCAACGCAAAAGCCAGAAGCTGAAGTCTGAAATGTACACATGGAAGTGAAAAATGTCATCACCATGATCAGATTCCATATTACTTTTGTGTTTGTCAACAAATTCTACATACAGACTGTCTTCCTCCAGCTCATACATAGGAATAGTTCTTGTTAGCTCCCTCCTACTTTTTCCTACTAAAAATTAGCGAAAATAAAGTTATTCTAAAAATCAGCCTATAGGCATTCCTCAAGTAATTAATCCTCCATGCCTCTCATCATGGTTTACCCACTTTGGTCTGTAATTCTTTTACTACTTCCTTTTTTTTTTTTTTTTTTCTCCTTTTTTTTTTTATTTGGGGGGGTAGTAGGGGGTGGTGGTGTAGGGAAGGAGTGATCTCTTGAGCAATGGTGTTAAATGACTTCCTGAAGCCCTGATATACTAGATGTACAGGCCTTCTACTAGATGAATTGCCAGGCTAGTTGGCATGCTCTGTTTTGTACACCGATCCTGAGTTGTATGCCATTTTCCTCCTGATCTCAAATTAATCAAAACTTGTTCTGACCTTGCACAGAATTAAGAAGATTAGGTGCCAAGGATTTTTTTTTTTTACCTTTCTAAAGGTAAATGTATTATATTTGGCATTCTCCAAATATACCAGTTCAATTCTTGGCTTGAATACTCCTAGTACATAACAATTTTATATTCTTATTTTTTTTAGGGTGGTGATAACTTAGCACCCTGTTCCCCAAAAGAATGTCTCTGAACTATCATATTTACACCAAATGAATTAAAAGCTGTGCATTTAAACATACAATCAAGATTTGAAATTCACATAAAAAGACCCTTGCAGAAAATTTATTTCCGTCAGCCTCACTGAGAAAACTGTGACTCCTGTTTCATGACTTAGTTGATTCTTCTCTTATAAGAAAACAGCTCTAGTGTGAATGCTTTCAAAACAACCAGTTCTACTCAGCTCAAGTCAGCCAATGACAACAAGCAACAGGAACATCTACTTGAACTCATTCATTGTCATGTTTTATCAGCATTGGTATTCTTGCAAAGCACTTCCAAATGCATTTGTTTTGTGGGGTGGTGGGTTTTTTTGCAACTTTTTTGCCATACACAAGTATGTGTGTAAATACCATACTGAAGAGCTGCAATTTAAATACATTTAGCTTATATGCAGTCTCAACAGAAGTCATTGTAAATACTGCCAAGTTATGTATCAGACTAGCGGGCAGTCCTAAGCAACTGGGACAGAATATTGCTTAATGTACCCTCTATTCTAGCTCTGTTGGAGCTTCAAGTTCTTAACCTATTACTAAGGTACTTCAAATTGGTTACCTTTGCGTGTGTCTTCTAGTACAGCGTGCATTCTTTGTTTTAGTAATAAGCTGTAGTTTTAAGGGCAGGAAGCATCTTCCTATATGGCTTGTAAGACAGTAAACACCTCAAACACCCTGCTTCAAATATACCAACTGATGTAAATTAGTTCGTAAGTAGTTGACATATTGTAATTATAGAGTTAATTTATTCTCAAGTATCCTGTTATTGATTAGGTACCAAAATTAAAGGGTTTCTGAAGAAGGAACGCTCTACTCAAAATACTAAGAACTGGAACAAGCAGTTGAACTGTATTAACAGTTATGTTTAACTTTCCAGGACAGACTTAAGAAAGTGCTGAGATGTCTATCAATGTGCTGAAAGTAGCAACAAGGTCATAACTGCAAGTATTAAAATGCACAGTAATTTACACATCTTGACTGTTTCCCACAGGCACTGAGAAAGTTGTTTAATTGTACCATTTTGAAAACTTACATTTATTTGAAGAAGGTGAAGACAAGATACTAAATATGATGGGTTTTTTGAGTAAGTCCTAAAGGACGACACAAAACACTGAAGCTTGCCTTATACATCTTGGCAAGGTGATACAGCAACAGCAGAAATCTAACACTAAAGTACTTACAAATTACACCTACTGATACTAATCATTAAAAGAAGCAAGGTACAGAATTAGGTATAAATCTTGAGAAAAGACTAGAAGAACATTGTTTCAATAATATATTTTTAATTAGCTCTTTAGGAAAGAATTAGGGAGGAGGACAAATGTGACTGCTTCTTTTAAGTATTAAGGACGAAACAAGAAATTAAGTGTCACCAAAATAGAAATTAAGGAAATACAAAAGAAAAATATTTTTCATTTTGTAAAAAAATGTTATGCTTTCACAGAGCTTTTTCTGCCAAACTCTTTTCTATTTGTTAAACTGAAATAATTATCTAAAAGATACTTTGGTTACTTTCAAAGTGGCAATAATATTTTCCTATTTAATAAAAGAAGTTCTCGAAGACAGGAAAACAGCTAATAAGAACATAGTTACTACCAATCTCTAAAACTGATATGAACTATCAAATTTGAAATGGAATTATAATTTTAAGAAGATATGGTACTAGGGGGGTTGTTTTGAATTTGTAAATACCTAAAAAAGACACTCACTATTTACTTATAAAGATATTTGTTGATGTCTCATCAAGTTGCTATTACTTCAAAACTATAATCCTAAATAAAAGAAGTTGTATTAGGGACTGCCCTTTCACAGAAATTTGTTTTTAGGAAAAAGTTTCCAGCAGTACATTAGAGAAGTCTTAATATAAGTAAGTTTCTGGGCTATCCCTGCTCAAGTAATTTTAGTTTCTTGAATGGTATGACTAGTAATGTCTTCAGAAGATACCTGCTGCAGCAGACATGGGGCTACTGGCAAGACCGTTTGAGAACATCTTACTGTCTTAACGCTGCCTGCTGTGACCTTGACTGACTTATAGTTGAGTTGTAATGCAGCAGTTTTGGGTTACTAGAAAGAGCTACCAAAGGGCAAGTCTCGCTTGTTTAAGGCACTTAAAACTCATGATTGATGGACCCAAATTCATTTCCCTGCTCTATTATAGATGTCTTGTGAACTCCTACACAAGTCTGAATTTTTATGCCCTTCTCACTTTAAAAGTGGAAAAAGATAGTATTGTGAGGGAAAATACATCAGAATTGCAAGCCTCCATCAAGTTTTGTGGTACGTTCTAAGTGTCCAGATATAAAACCGTGTTTCTCCCCAAAGCCAATGCTAAATGTTATCATTTGATGCCTTCTTTAGGATGAGATTAAGATTCCTCTCTACCTTATCCTTATAGCAAAGCTGAATTGTGGTTGATACATTAATAACTTGGTAGTGAGTTTCATGCCGGTTTATGTTTTCTTGAATATCAACAATACACTAGTCCATATTTTCTTTCCCATTACTCTGTGTTCTATCACAGAAGTAAATGTCATCATCCATGTAAAATTCCCTTCACTCCTTAATTTTGTCAGCCCTTATACTAACAGAAAAGAGGTCCTGTCCCAAAACACTGACAGTGCAAGTTATTTTCAGCTGTTTCATTACAGAAATAAGACACCTAAAAAACCCCAACTTTAAAAATCCTCTAAATGCCTATACTCATGCTGTTTTTGAACAAGCAGTTTTTCTTCTAAATAAAATTTAGGTTTCCATGGCAACATTTAGTTTTCTTGCCCTACTTATATACCCCATAGAACGTGGGAAAACAAGGGCTGGAGTAACAGCAACCGCTGCCAATTTAAACATATACAACCTATTGTGCAGTGTCCTACTCGGCTCCTCAAGTAGACTCTGGAAGACCATCTCCGACTTTTTTTTTCACCTTGACAAACAGAGCTAGAGCTAAAGCAGCGCCCAGCCACCACAGATATGCTGCCGCTTGAATACAGGGCAATATAGACTCAGGAATACCTCCCAAACAAAGTAAAAATATGTTTTTCAGGTAACGCAACAAGTTGCTCAGTAAGGCTCTCTGAATTTCCTTTGATAACAGTTTCTCTGCAAGATGAGAAAAAAAAAAAAAAAAAAAAGGGATGTGTTTCTGTGGTATTATGTGACAATTGCTGAAAGAAGTTGCCCTCTGCTCAACAATAAAAGAAAAAAAAAAAAATCACATTAACCATAAATTAATTATAGGTCAATCACTTTTAAGGCTTATCAATACAGTTAAGTGGAACACATCCAAGATTTTCAGAAGGTATTTAACTAAACCACCAAATGGGACATGAGCAGAATATAAAGTTATTTCTCTCTGTCTGGAAAAGGGAATAGACAAGTTTTCAACAGAACTGATTATCTGAACACAAAAAAGGAAAAAAAAGTAGAACAATATAAAGGAACACACCATTATATTATTATAACATACATATACATATAATTATGACATTATTAAGTCATACATATCTTACCTAGCTTTGGAAATACTATTAAATATTCTGCATTGCACTGAGGACAAGCAACTCTAGCAGTACTGTTTCCTCTCTGCTTTTCATCCACCCAGCGCTGTAGACAAGTCTGATGAACCCATTTCGTAGACCCCCTGCACCTGCAAGGTCTCACCCACTCTGCCGTCCGATCATCCTCATCAGTAGCAAAACAAACCCAGCAGCTTCTGTAATTACAGGAAGGAAAAAAGAAGATTTTTATTTTTTTGTACTTTTACGTGCTTAAAATAAACTTTCACATGAAAAAGAATGTAGTTTAAGAAAATGTGCACCTAGAGGAGATGATGCTTGTTGCTTCATTTTTACTCACCAAAATATAAGTATTTTGTACCACAGTATTGTTCTGGTATTAACATAATATTACAGAGAGCTAAACAACTGCTTTTAATACACTTCAAATTACTAATTTAACTTTTACATAATTATGAATTAAAAAGCATCTAGATGGTAATTCAACCTCTGAATAATTCAACATATGAAAAATCCATGTTTTTTTAGATGTATCTCCTCTTACAGCAGACATTTATTAAGTTTTTAAAATTAAAAATAGAAGATCAATACAGTAGTCTGTTACTTGGGAGACTAACTCCACTTAAATGACAAAACAACACAAATGATACATTGTATCACAAAACAAACTGTAAATAATTCTATTCAATTCATTCCCTCTCTTTGAAAAGCAAAAGTACTTCATTCAGATAAATCTGTTTTGTATTATATAAATTAAGTTAAAAAGTACTTTAGGAATACTACTATACCACTAGAGGAGAAAATTTCTGCACTGAAAAACTACTGGATGTATGATTCAAACTTATTAATTCTATAAGGACAAACCACAAGACTGACAGTCTATGTGACCTGAAGAGAGCTCACATCCCAGCAATTCCCAGATATCTGACCTGATGATTAGGCCAGACCCTTGAACACCTTTCAGCTTGCAAAAGGAAGTAAAATATACATCTAAACTAGGAAAATATCAGATATCTTGACCCAATAATTTAGTTTTTACTGTGAAATAATTTGCTAATTCCAATACTGAAGATACTGAAGTTTAGATAATAAACCAGAACCTAACAAAATAAGGACCTTACTACAGAAATTAAAAAAAAAAAAAAATAATCGAACCAGATTAAGTATTTTACACAAGGTGTTGCAGTCATAGTTAAACCTTTATAAAAGCGTATGGCAACAGCATCCCTATAATTTAACTCTCTAGATACATTCTAATTAGACATTATGCACTAACTGAAGTTTTGCAGCATTATTTTCATGCTGAAGTTTTGTTCTCTTAACAATTTGAGTAACATCATTAAGATAAAACAGTAAAAGGCTTTTTATGTGTAACCACTAACAGACGGTAATTGAGATAGTAAGCTGAGAAATGCTCTGGCACTAAACAAAATAATGTAAAGATTCAAGAATCATGATTGTAGTTTCTGTGGGGATGTTACAGCAGTTCATGGTGCTTTTTCTCTCCCTCCCCTAGCATTTATTGTCAGTAATAAAACTTCTTCCTAGCCTTTTAAACTCTTCAATCAAATCTTTTTCCTTTTTTCAGCTTCTCAACTACTCCTCACCTCTATTCTCTCTCCCCCTCATATTTTTTGTTTGTCTGCCCCTTCTGCATCCCATCTCTAACCTTGGTTAGCATCTGGGAAGAGAAATTACAGTTTAAAAGTCCCTTCCAACTCCAGTCATTTTGCCAGATTGTCTTATTCTTTCTTATGGAAATCAGTGCTAAATAGTTGTCAGAAGAGTTACATATACATCCTGAAGGTCCTTCCCCTGCACCCCTTCCAAAAAAAAAAAAAAAAAAAGCAAAGAAACACTTGTAACTAACTAAAGCTCGTTAGACAAAAATTAGAAGGGAATTATATCCACAGCAAGGGCCAATCCCGCTGGAGCCACTTTCAAAGCAACAAAAATACAGTAATTCCGTTTAAAGATCACTATTTTCTCCCTAGCATGCCACTTGTAAACAGGTTGGGGGGTGGTGGCATGTTTTTGTTTCGTTTTTAACTCCTCTATAAGGAAAAAGATAGGAGGAAAATTTACAATGGGAAACTTGAATTTTGTCAGTCTCAAACTTGAAGTAATCAAAAATATTGTTATCTAACAGCTTCCTTTTATGAACTCACTATTTTGGATAGCATTCAATTTGTAAACCAAAAATGTTTCTCTACAGAAGGATAACCATCTTCTGTTTACAGGAATAACTGTGCCTATAAAATGTTTGCAAGAGATTATTTTAAAGCACAGAATCTTTTTCTGATTTATAGTGGTGGAAGTATACTGAAATTAAGTTGCGAGCATGTAAGAGCAGAACATAGCAACTTACTACTGGCATACTTCTGAAAAGGAACACAATCTGAGATGCAGATTCCAGGGAAGACAGCAGCAAAAGCAATTTAATATTGAATAACAGATAAAACAAACATAACTCATGTCCATGTGTCCAGATGTAAGTACCGAACATATTACAGTAGGTACAGATGTAAATTTTTAACATTGGTGCTCTAAAACTAGAGCTACATCAATTCTGATTCAAGAAGACTGTTCATTTGGAAGACTGACATCTGACTGACATCTTGAATCAGAACTGCAATTTCTTCCATTCATCCTAATGGGAAGGTAAGAAGCAAAGCCAGACTGCTTTTTCTGTCCTTCCCCACAAGATCTGTTTAAATCAGAATCGTCATGTTATGCGCTCCTGTAATACCATCCCTCATTTCACCTTCATGCTCCCGATATGCACCTACAGCAGTCCTAAATGAAAGGACACATTAACCTTCCTAAGCAGGAGCAAAGACGGCCAAGCCACAAGTTAGTAGGAATCTAGATGAAAATGCTGAGACGACCACAAAGATTTGAAAGTATTATGAAGCATGGCAGACATTTTGATTCATTGCACTTGATATCAAGGAGTTCTTAATGCAACTTTTTGCAATGTTTATTAATTTTCTATTTACACCAAGAACCCCTAAGTTTACTATAAGAACAAACAATACAACTCTACTGGTAATTGTTCCTCTGACATTTTTTTTTGCTGCATTAAAGATAAACACTCACTAATTCATTCCACATCCTATTTAGGTCTAAAACTGCTCTAAATTTGTAACTTAGATTTTTATTTTTAAATTAAAGGCTTCACAATAGATCAAGGTAGGTCTGTGTGTGCCAGTAAGGTCAGATGCCACCACACCACAGAAGTCTATAAAGTTTATTCAAATAATGACAGATTTAAGCCTGAACATAATCTTGTTACACTGTGATTTTAGCTAGCAAATTTGGCCATGAATACTCTGTAGATTAAATTCTCTTCAAGTTTTCTGTTAAGGTTAGTAAGTCAAGAAAAATATGCATATTTTCTTTAATTGCTTCATTCAATTTCTTGCCAGGCAATCATATCTGAAAACCTGGAAGACCCGTGAAAAGAATAACAAAATCCTTTACAGACTTAAACCTTTAGCAAGTCATGAATAATGAACAGTAAATTCCTTGTATTCTGTCATCAGCTTTATCTCTTTCCATTGACAGCAGCTGTAGCAGAAAGGGCTAAATAAAACCATTTCAAAACAAGTGTCTTGGCTCTTGCCAGATTTTCCATTTTCTTGTACTGAATAAAATATGACCTTGATTCTTACCACTGAATCAGGTTGCTACTCGGATAACCTGAAATAGAAAAGGCTGACAAGGTGGAACAAAGCATTGTTTCCGATAGAAACTCAAACCTTTTTCCTTGATGACTTTCTACAGAGCCAAATCAATAACACTAATGTATTTTTCCA
Source organism: Vanellus vanellus (assembly GCF_965231255.1). Lineage (NCBI taxonomy): Eukaryota > Metazoa > Chordata > Aves > Charadriiformes > Charadriidae > Vanellus > Vanellus vanellus. The sequence continues at coordinate 18,282,646 of NC_138912.1, read as the reverse complement.
CACTTCCTTGGCTTAAAAAAAAATAATCAAAACAAAACATACACAAAAACCATGCCAATATCATTATTTCAGTTTTGAATATAGGGTTACAAACGCCTTTTAGATTCAGCTCCCCAGCATGTAAAGCTCTCCGGTCTCAAAACTTCTATTCTCTGAGAATATCTCATTTCTTGCATCTGCTTTTTTTTCTCTACCAAAGACAAACTCTTTTCAGGACATTGTGTATGATAAGAGCAAAGCGGATGGAGAGGAAGTTGTATTAAAGACTAGAGATCCTACACTCCAAATGCTGTATGACTAGTCTAGAAAGCCAAGGCCTGCCTAAGAACAGGTTTCTCCAAACAATGAGTTTCTAATTGGTAAGGATGCCACTGTCTCCTGTACGTGGCTGAAGTTACAGCTCCAACACACCAGTAAGATCCTCTGGCACCAACAGACATACCTAGAAGAAGACTGCTTTCTATTTTATTGAGTTATACTCTAAAGGTTACTTTTTTCCCAAACCAGTCTCAGATGGGACAGAGGACAGAATCTAATTCATGTTATTTAAAAATTAAATCTGCCTCAGTCTGTGGGAGCTGAATTAGTGGTGGTTTTGGCAGTGTTAAGGTTAATGGTTGGACTCAGTGATCTTAAAGGTCCCTTCCAACCTACACGATTCTATGATTTTATAATACAGCTTTGTTTTCAAGCAGGCAGGTGGAAATGCATAAGCATTTCAAGTGCATAAGCAATACAAAAAAGTAATTTAAAAGCAATATGTTAATTACATACACACTATAAAAAGTTTGCAGAAATCTTTAATGCCCCATAAGCCCAACAGATATCCTTGTGTCCCCAACACTTAATGGAAGATCACTTGTGAGCCTGGGACAGCACAGCTGCTTTATAGGCTGGTTTCAAATATTCAGTACTGCAAGACAGAATGTAAAAAGTCTTGGAATTTTTTTCCCCAATGCTCAGTGGCACACATGTATAAACAGCAAGCAAAACCAGAAAACTTTGGAGAAAAAGTTCTTGCAAGACTTTTAGCAGACCTAACCCTTACCATGGGAAATGCAAATTTCAACATACATGACATGCTCTAGAGCCATGAGCTTAAAAGCATTTTTCCTCTCATTACACATCCTCATAAAACATAAAAAAAAAAAATAAAAAAAAATCTCTTTAAGAAAACTTTTCTGCATTTCTCCCACATCCTGAAGCACACCGCTTCCCCTTAAAGGGGCAGGAATTTGATGGTATCTTGCTATCAGAGTAAAGCATCCTTGTTCTGCTAAGCAGTGACTGAGTGGCTTATCACAATTGAATTTCATACCCAAAAAGAAAGAGGCAAAAAGGCTGAAACATAGTTGATAGCAATGATAGCACAGAGAGCCAACGCAGTGAGGGGTGAAAACATATCTTGGAGAAAATGACTGAAAGCACTCCAATAACTGGCCATAAAAATGCACTGTTCCAAAGGATGACCCACAAATCTGCTGTTTGAAAAAGGCAATTTTTCATGAGCTTCTAAAACAAATTTTTATGCATAGTCTATACTGACAGGTAAAATATCTTTGATAAAGAATTGTGATAGACTTCAACTAAACCTGCCAACTACACTCTAAATACTATACGATCATAGTGGGAAGACTAGGATGTTGGAAAAATCAAGGGAGTTACCTAGCAGCACACATAACTGGCTGCTTTGGAGCTGCCTAGAATTTTAGTAGGGGAACATAGCAAACTATTCTCTCAAAAAGCAACAGAAACAATGCATTGCAAATGCTACTGCTAAACACTTCCTTTACCTAAGTTTGAAAGAACCAGCAGGAATAAAATTCTTGTACTAGAGGGCACAACCTGGTCACAAAAGAACACAAACCTAGTCTACCTATGTATCCCTGATAAAGGCTACAAAGAGGGGATTACCACTTAACCCAAGGAATGCTAACTTACATCATCCTTCATGGAAGAGATTAAGTGCTGGAGAGAACTCATCATGAAGACCTCAAGAGCAGAATACACACAGACCTGTCTACCACAATAGTGGAAGCCAGTTAGCAGAGGAAGACTGCAACAGGATTATAGATGGAGCACCGTTCTTTCCCCAATATTTTCCTGGCCATCACACACACCAGAAAATACTTTATCTTCAACCCAAGCTCTGTCTATCAAACTAAAATCCTTACACTATCCTAAGGGGAAAAACCCCCACACAAACAGAGTGAGGAACAGAGATACCAGTGCAAAAATAGTAGTCTTAGAAGCTCCATCATGACTTCTGTGGATCCTTTTTAAGGCAGCATGTGGCACAGCAGCCATATGCCAGCCTGGATCATTCAACTAGAAAACATGCTGTCACCTCGAAACAAAGTCTAAAATCTTGAAAGGAAGTTCCTGAAAGTCATCTGACCTAATACCCTATTCTGCTCTGCCTAGTCATCAAGGATAGGGTGTAATGCTGAGTAAATGAGAAGCTGATGATAATCTAGAAACGATAATAACTAACCTTTACTACAGAAGTAGTGCTTTGAAAACAGCAGGGAAAGGTTAAATAGAGAGTATCAAGCTAATGTTGGTGTGAACATATGGCCACACAAGGTAGGAGGCCATATAGGTTTTAACTTCCTCTAATCACAGCATAGCGTTGTTTAAATTAGATTTTAATAAACTTTTATTAAAAGCCCATGGATGTCTAAAAACCAATAAGCAAACACATAAAAACAAAACATAGAATAATTAACTAGAAAGTGCACAAGAAAGATCTAGTGATTACCAGAAGTTCAACTTAAACTTATTTTTATATTCTCAATTATAGCTCCAGTTAAGGAGAAATATTTTACACTTGAGTTAACCACACTATATAAAAGCAGAGATATGAGTAAAGGACAGTTCACAGAATCCTGCTGGCAACTTTCTAGCTTGTGGATAAAATTAAACCTTTCACTGCCAGCCACCGCCTATTGTGCTTGAATCGTGCCTTACAAGGTTTTTATGGCCTTTGCCTCTACCCAGCTTAGAATAAGAAATCTCCCACAGATTTAGTTATTTCATTAGGTTTTAGTCTCTAGTTTGTCAACCGGTTATTCAGGCATATCCCTTTTGAAAAGATTTCAAAATTCAGTTCTCTTAAAGGCTTTCTTTAATATTACCATACTCTCACTTTTTCAAAAGGAAAATTTGGTAAGTTTCCAAGGCTCAGCGGCCTTGCTGTGAGGCTCTAAATGTACAACAAACTTTGCTGTTACATTTGTTTTATTTCTTAAGGGAGGGAGGAAAAACAGGGCCCTCCTACAACTGTGCAAAGGATAAATCAGGTAAAATTATTACTCATACAATAAGCACCTTGTTAATAAAAATTACACATTTTTCTAATTAAACTGTTATTATTATACATTAGCAACATGGCATACAACTCTAACAATTTAAGCTACTGAGTGCCTGCTAGGAGGCAGTAACACTAATTCTTACCCTCATGTGTAGGAAGAAAAATAAAAGTGACTAAAACCATGTGGGGAAAAAAAAAAAAAAACAACAAACCACAAACCCACAAAAACACAACACCAAAACAAAGAATCCCATACACACACACAAAACTATTTACTTCCAAAGCTGAAATACACCTTGAACAACATGATTTGAAAAGAAATGCTGAACCCTCAGTCAAGTATGTACATACATAGGAAACACTGAAGAATACTAATAGCATTAAGGTAATGCCTTAGACATTTCATGGATTTTTTTTATAATGCAGATAGTATACCATATAGGGAAAACATTTTCTTAAGCACTGTTTGCAAAAGCTGTCAATAATCACAAGCATAGAAAATAACAGAGATATGAAGCAATTAGCAAATTATGTTTTAGAGGCTAAAGTTACTTCATTGAATGTTCCTTTAAACATCTTAATTATGTATTAATTGCCTGTTATAGTCACAAAATTGTACAGCAGTATGTCTGAAAGCTCCTCCTGATGAGGAAAATGAAAACCAGAAGAAATTCCTTTAAGTCTCAGCTTCTCTAAATGTCTAAGTGCAGAGCAGCATAATGTCAAGGTATAACTGAAGTAGTAAGAGGCTCAATGCTCGAATTCATATACTAATATTCATCCTGGCTGAAGAAAGAAAAGGTGTTAGCATGTTCAACACACTGCGAGAACTCTGGATAGCAAGAAGATCACATGCAGCCTTCTCTAACAGATAACATGACCTACTAGGAAGGTAGGACACCCAACTACTGACAAGCCGAACTGATTTATGTACAAATAAGATTATTTCAAGGAGGATGGATTATTTTTTGAGGCTAAAAAAAAAAAGTTGCCTTAGTTCTAGCAACACCAACAGATTTAGCAAAGGAAGACAGCTTCAGACCTCAAAGTACTCTTAAAAGCCATTCTTCTTGCAATTCATCTGCAATCTACTGTATTAAAGTCTTACAGCAGTCCTCACTCCCTAGGGATATGACACATTTCACCATGTGCTAAACTTTGGGGTTTGACTGTCTCCATGGTTTCCAATACATCAGAATTACTTGCCAGATAATGAAAGTGTAACAAGTAACCATATATCTGTCTAACTTCAATCATTTGAGGCCTCCTGGAAAAAAAGTATCTTCAACTGTGCCCTTAATCACAGTAATCATGAACGGAATTCTACTGTTTGAGAAGAAAAAAAGCACTTGCATAATTGTTTTCAGTAGCTCAGTCAATACCCTCTCTACAGTTAGACAATGACACTTAAACAAATGCATAGAAAAATTTGTGGGGGAAAAAAAACCCAACAGAACACAAACCTTTAATGGAGCAGTACGCAAAATTACTCACTTGGCTCTTCAACTCATTAATGCTAAATTATCAAAGTTAAATAGAGGATAGGGGAAAATTTGTGTGAAAAAATATCAATGCAGGCAGCAGAAATTTGATCTGAAGCTCTAGAACACAAGACGTTGTTTCTTAGTCAAGAGAGACTCAGAGTATGCTATGATGCTCTAAGATACTGCTATATTAATTACATATACAAAAGATTGCCACAGTCAATGTTCCCAGAAAACAACTTCCTAACATTTTGGAAGAATTAAAAATATTAGCATTGAGGCTAACCTTAATATCAAACCAATTCTGCTTACAGCATACTGCTTGCTTGAAAACACTGCCTATGGACCAAGCACTGCACAACTGCTTCTTTGCTTTGTCAGAATTCTGTAATTAGCTGTGCCATTCAATGAGCAAAACTATATCCATTTTTAGCTCTATTAGCTGAGACATAAGTTAAAGCAAGTGTTTGGTTGACTCAGAGGAATTTAACTTTAACCTTTATTCCTTCAAGTTCTGAGACAAGGGACAAGCATTAGTCCTTCGTAACTCCTGGAAGATTTACTTTTCCATAACAGAAAGTTAACATTTACTTATTAGCTTCCTTAATCAGGCACTAACCATATCTATGTTTTCAAAGGTTGGTATCAAGATGTTTTCCATCTGCTGTTTTAAACTGGAATGTTAAATACAATTCCCAGTCTCAAGAAGAAGATAAAAATATGTAGTTTCTATTCAACTAGCATTAAACAATGTTACTTTGCACTGGGGGAAAGGGGAAGAGAGTTGCATCAGAAAAATACCAATACTGGTATTTGTGGTACGCGCACAGAGTAGATGACAGATGTTACAAATCAGGAGCGACATACACACAGAATAGACCAACTCTGACATGTCTAAAACTGGAACCGTCTTGACATTCAGCTGTTGCTGTGACAAGCAAAAGATAAAGGACAAGAAATGCAAAGTTACATTCCATTCACAGTCTGCATATGTGAGCTCAATCTCTTGCAGCATTTTTCCAGTATCACACAAGTAACGCAAAAATACAAATTAATCTTTAGGCACAATATCTTTAGTTACAAAAGTAAACACATTAACATACACTTAATCTGTTACAAACCAAACTTATGGCTACTCACTTTACATTCCATTCTTAGGCAAGGTAACTGTGAAATAAAAGCACAATTTTTGTATGTGTGCCTACATAGTTTCATGGTTAAATCAACCATACAGGGTAAGCAATTTTTCTGTTATGTTCTTCCACAGAAAAGAGAAGAAAAATAGGAAGTCCTAAAGCTGTGAAAATTGGCAGGAAGCCTCCAAAGCAAGCAAATTGCTTTGAACTCAAGAATTTATATAACACACATTATTACTAAAGTTATTCTCAGTTTATAACTTCTATTTTTATTACAGAATTTACAGTATAAGAGAGCAAACCAAAAAGCTCTACTGAAGTCAGTCATCTTATATCTTGCTAGTATACATAATAAAAACTGAACAATTTGAGACCTAAAAATTACAAACAAGTTTTAAACACCAAGAAGAGATATTCTCGGGACATTAAAGAAAAACAAAACCAGCCACTCAAATGGGGCAGGCATTGAAAGTTTGTAAATGTCTCTGAATAAATGTGAACAAAACTCCAAGGTGTCTGACAATACCATGAAGCAACTCTCCTCGGCACTCTGTAGAATTGACTGCATGACTCACCGGCAGAACAGTCACAAGCACTCAGCACATGGCCTTCTGTAATTATATCCTTCACAGAGGGCTAAATTATGTTGGCACATTTTAGTCCAATATAAAATATCCACTTCTAAACAAAAGTATTCAGATTTCAAGAGGAGGCATTTATAACCGGAGAACAAATGAGGAGAGATCAGAAAGCTACATAAAAGAACATTACAGCTTTAAAATAGATGGTCTAATCTTTTTTCTAGAAAGGCTGTGAAGAAATTACTACTATATTAAAATGGCTTTAAAAAATAAATAAATCACTGAATGCCAGCCTCTCTTGTCCATAATGACTCTATTGTGTGTTAACACTTTATTTTAATACACATACCTTGAAGAGAAGTATGACCAAAGGGAGAAACAGGCATAGATACATAAACTGAGAACACCAAGTAATTAATAATGCTCATCAGCAATCAATCACCTAATAGCCTAGAAACACTAACTACACTTATCCAAAAAGTTTGTTTTTTCCAAACATAAGCATATACCAAGACTCCATGGTTGGCCCTTAAATCAATAGGCATTTACTTATTATAGGGAAGCTGTTATTAAATTGCAGACCAATTTAATTTTAATTTTATTGAATCTGTTAAGATTAATTAAATTAACTAATCTTAGTTAAGATTTAAAATTATAAACAAATAAACAGCTAGTCCCAGATTTAATACAACTTCAGTACAAACTTTATTTTTAAATCAGCATTTAAAAGTGGAGATTTTGATTGGAATTTTTCTTATCCTATATTAGTGTTAGGCAGGAAGGCTATAATCCTTCCCCCAGAATCATTGCCACAAAAATTCTGAGCCTAAACACTTTCATTGAATGGTAGAAAGCTATCAACTAAAAGCACCCATATTAGCATTTAAAATAACAGGACAGCAAAAAAACCCAACATCTTAGAGAAGAGGTAAAAAAACAAGACTCCAGTCCAACTAGACAAGAAGTTATCTTAACTTCTAGGTACAGATTTCAGAGCAGATGCTAAAAAAGGCTAAGTGCAGATTTGCCAGAAGCCATTAGCAGACTGTACCTCTAGTATTGGCACCTCCAGCACAGTATGCTCATGTCATGCAGTGCAAATAGAGCCCTAATATTGCGTGATCTGCCTGTTTAAATTGTGGTTGCATCTAGACCTGATATCATAGAATTATTTGGGATGGAAGGGACCACAGTAGATCTCTAGTCAGACCTTCTGCCCAAGGCAGAAGCAACACTGTATTCAGAACAGACTGTCAGCACTTTCTCCAGCTGGGTCTTGAAAAGCCCCATGGACAGAGATCCACAGATGCCCTGGGTAACCTCTTCCAAAGCTCAGCTGCATTGCTCCCCATCCCCATATGCTGAAACCTTCTCTGTTCAAATTTATAGTCATTGTTTTGCATCATCCTGCCAAGAACCTCCAAAAAGAGCCAAACTGTCCTCTTAACCACCTCCTCAGTAGGTATTAGGTTATTAGGTCTCCCCAAGCCATCTCTTCTTCAGGCTAAGCAGGCCCAGTTCCCTGTAGCTTTTTCTAGTAAGTCATGTGCTCCTGTCCCTTGACTATCTTGTGTAACCTTAATAACAGTTTCATTTAGAAACATTAACCAGAAGCAGTTTGCTTAAAAGAACTTAGCCACTTCCAATCGAGTCTTTTCACTCTTCTGCACTGAAGATGGATTTGCTAGTGGCGGTACAAGTACCAGTAAAAATGAACAAGTCATGCACTCTTTTGATAAAGATAGGTATTACGTTCTATAACAAGCTAGTACCCAAATCATTCTCTTGCTAAGAGGAGGAAAATAAGATGCATCAAAAAGCTGCAGTATAGCAGGACCATAAGCAGGTTAAGATGTCAGAAGCACCAAGCAAATAAGCCCTAAACAGCTGGAGTATTCATTACCACTTCAAGTATTACTTAAAAAGACATTTCAAAATTAATATCTGAACCTTTTAATTGGTCTTTCTCTGTAGTTATACATATATATACATATTTATTAAATACATTTGCATTAATTGTCAAAAGTTTTAACCCCAGTGAGCACTGTAAGACACCATGCCAAAGGAAACAAGCACAGTTAAGTACTGTTATAGAGGTCTGAGCACTTTTATGTGGAAGATATCAATAAACAGGTTTTTGTGTCGTTTTTTTAGATGAAGCAGATATTATGTATGAAAATATTATTTGAACGCCTTGATAATACATGGAATACAGAGACTTTCAGTACCAAAAATGATAACTAGTCTCTCAGGAGTTTCCCCACACTTAAATAGGAGGAATAATTGCCTTCTGTCTGCAAGTAGAAGTTAACAGTTAAGCAGCAATTAAAACATGTATGTTTGTTCCTAAGCATATCAAAGCAGACATCAAAGATCGAAATATAATGCACATGACAGTCAAAAGGTTAACATAGTTTATAAATTACATGCTGACACTTTTATACTACAGATGGGCAAAAGGCATTCTACAGGTCTGAATTAAGTTTTCCCTAATCATCTTTACTGATAAGACACAGGAAAAACTCAATCTATGCAGAACCTTCAGCATAAATAGAACTGGAATAGCAAGGGATGTACCTGGGATGAAGCAATAATGAAAAAGTAAAGCTATTAGAAAGTTATTACTGTTTCAAACTTTCATTCTTCAAACCCAGTCTAAGATAATACAGGAAGGAAAAAGCAAAATTATGTTTAACATCAGCTTCCAATCCGTTGGGGTAAAGACAGGGAAGAACACCTTGCTTCCTTTCTGGTAGGAGATTACTCCAGCACAGCCCATTCTTTGTTCTTATACTCTTTTTTCCAAGCATGCATAACCTACTCTAACGTGCTTTGGTTAATTCAGTGCCTGTACTTCCAAAGAGGGAAGAAAGATTCATATCAACACAAACACCACACATGCTAACTGGAATGAAAGAAGCAACTGAAAATGATGTACAAAAACATTGCCTATGTTTTTTTTTCTTAAAAAAGAAAATTACAGTGGAATCAGATGACCGTTCAGAAAATTGAAATAGAAGAACCATGAATTTGCTATTTTACAACTTTTGAACCTCAACTGCTAGCCTTTTTCTGACAAATCAGTGCTCAGGCAAAGAGAAAATTTAGTTGCAAACAGCATTTCTCTCTTGATAGTATAAGTAATTTCTTAAGCCAACTACAATTCTGCATTTTATCTTTTAATTGCTTGTAAAGTCTACCTGCAATTTCAACTCTATTGTCTCCTTTAAATAAGGAATGGCAAAAGTAGAAGACAAAACAGTCCTATGATGTTGCGCTAGTTTCTATCAAGGAGGCCTACATATCAATCACAGTTGAACCAACTACTATCCATTCAGAAAATAAAGCATGCCAATTTAAAAGTTAAACCATGCTAAAATTACCACTATACTAATTCTTCAACACGTACGTGCACAAGCCTTCAACCCATTATTCATCACGTTTTGACTAACATATCTGAATACTGAAAAAACAGAAGGCAAAAGTGACCATGTTCCAGCCAGCTGGCAAATATATGGGAAGGAGGGAGCAGGAGTTGTCTTTAATTTACATAGTATAAGGAGTACCACAAATCACTACCACAGAATACGCTTTAAAAGAAAATCTACAAAAATAAAACCCAGCTTTCTGAACTCTTGGTATAACCAATTGCAAGAGCAATCCACACATAATGCAACTGAAGTCAAGAGAATAAAGCTTAAAAATATGAGTACATTTCAGCATTACGGCTTGCAATAAGGTAGATATAGGGAATGACATAGCTAGGAAAAAGCTGGTGTGTGGCTAAGCATTTGATTGTTCTGTTTTGCTTTTTTTTTTTAAGACAACAGATTGACCAGATTATCTTCAGAAACAAATAAATCAGAAACAATTTGATGATACATTTATCATAAAAGATCATAAAAGTAACATTTTTAAAAAAAAATTTCACCACATTGAAGGGTTTTTTTTATCAAGTAAATATTTACAGTCTAGGTTTTCTATCAACATGGGCTTGCCACTGACTTTATTATGGCAAGTACATGCTTAATACATATTTTTCAATTCTTGTCTCTTCAGAAACTGACTGCTCGACCAACACAGTAAAAAGACTGCATAGTAAGATAAATAGATATTAGTTTTATTTTCTCATATTTATTCTAACAGCAACTCTGGTAAGACCCAGTCAAGTGTTCTGTAGGAAAGTTAAGTAGTACAGGATCATAGCCACCTGATGTCCTGGGAATAACATGCAAGCTATTACAGAAAGCTATAAAATAGCAAACTGACAAGATGTAGCTATAGACATAACTTAGAAACAAACTGAATTTACACATTAGTTCTGCTTAAATACATAACTATAAAAAAATAGGAGAGGTAAAGTCAAATTGCATTTGACAAGCAAATGACACAGGAAAATTACTAAGTATTTAAAGGATTCAGTTTTAATCAAATACAGCACCAAAATCTGCCAGAAAGTTCAATATATTATCTTCAAAGTTACTCAGAAGAATGAAATGTTTGAAAAATGCATTAAGAAGCCAGAATACCTGTTACAACAGATGCTACACAGGGCAGCTAGAAGAAATAATTAAAAGTGTTCAATTGGAAGAACATAATATTTCTAGGTATTTCCTTAAAAAAATGCTTTTACATTAAAAATACATATAGCATATCAAATGACCTCTGCCTGTTAAAATTTAACAAATGTATTAGGATTGACTTTCAAGTAAAGTTTGCCCTGTGCACTCACTAGAGTAATAGCTATAATTTTGAGGACATTTTCATGTAATCTAGCAATTTTATTTAAATAAATCTTGAAAAAACATTTTTACATTGATTAAGAGCATATAAAAAAACACTGCCACATAATTTCATTTTTTTAATGGAAATTCCTACCATTCTGAAATTTATGCATTAAACCAACATGAATAACAGTATTGAAAACAATAAAGCCTCACAGTTGAGACAGAGCACTAACCACTGCCTTCAAGTGCACACATTAGTCCAGGAACATGGCCCTTTACTATAGATTGCAAAGAATTCTGCGTACACAGAAGGATGGTATTTTAAGACTATTATCTAGGCCTGTTATTTAAACATGAGCTAGAAAAAAAAAGTGATATACAGGGATGGAAATTCCAATTTTGAGGCCAGAAAGGATCATGATAATCATTCAGATTAGTTTCCTAAATGCTGCAGACGAGGAAACTCCAGAATGTAGTGTTACTTCATGGTCACAACTACTTCTCACGCTTCTTGTATCTCTGCTGTAGCCAATCCTTCAGGCAGTATAAAATCCTTAGCTAGAAATTTCAAGTAACAAACTCCTTACACCTTAACAGCTATTTATCTTCTTTGTTACAAATGTGTGGTTTGCTTCCAGACTGAAGTTATGCAGGGACAATAAAGGAGGATGGAGCATGAAATACATAAAAGAAAGATGAATCCCAGGCAATAACAATGAGATACTATCAAGACTCTCCTTACACTGGAGAAATCCAAATTGCTTTATTAAGGAAAAAAAAAAAGACCTGTAAGTCATACACACATATAATCTAAGAGTCAAGAGAAGCAGCCAACCATTATCTCTCACAAATACATAATAAAGAACTTGCTTTAAGAGCTCTGACCCTTGTATACAAACCAGTGCATACACTCAGATCTGCAGTAATACCTTACTCCTGATACAATAGTACATCACAACTCTCAGTGTGACCACCTAGGTATTGGAAACAAAAGAAAACCCTATTTATTCCCTCCTAATGACTTAACTATTAGAATCAAATTAAAGTTGGATTCACTGAAAAGCTATTTTCTGCATCCTTCACTAAGAGATCTGAATATGATTTAAAAGTGTGCGCTTTGTGTTAAGTTATAATCCATTAACAGTTACTCTTAAGCTTCTGCATATGTACTTTTTCTTTTTACCCAGGAAAACAACTGTCTGTCACTAGCAATAAAGATAACAGGATAGTAAAGGCATTCCAACCCCTTAGTATCCCTACAGACGATTCACCCATGGGTTACATCCCCTAATGTGAAATATTGAAGGTTTATCTTGATCATCACTACATACAACATGGAAAAAGTTATGGATGACCTTCAGAAATAAGAGATGAATGAAAAGCGGTTTCTTCCAATGTAACTCCGCGCCGTAAATCCAATATGTAACCAAAAAAATTTACACTGACTGCATTTTGAGGTCTCGGTTATTCCAAAATCCTTATATTGGTATCGTACTACACTCTGAATTAAATTCATATCCTAAATACTTGGCTCCTTCTTACAAATCCATTCACCACTCACACTACTTTTCCTAAAGTTTCCTATACTGACCCCAATAAATTCTTAGATGCAAGCTGCAGTCTTTCTTCATATATCCTTTTATGCTACCTAGGCACTTAATTTTTTTTCCCCTCACTGTTCTTATTGAGGAAGTCAGGGACACTTCCAATTGTTTTAGATTATATCAACCCTGCTACTCCAAGTTTATTGGAAAAAGTCTTCGAAAGGGGACAGAGATACAAATTACAATTTCACAAAGCTGAAAGGATACAAGAATATTAAACGTACATCAAACCCCACATATCCATTACACATAACAATTGAAGAACAGTAAACTGGTTTGGCCACTAGTTAATTCAAAAAACGGAAATTGGTTAACCATTTAATTTAACAGTTGTTCACAACACAGATTATAAACACCACCTTACAGCCATTTCCCAAAAGGGTGAACTGTGACTTCATGGTATGATATAACAGCCATAGACAGTAGGGAACCCACTAAGAATATCATGGTTTCCTAGAACTCAAAACCATAAAATATTATATATTATTGGACTATAAACTCCAGGGTGAAGATGAGATTTTTTTAGTTTCACAGAAGTTTCACAGATTCTGCAACACTTTTCATGATCTTCTCCTCTTCTCCCTCCACCCCCTGCACAATAGTTTTATCATCCCCCTCCCAATTCTTTTTGTCTTCCTTAACTCTTTCCTTTTATTGTCTACATTCACAGGAAGTTATATCAAACTGAACACTTTCCTGATAGTAATTTTAAAAATCTACCTCCTTCCTGTTAGTTCCTGGAAATGCACTTATGGTTCCTGACTGCTAGCCTCCTTGACAGGCATTGTTCTAATTTACAGCCTAAATCATCCCATTGTCATCTCTCACTTCTTCAGTTTTTCTAAAACACAGACAACCAACTTTCCCTCCCTCCCTCCCTCCCTCCCTAGCTCGCTTTTATCCTCTTTCTACATCAAGCTGAAACTTCTCATCCTCACCTTCCAGCCTGAACAAGTTCTGCCCCTGCCTCACATAATTTATATCTCCATCACTTGCCTGATAGCAGCCTGTATTTCGCTAAATCCTCTTTCCTTAGAGGTGACCTGGAAAGGAGAAAAACACCTTTTTTTTTTCCTGCCTTATGATGAGAGCTTGACAGGTTCATCAATAGAAGCCTGATTCCTTTTGGGTCCCCACCTTCTGAGATACCAGGCTATCTCAATTCCTGCAATTACAGGCTATCAATGTGTTTTTGTTTATAGGCACAGGTCTTAAGGGCTTCCTGGATGACTCAAAATTATACATAAGGAATCTTAAACCCTCAGCGGAACAGGGTGAAAGTGCTACATATTCAAATAAAAGTCTTTCCTCACCTACGTTTAAGTCAAAGTACTTTTTAGGTTGTACTTCTTAACAGCACTCCAAAAAGCAATTGCAGGCTTTCTTCAAAGATCATAAACCCAGCAACAAAACACACAAGGCCACATAAAGCCTTGGTTGTCTTTTGGTGCCTTATTTTACATACAAGTCAACGCTTTCCATACCTACAGCTTCTCCTAGACCCCCAGAAAGCGGACAGCCTTCTGCAGACCCCCACCGCTCTCCCCAGAGCCCGCGTCAGCCCAGACACACCTCCTCCTGCCCAAACGCTGCCGAAGCGACTCTTCCGCACACCGCCGCACAGACTACACACAGACCGCTTCCTCGGCTTCGCCCGAACTACCAACGTTTCCAGAAGCCAAAAAGTGAAACCGAACCCGCGCCACCGGCCAGGCCCTGCCCCGCCCCTACCAACAGGCCTGAGGGGGGACCCCGCGCCGCAGCGGCCCACCGCAACTCGCCCCGCGGCCCGAAACACACCAGAAGCAGCGCGGACCACTCCCCACCCCCCACCCGCCGCGGGCAGCCCGGGAGACGCGGAATTGCTCACACGCCCACCTCGGGGGTTCCCCCCCGCTGTGCCCCAGCACTGGGCCCATCCCGTACCTGTCCATGGTCTGCGGCAGGGCCAAGCCCGTCTGCTCGGACATGGCTCCCGGGAGGAGGAGCGGGCCTAGCCGAAGGCCCGGAGCCTGACAAAGGTGGCCCCAGCGCCGACGAAGCGGCGCGTCAGGCGTGCGGTAGCAGCGAAGGCAGGAAAGGGAGCGGAAAGGCAACGAGGCAGCCGGGACGGCCCCTCCTTCAACAGGCGGGGACGAGGTGGACGGCCGCTCGCTGAGGCCAGACGGAGCCGCAGGCAGAAGCTGCGCGGCCCGGGTCGCCGCGCTGCAGGGGTGAGACGCGGCGGCGACAACGACGCCTCTGTGAGGTCACTGCTGAGCACGGCCGCGGCGCCCGTCACCACCGCCCAGTGGCCGCAGCGCGCCTGCGCCAGGGAACAGGCGGCGGCCCCGCGGCACACTGGGAAACGTAGTCCTGCCGCCGCCGGGAGTTTAAAGGTCCGGCGGGGCGCGCCCCTTTCCCTCTCCCCTCCCTGCAGGGCCGCTCCCTCCCTACGCTTCTCCTCGCTACCGTCGCGTAGTCACTGCCCGGCACCGCGCGGGGGCAGGTAGGGGAGCGCGGTGGCGTAGGGGGCGGGCGGGTAAGGTCAGCCGCGGGCCCAGTCCCGCGCCCTCCGCAGCGGCTGCTGCCTCGCCCGCTGCCCGCCGCCGCCCGGGTTCCCCTGAGGGCCTGGAAGGGTGGGGGTGGGGGAGCGGGACGGGCCGTCGCAACACCGCCCTCCACCTCGCGGAGCGGCCGTTGCCCTGCGCGGCGCGTGAGGAAGCGGCGCAGCCCCACTCCCGCTGCCGGCCGTCCCCCCCCTCAGGGAGGGAAGGAGGGAGGAGCCCCCTCCTGCGCGCCCCCGCCATCCCCTCGCCTGCCGAACAGGTGCAGGCGGCTCCCGCCCCCTGCTCGGCCGGCCGACTCCCCCCCGGGACCTGCCCTTGGGGCGGAGGGGACCTTGCCAGGTGCCTGCCCCGGCTCGGCTGACGGGGAGGGCGGCGGCTGGCACGGCGGAAGGGAAATTAATCCGTCTCTGTGGGCTTGTTGGCAATGACAAGGACAAGCATCCGGCGCCCTTGTAAGTGGCCCTTCGTGCTCGATGGAGGCCTGGTGGCCGCTAGCTTCTGTGCGCAAAGTGGGGTGAGGCGTGGGACAGCCGGTGGTAAGAGCAAGGGTCTCGTTGCAGTTTGTAGGCACGCTTCCTGAAGGGAAAAAATCCTTCTAAAGTGCTTTTAAGCTCTGTTGTGTGTTCTGAAGTCAGTACAGAGCATCGCAGTCTGTGAAACTGGAAATTCAGAGGCTGAAAAGCCTTTATTGAACAGAGGTGGATATACCTGGAGAGAGGTTGCCTTCCTGTTTCTCTCTACCATGGGTGTCTGTCTCCTGCTCATACTTCTCAGTCCAAGTGTATGTGTATTTGCATGCATACAATGGTTCTGCTTAGCGTCATGTTCCCTAAGCAAAGGGTGAGATCCTACTTTTCAGAGGCAGTTGTGACATTCCAGATTCTTGTGAAGGTTGGTTAGTAAAGATCAACTTTGAATTTTCCTTTTCAGGTTATGTATAAATATATACCTGAGTGTATTTTTAATAAACAACTTTTGTAATAAGTTTTGTTACATGTAACTAGTCCCTGGTACCTTGTGTAAATTACAACTTTGTTATAAACTGCAGTTGCTGCACAAGGTACTAATTTATGGGGCCAACTCCACAACTATACAGCTGCTTCTACCTCGGCCTGTTCTTGGTTGAGACAAGTAGCGTTTGCATGGTGGATATACATGACTATAGAGATCAGGTAGAATAGGAAGGAGACTTTACTGAATATACTAGATTATTTGACCATGCTTCCTTAGCTAGGGAAAAATCAGTCTGCTTTTTAGAGTCTTTGTTGAGAGAAAAGTGTTGTAAAAATATCCGGACTTGGACTTGTAAGCTGTGTTATGTGTATAGACTAGGGAAGGTGTTGTTTATTTTCTAATTGCTACAAATATCATAAACAGGAATGATAAAGTAGTTACAGTGATGTAAATGTTCTTTACAGGAAGTATGTATAGAAGCAAGTAGGAAGAAAGCATCATGCTGACATCCTGTCCCAGAAAATTTATTTTGTACTTATTCTTGGGAGAGTAAAATTCAGTTTTTCTTGCACTGCTGAGAAGTCTTGCACGTACAGTGGCCTGAAGAAACCATATGGACATGACTTCCTGGAAGAGAACCTAATACACACTGTCCCAATTACAGCTGTTCATGTAATGTAAGAGCAATATTAGATATCAGAGTTTCTGTTTCCTAATCTTGTTCTGGAATAAGTGCATTGTCTATTGACCAGAGGACTGATCAGCTAGACTAGCCAAATGCTTAGGTTTTATATATTTACTCCCAAACATTACAAATGGAAATAGGGAAGTTTTATTATTCTATTTATTAAATGGAAATAGGGAGGTTTTATTCCAAGATTACGTGATTTGTGCAATTTCTGTATTTCACTTTGGAATGGAAAGGATGTGCTAGTTGCTTGCCATTTAGGATAAAGCTATGAAGTCATGACGAGTAATAATGGCTGTGAACAATACTTACCAGAAGAAATGTAACCAGAACCCAGGATGACTTGGCTACCATTTGAGGCTGAAGAACAGTCTGTGACATAGGTGGCTGCTTTGCTCTCCCACTGGCACAGGGAGGGATGACAGAACTGGACAAAACTTGAATATCAGGTCAAGTAGTGAACACTTGGTAGGTTTGGACCCCCCCTATATATAATATAAAAATATAATAGGATGCATTAAAACGTGATAGGACAAGGGGAATTTTAAACTGAAAGAGGGTAGATTTAAAATGGACATAAGGAAGAAATGTTTTACGATGAGGGCAGTGAAACCCTGGAACAGGTTGCCCAGAGAGGTGGTAGATGGCCTATCCCTGGAAACATTCAAGGTCAGGTTGGACAGGGCTCTGAGCAACCTGATCTATTTGAAGATGTCCCTGCTTATTGCAAGAGGGTTGGACTAGATGACCTTTTAAGGTCCCTTCCAACCCAAACTATTCTATGATTCTATAATGGCAGACCTGTTAACATCCCATAAATAGGTTAAAGATCCTGAAATTTAAAAACTGATGTGTCCCTTTTTATTTCTCAAGAGTTTGTTGGACAGCTTGGGGTATGTGTTCTCCATTTGTCTGCTTTTCTCAGAATTAAAGTGTGATCCTAAAATACATATATAATGAACTCTTTCTAAATTTGAGAAAAAACTCCTCATTCCCTGACAGAGCAGGAGTTGTCATTCCATCCTCATCTCTTCCCCTTAACAAGACCGGATATGCAGCTGCTCTATTCAAATGCTTGCTTTATTCTCCCCAACAATCTCCTCCTTCAATTCACTCTCCCTCATCCCCTTTTCCACTTCATTTTCTTTCCACTTTTTATTCTTTATGCTTCCTTCACTGCATTGGCAATTTCCACTATAAATCTCAGGTTGTCTCTTGCAGTTTTTTCATTTTTTAAACTATTGCTTCCCATAGCCTCCCTTAGTAGATTCTTTGTTCCTTCGTCCTGTCTCCATGACGTTCATTGCACTGTCTCACTCTGTCCGCTCTTACCTTCACCTAGTAGTAGCTGCATTTCAGCCCAGAGAGAACACTCCTGGGAATAGACTCTCTTTCACCAGTGCAAAGTGAGAGAAAATGATTGCTGCTAATTGAGATTCACTGACACTAACTGGAGATGGCAGCCATTTTGAATTAAATAAAACTGCTCATTTCCAGGCAAGTACAGAACTTAATGAAAATCACCAAAACCAATCTAGGCTATTTAGGACTTAAAATTGAACCCTAAATTTGGCTGTCAGATTTAAGTCAAAAGATCAACTTTGAAAATATTAAGTTGTTTGATAACAAATTTATACAGATTTAAGCTTAATAGAGAAGTTGACAAAAAATTACTGTAATTACTGTGAGAATAATATGGAGGTATATTAAATATTTATCTGACCATTTCAGCAAAGCCTGAAAAAGAGGCCAAATAATGAAGGAGCGGTACCTTAATACAGTTCTTTTGATCTGACAACATTAAGACTGTTGGAATTATTCACTATTTTCAACAAAGCTAAGTAACCTGGCAAGATGAAAGTATTCTATTTTGGCAAAACTGCATTTTAACTGCTATGATAGTAATATGTAAAATTAAATTACAAGATCAGTTAGGCATTTTTTATCTACTTGATTCCATCTTTAAAAAGACAAGGAGCCCTCGATTAAGCTAAAATGAAACAAATCTAAACTGAGAAAAATGCTTCTACAATAAAACTCATTTTTTTTCAGTAACATAGTATTTCATTTTAACCTTCAAGCAAGTTGGAGTGTTCACTTTCTGAAAAAAAGACTAGTATGGTTTATTAGTCATAGTAGGCTTAGATTGCTTCATAATGAATTTCATAAAAATATACTCAATACAATGTTAATTGATTTAGGTAGGGTTATTTGGGCCTTTCTTACATTTGTTTCTTTGGAACTGGCCCAGGTCAAGTAATTCAGATACCAGATTGAAGTAAGGTGTTGTGTTCTGATACAGCTGTTGTTATTATCCTTGAACTTCCAGTTATGAAAGAGTTGGCTGGTAGAAACAAAATATTCTTCTTCTAGTGGCTAGTTGATCAAAAACTGTCTTTATGTCTTGATTCTCTTTGGTTCTGGAGTGCTTCTCCATTTGTGAATATTGTAATGAGCACTCTCCTTGTCTTAATAATTGATCTACAAAGTGAAGGTGTCTCCTGGGAAGAACTGACAGCAAGGGTGCGGTCCCTTCCACATGAATCCTCAAACATCTGAAAAGCAATAACACAGAAGTAAACAGGGACATAAAGGAGGGGTGTAGAATGCCCAGAGCCAGCCTTGTGCTAGCTGGGGTATTTCAACAAATGAGGTATTTTCAGCTGCTGTAAGAAAGCAGTTTTCCTGCTCTTAATGATTCAGAGTAGCACAAACAGGTTAGAGCAAGTGTTGAGAAACTCTTAATTACAGCATTGATTTAAGGCAGGCAGACCATGCAGTCCAACATAAACAGACTGTAGAAAGCAGGACCTAAGTATTTTAACAACCCATTTTCAACTGCCCTAATTTATCTTTCTCAGCTTTAGTCATCTTTCACCCATAAAGCTATGCATATTTCATCTTTTGAAAAATCGGCCTGTAATTTTATTAAACACTGATATTTTCACACTTCTGATTTCAACTATGTAATTTCCATACAAGCATTAGTATTTCGTCCTGAATAATTAGTAGTGTGAATAATTACCCAGAATAATTAATGGACCAGTACAAGACAGAACACAAGTGCTGGTAAAAGAAATTTTGAAAACTTTACCTGACCTACATTAATCATCAAAACACAAATATTTTATGAGAGGAACTCCTGTCAGGCTGTATATTGATGTGGACATTGGAGATATGTGGATAGTGGGTAGTGGAAGGGAGGTGGCTGAAATGTGGAACCACAGTGTGCAGAGTAGATGGAATATTAAATAGTAAAATTTGCACCTTCCTTTTTTTTTTTTTTTCTGATTAGCTTTTTTTCAGTGTGGTAACTAACTCAGTTATGAAAAAGTGGTAACTTGGAAATTGGAAACTATTCAAACAGTACAACTTTTTGCCTATATGCTGATTTTGATTTGTTTTAAATTTTCATATTCAACCTATTTGTGTTTGAGTTTCAGTATGTTTTTAGAAATTATATTATGACAAGTGATTATTTCATATTTTCTTCACCTGAGCAACATGATACAGCCTCTTTTGTAACAGCTGTATATCTTACAGCAGGTATTAGCTTGTAATTAATTTCTTATATTAGAAGTCTGGAGGTTGGAAGTAAGTTTGGAAGTATTAGAACAATTTCTTTGTCTAGTGATTGTTGTTCTTAATGGGTAGCTATTTGATCTGGGTTTATAAATTAAACTGTTAAAAGCTCTTACTTAATTATTCACTTTCAGTCAATCTGACAGATATTTATTTTCTCAGAGCTGGTGATTCAGATTGTAGAAACTTTCCCTGGAAAGAGGCAGTGTGCAAGTATTTTTTTTCCTTTTGAGCCCTGTTCCTTTCAGGGTAGGCAGCAGTAAAATGCCACCTATAGATAAGACTTCAAACCCCATGATTCTTTGGGAGAGCATGCGCTGAAAGCTCCCAGTTGTCAAAGTGCTCTTGCCAGAGTGGTCGACTATTTGTCATATACCAAACCTGAAAGAAGAAAATAAATATACTGTCATTTTGTTGATCTTTAAATACAGAAAATCCAAAGGTAACTGTTCCTTAAAAATTTCTGTGTTGACTGCGTGGGTTACTGCATGCAAATGAAGCTGGTATTGCTATGGGGATATAGATTTCCTGTACTGGGTTGTAAATTTGTACAAATACTTACACCAGCAAATGATCAAGAGGTACTGCATATTAGTCCAACATTAGACATTGGCTGGCCTGTCTTTCAAAGTCATTTATTATCCAGTGTTTTTCCATTCAGACTGGCTTCATTCATTAAAGGTAGGTCTTGACCTTGA
Source organism: Vanellus vanellus (assembly GCF_965231255.1). Lineage (NCBI taxonomy): Eukaryota > Metazoa > Chordata > Aves > Charadriiformes > Charadriidae > Vanellus > Vanellus vanellus. The sequence continues at coordinate 18,261,330 of NC_138912.1, read as the reverse complement.
CAAGAGGGTTGAATTGTGCAGTGATTTTTACCTTTAAGAAGCAATATGAAAATGAATGTGGATTACAGTCCTTAGGATAAAGTTCAAAAACAACTAGTGAAGTCAAGGTACATATTTGAAGCAACTGCTATGCTAGCCACTAAAGATAACCTGGTGACTAACTGATTTAAGTATATTTTATTGATGACAGATTTTTAACATTTCAGCTGCTATGTTTTTCTCTCTAAATATATTTTTGTACTGATAGCTCAGAACCAGGGGAGGGGTAAATATAATCTTTTTCCCTCTCTAATGTGGAATCATCAGTAATTTTATGTAGCCTTAGGAGTAATAGTGATTTTGATAGAAATGAAGCTAATGGAAAGCTACACAGAGCTTGGTATATTATCGCTTACTGCAGTATTGCTTTAAACTGCCTTGCAAGGTTTTCTGCAGCCCCAGCAGCAGCAGAGCTGCCTGTTATGGATGCGATAGTTTACTCCATTCTTCTTAGGCACTTGCCTTAATATTGTCTCACTGCGTAGTCTGTTCATGAACCCTTGCTGTTCTGTTTATATATTGAACAGGTAAATTATATAGAGCATTAGCAGTAACTTAATCAATAGCAGTAACCTGTCCTGACATTCATTTTAGCTAAAAAGTGTGTGTATGGCTCAGAAGAGATTTAAAAGAAAGGAACAAAAAATATTGAAAATACACATGGGCCATCTGAAAACTCTTGATGTCAGAAAGGAGAGGGTCGTTGATTTCACTCTTTGCTACCTTTCTTTAACTGTTAATTGATTTGGCTTTACTTTGTTACGTTAAAACAACAGTCCTAAAAAATGCAATCTTAGGAATGTACATGTCATATTATTAACTCAATAGAAATGCAATTAAGTATTCAGTGATGACCATCTTTGACATAGTTACTCAATTAAAGTGAGTGATTCTTGGCTCATTTAAAATACTTTTGAGATTTAGAATGATCTCCTCAATTGACTAAAAGTCTGCAAAATGTGGAAGTTCCTGTTCTAGTTTCTTACAATTGCTGTTTGTTGATGTCTGTATATGCATTAGTGCTATTGTGTTTGAAAATAATAATGAAATCACACGATCTGTCCTATTTCATATGAAGCACCATTACTTCCAGATATAAGACTCAACCATTCTACATACATTTACTTTTTCAAGTTTAAACTTATGTATTGATTTAGCAAATATTTTGCATCATTAGTCTTTGTCTTGTGCATATAAAGATGGCTTTTAAAATGTGGCGTGTCTAGATTGTAGATGTTTCAATTTGCCCCATTTTTATTTTTCCTTGTGAAAGCATCCGGAACATCATAGTCTAATAATACCTCCCAGATCTGCTCATTTTGACCTTATTTTTTTTTCCAGTGAACAAATTACCGATGATTTCATATCCAGAGAAATGTAGCGAGCAGAAATACCTTTAAGGGAAGGGCTGCTTTGATGTGAAATAGCGTTTTACACGCAAAGATCGTAAGGTCACAGAAGGCAAATCTTAACACCCATCGGTGGCTTTGTAGATGGAGTGTCTCCACGTCCCCCCCGCTCCCCGGCCCTCCCCCGAGCATTGCGATCGCTTCCCATGCCCGCAGCCAGCGCCGAGCCGGGCGGCAGAAAAAGGGCCAGAAAACGCCGGTGCAGCGGAGAACTGCTCCCGTTTCCCTGCGAGATTTCGTGTGCGCTTTCTCTCGGGTACACTGAAATAATTGAAAGCTTGATTGTTAATTAAGGAAAATCAGTACCCGGCTCCTTTAAAGGTCCCCTAATAGAAAAGGGGGTGGAGAAGAGCGAAGACTGGTGTCTTTTTAACCTTGCTGAAGGACGCAGCAGTATTTATTGACGTATGCAAATAACCAGGGGGAGGAGGTGGAGGAGGAGGAGGGTGCTTGGAAAAACAGGAACCAGAATCAGTTTCTCATTGCAGGGTGAGAGCTCTGAGTTCCGGTGTAAGAGAAAAGAGACGTGGCGAAATTGCTGTATATCTCTGCCCTATAAGCACATCTCTCATTTAGACTGAAGGGAAACAAGGCATCAAAAAGGGTGAAGCATCTTAAAAAATATTTTCAAGGCAATCTATCTCGATCAAAGCTTACATATTCCTAAATGGGGGAGGGGGAAGATTACGGGTTTGCCTTGCAGCTTGCTGTAGCGTAGCACTAGCAATAGGACGAGATTTTTGGCCGGCAAATGATTAAAACAGCCTGGTTTGTGGTACGAATGACAATGTTAATAATCTGTCTTTGTGGTTTTTTCCCCTACTGTTTCAGCTGCGCAAACCATGCAGGATGATTTACTGATGGACAAAAGCAAAGCCCAGCCCCAGCAGCAGCGGCAGCAGCAGCAGCAAGATCCAAACTCAGCAGAAGCCCCCTCTACGCCCATCTCGTCGGAGACACCCAAACCAGAAGACAACAGTTCAGTGACTAGTATCGGCACATCGGCTCCTTCCCAAAATAGCAAGGAGAAGATGCAGATGGAGTCTCCCATTTTGCCTGGCTTGAGCTTTCACCAGCCTCAACAAGAACCTGCAGCCGGCACCTCCTTGTCTCCTTCCTTTGGCAGCACCTGGTCTACAGGGACCACAAACACAGTGGATGATAGCTTTTTCCAAGGGATTACTCCAGTCAATGGGACAATGCTTTTCCAGAATTTTCCACACCATGTCAACCCTGTATTTGGTGGCACTTTCTCACCTCAGATTGGCCTAGCTCAGACTCAACACCACCAACATCAACAGCAGCAGCAGCAGCAAGCGCAGCAGCAGCAGCAGCGGAGGTCACCTGTAAGCCCTAATCAGGCACCTTTCGCCCAGAGAAATGCTGCTTACAGTCATCAGCCCATCATGACCAGCAAACCGTCTTCCTCCTCTGCCTCCTCTTCTTCTTCCTCCAGCTGGAATAACCATCAAAACGCGGCTTGGAGTACGCCTTCCAACCCTTGGGGTGGTCTGCAGGCTGGTAGGGACCCTCGAAGGGCAGTTGGAGTGGGGGTTGGCGTGGGAGTGGGGGTCGGCGTACCCTCCCCCCTCAATCCCATTTCACCCCTTAAGAAACCGTTCTCCAGCAATGTCATTGCCCCTCCGAAGTTCCCACGGGCTGCACCCTTAACCCCCAAATCCTGGATGGAAGACAACGCGTTCAGGACGGACAATGGCAACAATCTGTTGCCTTTTCAGGTAAATGACTACATGCACCTTCTACATGGTGACAGCTATCACAAAGTTTTATTTTTTGAAGGGGTGTATTTCATGTTACTGTTTTATCTGAGGCGTCTCCATAAGTCCTATTTGCATTGAATAGTCACCTTACGTGAAAGAGTGGGGTTGATCCTAGGGAATGCATACACAAAGATTCCAAATTCTGGCTTAAGGTTTATGGTCTTATTTTTCTTGTAACTTACTTTTAAATGAGACAGGGCTTTTTGGTTGTTTTTGTTGTTGTTGTTGGTGGTGGGTTTTTAGCATCTGAAAGGTAGTAGCCTTCTTTCATGAAAAACAGGTTTGGCAGACTACATTCTGTTGGTGCTGTGTGTGTGATAATTTTTTTTTCGTATTCTTCCATACGTGAGAAACAGAAGACGTTAAAATTGCTGGCTTCAGTTTTCTAATTGGCATGTTAATTTTAACCAAAGATGCTTCTTGACCCGAAATCCAGTTAATTATTTTATCACCATTGAAATAACTAATTGTCCTTATGTTGTGGTGGGATTTAACGGGGAGTCTGTTCGCATAAAGTATACATTTCAAAAGCTGTATACATCTAATACGTACACCCTGCTGTTATATTCACAGTGGACGTTTTGAATACATCTAGAAGCAGCGTGGGTGTGTATGGAAAGAGTGGCGTATCTGTCTTTTCCAGTAAGGAAATGCCTAATACAATTGACATGATTTAGAAATGGCAGGGAGGTATTGTATAAAATAAATCATTTTATGCTGTTCAGAATATTTGCAGAAAAAAGAGACAATAGGACACGACCTTCAGAGCCATATTGCAATGGAGTCTATTTACTAGCTACATAGCTCTGAAATATTTAAAGCTGCAGTGCCCTTCACTGTTTTTTTTTATCTATGACGACAAAGCAGATCAATTGCAGCTGAAACTGGGACACATAGAAGATTTGCAATTTTAATGCAGAATGAAACCTGTCATGGTGTGAAATCCATTTTAAGTTGAAAAAAGCAGAGCGTACACTTGCGGCTATATCTATACAAGGTGAAGTGAATCTCAATTTTTTTCTAGGTGAGCTTTTTTTGTCTTGGACAAACTGAAATTTTCTGTTTTGAAATGCCATGAAATCATTCATATATGCTTTCTCTTTAGGTAGTGGCTTTCTTAATAAAGTCTCAAACATTTTTAACTTATCAGTATGTTAAGAATAGCATCTAGATTGACACTTAGTATTAGAAACAAAGTAAAAAAAAAAAAAATCAAACAATCCCCCATCCCCGACTTTAAGAGATTGTTGAAGTAAAATATATACATTCCTGTGCACTTTCCAGTCCCATTCAAAGAGGGCACCTTATAGTCAGCCCTGAAATTTCATTTTGCTGCTTCATTCTGTTTAAAGGGAGAGTTGCTAATTTTTTATTGGCTACCCTCAATGAAGGCGGAGTGGCTTCTGGTGAACTGCTGGTCAATGTCTTTGTAGTACTGAACTCTGGAGAAGGATTATTCTTTAGACACAATATGCCTGGTGAATATTGCACAAGCACAGCAACACAAAAGCTAGTGAATATAGCTCCCAGTCATTTTTTAGGAGTGGGAAATGTGTTTCAATTTACAGTTATTTTATTTAAATTGTCTACATGTAAGACATTACAAATTCTGGTAAATTTGAATTAGTAGGGAAAACAACAGTAAATGGTCCTATTTCTGTGGTTTAGTTGGTAGGATACATCTTTAATGAATACACAACTTTATTTTCACAAATTAAACTAGCAGGTATTTTAGTCATCACTAGAAGGAACAGTAGATAAATATTTTAAAATAAAAGTTCCTTTTATTTTAAAATTAGGTTTTGGAAAGCTAAGATATTAGCCAATATGTAAATTTGGAGCCTTGTTGTTTTTTCTCTGTGAATTTAATCTGGTATTTTCCTGTTCAACTGAAAGCAAATACTTAGACTGCTCTCAGCACCAGCTGGAATAACAGTCTGATTTCAGAGACTCGGAAAACTTGTTTTTTTTTTTTTTTTCCTATTAGGCTCTTTTTAATACAAGCTGCTGAATTTTGCATACAAGATTGTAATCTGGGTTAATGTTGATTGCTATACTTAAAAAATTTGCAAAGAACTCTTGAAACCATACTATCGATAGGAGGCAAGTGTTTAGTTACATTGATAAAAATGAAATTCAAATTCATATGAGAGTTTAATATTTGCTACTTGGGTTCTGGTTGCTTTTTTCTTCTTCTTTTTCTCCTTCTCCTCCCCCTACCCTCCCCACCCCCCTCCCAAATTGGGCAATATGTTGACACGGTTGACACAATAAGTTCTGCTTGTCAGCACTATCAAGTAATTCTGGCAGGTTTATCCATGTACATCTGCCACCCTTCATAACTGAGCGTTTTTGATCTGCTGCAGAAATGCCTTTCAGTAAACTTGCTAGCAGCATGTTAATGTACATTAGCAAGTTATTTGTGCTAACCTAACCTATTCTTTTCTCTTATGTTGAGATGATAAGACTTTTTAAAATTTGTGGTTTACGTTTAAATAATTCCTTAATAAGATATGAAGCTCAAGATGTTCTAAGTAAAAAAAATAAATGTGTTCACTGGTTGAATTAACATTAGTGATACCCATTTTTTAATTCAGGTCTTTGCAGTGATCAAAAATTTTAAGCAGAAAACTTATATAATCAAGGTTTGTGTTCTGAATCTGTAGTATTTGAAGACAGCTGATACTGAGCTACTGATACATCTGGTTCTAGGAAAAAATGTTGAATTTGAAAGTGTTTCTCTTAAGAACATGTATATAAAGCAATATGCTAGATGTCTTCACCCTCAAATTTGAGTAATACATTAGCACACCTTGTACGTCAAAACCAATTGACATCTGTCCCAAGGATTGTGCTGCAGAACATATCAGAACATTTAAAATATCAATTGGTAGGAATTCTGTTGGTGTCTGCCTTGTGATTGGTGTCGAAAGGCAACTAAAAATGCTTTGGAGGAGACTGTTTCCATATACTTACTGAGGAAAATTGATGGCATTCTGTAAAAAAAAAAAATTGAAGATCCAAAGCTGATGGTTGAAAGGGAAAAGAAGCAGTCAGTCTGGAATGAAATGTAATGTAGAAAATAAGAGTTGAAGATAAGATCACAGGAATAAATGCGTAACAACAGAAGATAGGAAATACAGGAATGTGGCAGGTTTGTTCTTTTGAATATTCTTTGGCTGCTGAGTGGTTCAGGCAAAGGTCCTCTGTTATGATTGTCATATGACAAGCAATAGCGTTGTGCCATTGTGCTAGGTGATCCTCATTTCTGGCATTTGAGGCTGACATTAACTGTCCCTGGGACCTGGGCAACGGTTCAGTTCCTTTTTACAGCAGAGTCGTGGGGCTTGAAGAGAGCTATTGTCATCTCGTGCTTCTGAGCTCCTCCCACAATTCTCTTTTCCTCCACTTATCTCAGGTAAACAGTGTATTTCTTCTGGCCATAGGAAGATATTGGGACACAGCTTGTGGGGTTAGGAGGATTGGTACTGCCTGAAATAGATCCTTGGAAGTATGGATAAGACATTCTCTTTAGAGTGGAAAGATAGGGAATTAAATGATTGGACACCAGTATGCTAATTAAGGCAGTCTACCCTGTGGATTTTTAATAATAACACTAAAACAGTACTTCAAGTTCTGCGGCTTTCTGAGTGATGTTCTTTAGAAATGATAAAAAAATGCACAATTGCAAGTTTTAGACTTAAAAAATGCATAGCAATTTGGTGCTTTGAAGATTCTGGCATATATCAAGTCATGCTCGTCAGCTTTACTGATAAATACTTCTCTAGCGGAGATAAATAAAGTGGTATTTATTGTGGATAAAGGTAGGTTTTACATGCTACCTTTTGCAGGGAGGTTGAGAAAGGTTTTGGGGGCCAGGTGTTTTGGTGTTTGTTTTTTTCCTCATTGATTTCAACAGGAATTAGACTGAACCCAGATAAAATTATAGACTAAATTTAGAAGTTATATATAACTTCCATATTTCATACTTCAACAAAATGCAAATCCAAACGTGCAGTAAACTTGTGTATAAATATAAGTATATATGCATAAATATATGTTAGTATGAATGGATATATGTTTATACTTTCAGATATAGATACACTAATTAGTAATACATTAGCACGCAAAATTAGCTTGTCATGTGTTGTACTAAACACACTGTAGTTGTTTGTTGAGTGAAATGAAGGACAAGGGAATGGCCACTGCATAATATTTATAATTCCAGTGTGAGTTTTGGTTGATGATTGATAGACCGCTCCTTAAGAAGCAGCTTTCTTTAAACATTTGAAGTTCTTCAGGCCAGTGATGTTAGCCCATACTTAGCCTTCTCCATGCCAATACAGATTGATACTCAAAATAAATTATGTGAATACACACACATATAGATATGCACACATATGCAGTAAAGTAATGCAGAGCAGTTTTTGTCTTCAAGTCCTAGGACAAAGCATATTAAATACACTATTAAGTTAAATTTTATTATGTCTGTGCTAACTTCTTCACAGGCAATGAGTTTGCTGTAGCTTATTTGTCATAGTTCTGTTTCTTAACACAACAATCTGAAATGCATATTAGGATATCTCATCTGTGTGTGTATGTATATTAAAAATGATGACTGAATTAAAATGAGTTCAAGTATTGGAACATTTGTGAGTGTAACATACAGTTTTATATTTATGAGTAAAGGAGTTTTACTGACTAATACACTCCGGTGATTGTCATTTTAAAGTCTTTGTTAAAATCAAGATTTTTTTTTTTTTTTTCCAAGCAGAAGTAGTTGTATGCAATAAGTCTACTTGAAGACTGATTTTTAAAGCACTGTATTTCTTCATTCTAAATTTTATATTCTGGGCTCTGGCTTCTTGACAGTTTAATAGGTAACCATTCTTAGTGTTACTGGTCTATTGAAAACTATTTGTAAACATGTAGGAAAAAGAAAACCATCTAATCTTAATGTTTTTTACCTGATGACACACAAGTACTGACTGGCATCCTGCAGCTTTATGAACAAGAAAAAAGAAAGAGGAAAAAAAAGAAAAGGACCTAGTTGTTGTGGAAGTAACTTAGTCTACTTTTATTTTTATTTATTTTTTCCCTCCTCCTTGCATACATGCTTCTGTTGTTACTATTAATTAGCACAATAAGTAGCCTCATTCTGAATCTTAAAACGTGAGAACACAGGTCACGGTATCTTAGTAGTCTTCCAGTGTAACAGATATAAGCAATACATGATGTTTTAGCCTTAGTAGTTGTGAAGTATTTTACTATTTTTGTTAGATTTTAAATGAGTTCTAAATTCCTGCATTTTCAAATTAATTAAAATACAATAAAAGTACAGAAGAAAAAGCACGCCTATTTTGTATTTAAAGTACGATGATTTGATCGCTAATTACTTATTGGTTGTTGTCTTGATTTTAAGTAACCAATTGAATCATAGATAAGCCTTCAAAGTCAGTGAAGGTAGAGCAAAAGTGTGAGTTCAGTATGCAGCTGATATTCTGAGCAACTCCATTTATAGGCAGGACTTCCTTAGAAATATTAAAGGTAGAACATGAAGAACAATGAATCAATAATTTTGTTTTAAAGATTTGATAAACGAATTATCAGACTTTCCTTTGGGAGGTAAGGTAGAAGGGAAGGTAAAGGGCATGGTTATTTATTTTGCTATTTCCCTTCTTGGATCATCCCCACTTTTCATTTTTTTTTGCCTAGAGGCTGCTCTTGTGAATTGAATGTAAGAGGAAGAGGGACCTGGAAAAGTAATGTTTTCCTGTTCCAGGTGATTTTTCAAGAAGAAAATAAGAGTTCGCCAAGTGGATGATGAACATTTTCATTTCTTAGCAGTTGGTGAAATAGCTCTCCTTTCATTAAGGTTACTCATGAGTGATTCTTGGCTGAAGCGTACTGAAAGGAAGCTAAAAGATAGCACTGCTTAGTTTCAGGTTATATGGTGATCTTAAACTGTATATATCTGAATTTTGCTTGGACTGAGTAGACTACTATGCTTTCAAAAACTTTTAAATTAGGCTGAAGAGAAAAACATCATACCAGAACTGTCCAGTGATGACCTTTCAGAGAAGCTGTAAGGCTCTCTGGCCTTTATTTGTTTTTCTTTTTCAAACTGATCACTTGAGATAGTGTTACAAGTTTGAAAATACTATTCATAAACAAAAGATGCTTGTCCTAGAAATTTAATCAAAACGTTATTCCAAATTGTGGCATAAACTCCCACAGGAAATAGAGGCCTTTACAAACTTCACTTTTTCCCCCCCCCAAATAAGCATGCTGCTTTGTTTTTGCTTTTGCTTTTATCATAGTAACATGTAATAAGTTATTTAAGGAAAAGGTTAGCATAACGGCAGTTAGCAGACTTTAGATAGAAAAAATAATCTCTTTTCTCTTTCTTTTTCCTATTTTCCCCCACTCTGTCTTCTCAGCTCCCAGAAATCAATATTGAAAGCTTTTGATCTGTAATTGTCGGTTGCAATTAGCTGCTAAAAATGGAGCACAATATTCTTTAGGCATGAAAGAGGATTGTTTACTTGCATTCCATGTCTTAAAAAAAAAATCAGGTTTTTATTGTCAGAACATATCAAAAGCTAGGTAAAGAAATTCTGTATAATCTTCAAATGGGAGAAACAGTAGAAGTAGGTGGAAGTTACTGCCTTTCAGGGGTAATGAGACTTGTGCCCTTCTAGCCTATTGCAAGCCCAGTTAAGTCCTTAGTTTTGCAAGATGCTGCCTGAAGTAGTTCTTACCATTTCTTATCTTAACCTACTTGTTTGGTATGGTGGGGTAGAAATAAAATTTCAGAAAGGTCAGGAAACAGAGTTTTCTGATTTCTGTTTGCTCAGCAAAGGTCAGCTAAATTTCCCTTTGGACTCTTCCTGGTGCTGTGTGTGCTAATAACTTTCCTCATATAGGGAAACTTCCTAAATGTCCTCATGTGTTGAGATTTGTTTTTTTCCTTCTAGACAGCAACAAGAGTAAGTGGAACACGTAGCATGAGAGAAATAAACTATGCATACAGGCTGCCCAGAGAGGTTGTGGAGTCTTCCACACTGGAGACATTCAAAACGTACCTGGATGCTGTCCTGTGCAACCTACTCTATGTGACCCTGCTCTGGCAGGGGGGGTGGACTAGATGATCTCCAGAGGTTCCTTCCAACCCTGACCATTCTGTGATACTTCAAAGCTCTAGGCAAATTTTCCATTCCCAGTAATATCAGCATTTTGTGTACAAATACATGCAAAGTACATCTATATATCTGCGTATGTATAAGCAGTTAATTTTCTCCAGAAAACAGTTGTAATTAATTTTCAGTAACACCTGCTTTAGAACTACACTGACAAAATATGTTTTGGTGTTATTGAGATAATTTGCCTCTTTTTCATACTTAAGCGAAATCTATTTTTTCAGCGACTATGCAAGCTGAAATGTAATAGTTTTCCACTCTCATTTTCTAACAAGTGTGTCAGAGCAATGTTTAGACTTCTCAGTTTTTAGGCTGTTGTGACATTTTATACATTCTGTAACTACACTTAGGATACCATTACCGTGTTTTGTTTCATTATTTATTCTTTTTTTTTTTCCTGTTTCATTGAGTAGAAATTTACAAGAAGTGCAAAAGCATTACTTTTAAGCAATTATTAGAATATTGTACATACTGATTATAAGCAGGTGTCTCAAAGTAGTTAGATTAATATACTCTTTTTGTATCTATAAATAGATCTTCATTTGTGTAATCTTTTTATTCTTACTCGTAAATTTTAGAATTTTAAAAAGGCGAGTTGTGAAATGCCACAGAAACTTTGTTTGCGCGTCTTCAAACTTGGTTAACATTTTCATTTTCATAAGCTTCAATTACATGATTCTGTCTTTTCCTGTAAGTTCCCAGTAGCATTTGTAAAACACAGCTTTTTGATGCCTTCCTTTTCTTCATTGTTTAATCACGGAATCACAGAATGGTCAGGGTTGGAAGGGACCTCTGGAGATCATCTAGTCCAACCCCCCTGCCAGAGCAGGGTCACATAGAGCAAGTCGCACAGGACAGCGTTCAGGCCAGTTTTGAATGTCTCCAGAGTGGGAGAATGGCTCTGTATCTTTGTTACATGTTTTTCAAACTCATCCCAGAGATAAAATTGTCAATTTTTCTAAGATCTTATAGAAAAGAAGTACTGTGCTGATCAGGACAGCTACTGATCTACTTTGTCACACCAGTGTTAGGAGAAGGGGTGGTGTGTTCTCCATTCTACAGATGTAAGTAAGAGACACAGAGCCTCGAGAAATCATTTTCTTCTCAATGTTCAATCTGAGAAGACTAAAAAGTTGAGGTTTTTTGCTTAAATATTTAGTGCATTTGGCTTTTTGAAAGCTGAACATCCATTCACTGTCTCAAAGTTTGCTTCTTGTGTGAATCTCAAATTAGGCACTAAAAAGTGAAGGAAACAAATTGTCACCTGTGAAAAGTTTTAGTTTAAGTTACATAGCAATTATTCAGGAATTAAGAACTTTTCATCAGTGAAGAGAAAAGAAGCAAAATATTTAATTTCCTTAATTGTGAGACCCACTTTTCCTTCAGCTGTCTATGTCATTCTCTCTACATCTTCCAGATTCTGCAAGAAACAACACAGAACTTCTGTAAACAAACAACCTCTTAATTATTCATAAACATCACTGGTGAGCACTGGATGAGATAGGTTTTTATCAGAAAAATGGTTTTGAAACTTCGACAGCTGTAGTTTATTCATGCAAAATGGTAGAATTTAAATTGCACAGGCAGTCTTACTCCTGTACCTCCTAACTTTTTGTGTGTGTGTATGGCTTTGCAAAATTTGTAACAATTGCAGTTTTCTTTTAAATTTCCTAGGAGCTTAAGTAAAATACTTAAGCAAACCCACAGATTCTGTTACGTGTTAGGATGATGAGCTTCACATGATTCATCAGCCAAGTTGGAGTCTCTTGATCAACTCTACAGATTGTTCTTGGTTTAACAAAGTTAATGAAAATAAAGTATACAGAGCACATACTGTCAATGGGTTTCAGTTTTGGGTGAAGTGTGATTTTGTGGACATGGCCACTTTTTTTGTTTCATCCAGTCTTGAACTGTTCAACTCCACTCCTTTCAAACTTCCCTTCTACTTTCTGTTCCTGCTTTTTGATCCCCTTTTTTACGGAGGCTTCCCATTTGAGTTGGCCTTCCCTATTTGGCTTGGTTACAGGGGACGGCCCAATAAACCCCTGTAGAATTGTGTTCAATTACTTTGTGGGAATTACTCCTGTGCAAACTTTATAGCATGAGGGGTTTTATGTAGTTTTAAACATTCAGGGAGAAAAGAGTTTTCAGAATATTAGAAGTTCTACATTTTAGAAATTTAGAAATTTTAACCAAGTAACTTAGTCTGAACATACTGAACTGATCTTCTTTCCCCATCCCCACACCCTGCTTCCAGAATGTGTGACTTGGGATGGATTTTCACACAGATTGACAGAAGAAACACTTCTGACATAAAATGAGAAAAGCATTATGTCTTTAACATGGACATTTTTTATATAGCTAATTTTCTTTTATGTCATAATTGTAAGTGGATGTTCCAGTGAAATTCATCTTTCCTACATGGAAGAATTATTGTGAGAGGTGCTCATTTTAAAACAATTCACCGTAAAAAAGTTACATTGGGCAACAGTGTGAGCAACTTAAAGCTGACCTTTTAATGAGAAATGTCAGGCAACTTTAGAAAGTGATGCTATCTACAATGTATTATCTTTCTGAATTAATCTCTTCTATGTGTAAGAATGGCTCTTCAAAACAAAGAAAATCACCCACTGAAGCTTCCTTGGTTTTGTTCGCAGAGTGGCAAAGGCTTTTTTTTTTGCAAGTAAGATTTATTTCCTAAAGGAAGTCTTTGGTATTATGGCTTCTTATGAAAATTGCTAAAAATGAAATGTTTTCTTTTAAAACACTTGAATGGTAAAATATTCTTTTGGATTAAATAAAAATTCATAATTCCTCCTTGGAAGTTGCTGCTTCATTCTGCTTGAAGCAATAGAAATGTTTTAGGCTTTTACTGCTGTTGCTTGTTAGTTATAAGCAAGGGAAAAAAAAATAAAAGGAAGAAGTTGCCTTATTGTCTTGAATGATTAAGCAGTTCCTACCTGATAAGAATTAAAAAGGCCAGCCCAGTGATTTTGACTTGATTTTGAAGAATAAAGTTTAAATTGTCACTATGCTACCAGTACTACTGCATTATCGCTACTGTCTAGTTTCTTTACAATATATGTGTAAATAAACTAAATTTAGGAACAGGAACTAGAACCACCAAACTAATTATATTTTTCTTCATTTTTTAAAATATTTTTTCTTACCCTGAAAGCATTTAGACTGTTAAACTAAAAAAGGGCACAGAATGGGTGGATTGTTTTGGAACTTGTGCCAAGTACTGTTGGACCATCTTCTCAGCTCAGCTATGTTGAGTGTTATCCTTTATACATACATTTTTACTTTCACCTGGCATGGTGCTCTTTCATGGAATTTTACTTTTTTTTTATGCCATATTTGTACAATTGCTTTTTCTGATTATATTTAAAATAGTATTTTTTAAAAAGTATGTATGTTTAGTTTGGCTTACAAACTTGCTCTCTTAAATTAGAATATCTAAAAACAGTGCAGTGCAAAATACTCCGTTAAATGTTAGATCATCTGTTTTCCAACCCTGCCTTCTCCTGACATGACCATGATCATCCAGTCATTCTTTTTCTCTTTTCTATTTTCTATTTCTCTCTTTCAAATTTTTCTATTTCTTGCCTGTTAACCTAAATAAAGATTTAAAAAATCAATCTTTCCAGACCATCCAATTAAGTATTGAAAAGACAGTGTTAAGTTGAACAAATTTGACTGGAAAATTTAACCCTTATTTAAGAAAGTACTTGTGCTTTAGTTCAAGTAATGTGTTTTTTCTCATGTTCAGTAATTAAAAATCTCATATGCAGGTATGACAAGCTCTTCTTGAATTGCTCTGAGCAGTTTTTGTTTGTATATTACTGGTAGTACATTGATACAGGTCCAAGAGAGCTTGTATCTGCTTAATTTATTAGGCAGACACCTAGAATGTAAAAGACAAATTTAAACTTCTTTGTAAAGTTTATCACGTGTTGAGCAGCCAGAAATAAGGTAGAGAATTAGCAGCATATTATAGACAACCATGAAATTTTATATGAACTTACAGCAGTCAACATATCATACTTAAATTATGAGAAACCTTAAATCTAATGTATTAAACTCTGATGTTTCCTGTGGTCTCACAAGGAGTCTGTTTTCCAGACTACTACTCGGAGCTTTTTCAGGCAGATCCTTTAATGGATTATTTTACTTTGTGAAGGAGGTTTGTTAAAAGCATTCATGAGTTAACATGTAGGTAGCTAGCGTTACTACCGTTTACTACATGACCTTTACAGTAACTGTACATTTGTAAAGGGTTAATAAATGATTAATGTATTCACTGATTGTTAGGGTCCAGCATATTAACAGATGGCTTGTAACCAAATCTAATACCATCTCTTGATGTGCGTAGTAACCTTTAAGATGCATAATAACCAAGTCTGTCAAATGTTTATAACATACTTCATGGTTTTGAATTTTCTTTAAACTGCGTATAAAGATACCTTTTACATTTCAATCGATTACTGTAACACTCTAACCTAATACTTCGTCTTGTTAAATAATTATTACTCATGCATTTTTTTCTAGGATCATATTGTTTCTTCCTGCATCATTTAAAAAAACAAACAAACAAACAAACAAACTGAAAACACTGAGACCTCTCACAGTAACAGAAAGGGTTTTTCTTAAAACTCACAAAGCCTTAAGTAGCAGCTAACTGTGCAGTAGGAAGACTAAGGCGGAACAAGAAGGTGGAGGAAACAAAAGTCAGGAATAAGAAAAAGTAGGATTTTTATAATGCAAAATAAAAGTGAAGTTGTGGTATTGTGATCTTGGATTACCATATATGAAAATATACCTATTCACTTTCTGTAGATGAGAATTTCTGTAAAAAATCTTGCTAAGTTTAGGCTGGGGTTGACATTTCAGTGGTAAGGGTCCTCAGATTGGTGGCTCCTGCTACATTTGGCTGCTAACAAATGAAGCTGTACCTGCGTACTCCAAAGTAATAAAATCAGCCATAATTGTCAGCAGAGTTTACAAGTAATGTTTTGATGTAAGCTTCTGCTGACAGTCTTACCTCCCTTGTCTAAACAGGAACATGCTCTTCTGACATGGTTTCATAAAGTAGAAAGAGTAGATTACTTCTATAACAATTTTTTCTTGTTAGGCAAGGGAGAAGTAACTGACATCGTGTGCGCCATTTAAAACTGCTTGAAAATGGATCATAGTAAATTTTACGGCTTGTTTGGAAGGCTTCACTTTCTAGAGAAACTGGAAACTTTTCTTGCTATTTCGCTTACATAGTATCCTTGTTTGAATATAAACTTGAACGGGTAACTGTTTCAAAATATGGCTCAGTCCTTGGCACCATTGGGCGTGTACAGGAAGGAGAACAATTTAAAAGAACAAATACAATGAAAATAGCTTTTTTAATGAATACAAATGTGGACAGATGCAAAAAACAACCCTACTAGAAGTATCATTTTTCATACAGCCTGCAATTTTGTTTACCTTTTCACACTTAACATTTATACTCGTGGTTTATAATTGTCCAGCAATTAACTAATAAACTCTTGTCTTTCTCTTTTCTGTGTCCTCCTCTCTGGTTGATGAGGTCCCAGTTTATAGTGAAAATTGAGTCCTTGAGGTCGTAACCTTGTAGTTAGTGCTATTAAATATCATCCTGCTGCAGTTATTCAAATGAATTAAATTATTCCTGTATGATGAGCTGATCTCTGTACTAGTGATCTTATAAATATTATTAGCATGTTCCTACTTCAATAACCAACATTATTGATA
The DNA here is from genome assembly GCF_965231255.1 of Vanellus vanellus. NCBI lineage: Eukaryota > Metazoa > Chordata > Aves > Charadriiformes > Charadriidae > Vanellus > Vanellus vanellus. The sequence goes on along the minus strand of NC_138912.1, from coordinate 18,245,136 downwards.
AAATTGGTCTCAAGATTTGTCTTTGATAATCTCCATTAGTAACTTTTCTTTAGCAGATTTCTCTATTTGGCACTGTCACTTCTTACCGTTTTTGTAGTTTTCTTTCTTATCTCAGATGCACCAATTACCATTTTTTCCCACTTATGTAGTTACTTTGTTTGTAGTATCATATATGAAATACTGTCTTGAAGTCCTTGTTAGATCAGCCATATCCTATTCTTTCAAGAACCGGAAATCATACTTTCCAGGATATTGCATCATTAGCGTACATTATCTCTGCATTTTAGTTCTTAAAGAGAAGTTCTTAAAGAGAAGACATCCTTGAATTTCAGTCATAAAAACTACAAACAGTGTTTGTCATCTATAGTTCAGTATCCTGCTTCAGTTATTGCAGTTCTCTCATTTTTATTTTGCTGTTCAGATACACACGGTACTGAATTTCTTACTTGGAGTAGCTGTAGTTGTTCTGCTAACTGTGCGTTACTGACTGATCACAGTGTTCATGTGCACCTGATGTCTATTATTGAATTGGATAGATGATATTGCTTTGTCTGTTACTGTTTACCCTTGTTTACCTGATTTTCCCCTCTGTATGTGACAACCAATTATGGAGGCAACATTACTTGCTCCTGACTTCTTCTGATATGTTTTTGTTTAATTCTTTTATCATTCTTGCTAAACCTTTTTGGACATTTGTTGTCCAAGGTATTCATACTGAACTTGTTACTCTTTCCCTGAATGTACTTAAGTGGCTGAACATCCTGGTTCTTTTAGCAACATTTCTTAAGGTGCCTGTCAATCTTTATTACCTTGTACAAAAAAGGAAAATTCTGTTACAAATCAGTTAGGCTTTTATCTCAAGACATTTTCCCTGTCTGGAGCAATCCTTACTATATTTGCCCTGTGCTAAATCAGTTTAGCTCTTATAGTGTAAATGGAAAGCATTTTTCTTGCTCCTACGAGTATCCTTTCCAAGTTCTGTAAGGAGTTAACATAAAGGTTTCCTTTTGGTTAATTGCCTATTCATAAATACACTTGTATATCTTGTATGTGATTTCTGAATTATTTTAATCAAATCCAAATGTGCAGCAGTAATTTGAATGCGTGACCCCTAACAATGCAAAAATGCTTATGGTTTCTTCTCTTCTAAGAGGAAGAAATACCTATTCTGGTTATTTTTCAGGGTTTTAATATAAGTATTCAGGCACCTTGTACATGAGACAGTTGTTCCTTTCCTTATATCCTGTTTGCTTATAAGCCCCTTAGGTAATAAAAGATGCAAGTATGCATAGTTTGATTCAGTTACTGTTTTAATATATTTATTATATGAAATAATATATTTAATATCTTAATTTTGAATTAGCTGTTAAACTGAAATTTTTCATACACGGGATGATTCAGTACTTGCAACTGGAAAAAAAATCCTGCTTTGTTTACAAAATATGATCTGAAATGGAATTGCTTGCATATAATTGATTTGAAGTGTTGCTTCTAATTGAAACATAATTTGGGGCTGTGTTTTTTTTTTTTCCTCCCCCTCTGCCCTTCCTCTAAGTGGAGCTTGATGCTATGAGTGGTCTTTGGATTGATACTCTTTGCTGTTTCCTACCTGTTCCGTTGCATATATGCAGCCTTCGGTAACTTTGAAGCTGAACAAATAGTTAATAGCAAATGTTCTCAAATTATAATTTCTGACATAATGACACTTTTCCAAAAGTACTACCTGGTATCCCAGTGGCTATACAGGAGTCCTCAACTCTTGTTTAGAAGTAGATGCACAGCCTGGGAGAGCCTGTAGTCCTCTTTCCCTTATAAGAAGGTGGCTGTGACAGCTTGGGATTCTATGATAGATTATGTCCTCGCTAAAGTCTCAGGATGGAGAACATTTGCTGCCTAACTATTCTCAATCCCTATTAGGAAGAAGGTGGCAGAATGGCTTTTTGTGTATACCTCTTTAAAGAAGGTTTTAAATTATTGTGTCACTATTTGTCATGTGTACTAATCATGGTGTAATAATGTAAAATTTGGATTTGGACAATTTACATGAGTATTTTAGTAATTAAAAGTATATGGCAGCTAATAGGTTAAATATTTTCTTTAAATCCTACTGCATGCCAAGTGACATCACGCTGAAAAGGTGACCTTCTTGTCTTCTCTGGGAACTGTTTCTCATTGAGAGTGTTTGGGGTCTGGTTTAGGCCTGCAGGTAAATAATGGTAAATGACCCCAGTTCCCCCCCTGCCTCTTACTGAACACTATTCCCACTATACCTAACATTTTCTTGGCTTCCTTTTAGAAGTAAAGGGCTATATTGGCATTGAAATGGTAAAATTACTGTCCTCTCTAAGGGTAGTTGAAGTAGGTGAAGATCTTGTCCTACATGAACAGATGAAATGTTTTACCCCTTTTTTTGTTGAACTATCTATCTGGAGTTCTGGCACCTACAAGGCTTTTTGCTCAGGAGACACTATTTCCTGAACACAACAGAAATGGAACAGAAGCCTGACTTGAAATATGCCAGATATTATTTTAGTCACATTGTTCTTAAAAGCACAATGGGTTTGGGTGAGACACAATATTTTGTTTGCCATAAGGTTTAAACATTTCAGTGACATTTTTTTTTTTAGCCTTACCAATATATCCCACATCACTGATGATCTGTAACCATACACAAAACCACTGTTTCTATTTCAGAGAAATCTTTGAGATTCCTTTACTGTGGTGGCCACAGTAAATGCAGGTGCTGGGCAGTGGTGCTCGGACATCTGTTTGACAGTTATTAGCTGTATACTTTTCTCTCTCCCATTTTGTCTTATTATCTTATAATATCATGAGACAGACTGCTCTTATTGTAAATCTTTGAGACAATAGCTTCCTTATACAATATGTCTCTACTGTCTTTTACATTATGTGGTCCAGACTGTGTGATCATTCAGATCCTTTCAGCTGTAGCATCCCCAACATTCTCTTCTCTTCTGTTTGCAGTCTTTGCATCTTTGTAGTGCTTTCATCTTGTGAGTTGAGGTTTGCACCTAACTTGTGCTGATTTAGCTGGCAAGGTGTTCTTAGGTCAATGTTAGTTCTTCCTTGCTATGGGACACAGGCATCATTCTACTGAACAGAGTGGTAGAAGCCCAAAGGTAACTTAGCAGAGTTGAACTATTGCACACCAGGCCAATGAACCAGTTAAATTATGTCATTTTAATACCTCAAGGGTATAATGAATGGCCTTATAAATTCTACTGCTGACATCTTTTTTTTTTCCACTTGCTTGTTTTTGTGAATTGATGATCATCTTGGGTGTAACTACTTTAATCCCATATTTTACAAGTGTTAGAACCATTTGTTACTGGAATCAGTAACTATAATAGAAAGTGAATACATCAGCTTTTTGAGATGCATTCAGCAGCAGGACTGATGAGCAGATTTTTATCTAAAGCATCACGTTGAACAAAATATGACTACATGTAAATCCTGCCAGTGAGTGCTCAGTCAGTTGTAGTGTCTGCAGATCATTTCCTACAGTAGTGTAATTGGTGTAAGAATAATAGCTGTTTTGTAGATTCTTTTGATTTTTTGTTGTTGTGGGGTTTTTGTTTGTTTGGGTTTTTTAAACACATTGTCTAATTGTTTTCATGGCAAAAGGAAGATGTTTGAAATATTAAGCGTGTTATATTTCTGTTTGCTGTTCATAAACAGTGTTCCCTATTGGAGCATTAGGTTAGGTGATTTAAGTGTTTGACTAGGTGCTTTACTACCTTTGAATCTGAGGTGGAGAAATAACACTAGTGATCATGTAAGTAGTATGTCTGTAGTAGTCTGTATTGGAAGAATAGCTAGGGATGCTTCAAAGAACTCAGTAAGTAAGCTATTGCTTAGTAAGGCTCTGATGAAAGAAATGAACAATATGATATAGAACAAGGAGGAAAAAAAAAATAGTTTGTATCCAGTAGGGCTATATGGTGGTTTGTTCCCTGCAACTCCAAAACATGATTGCCTAAACCAGGGAAACAGTTAATATATTCCCCTGCCCTGTGGCTATGACCTCTATTGAGGAAAAGGCAGGATAAATTCTGTTACTTTCTTCCCAGCAGTTTGCAAGCAAATTGTGAATATTCAGTAACTTGTCAGGGTATACTGGTTAAGTGATTATGATGCCAAGGCTTGTGGCTATAAACCCTGAACATTTTTATATATATTTTGAGCATGTATTAAGTGTGTACAAAAAGGCAATCTCATCTTAACTGCAAAGTAAAATGACCTTTAAGCTGAATAAGATAATGTATATTAGTTTTTGTAATTCTATATAATGCCTGTTGTATCTATTCCTATTTCTGTGCTTTGTAGTTCATTTGGAAATAAAAATTGCAAACATTTTACAGAAAGATTTTGGTTTTCCTGTAACATTTTAGAACTCGGAATTTATAAGGGGGTAAGGTTTGAATACAACATTTACCTTTGAAAAAAATTGCTTGAATAGGTCAAGTTTTCAAGGCTTTTGGATTCAATCTGAGTTCTTGCATGTTAGCTATAAAAGTTTATATAACACAGATAAGATCATTAAATATCGTTAACTAGAGTTCTGAAATGTTATTTTTTAAATTGTATGGAAATGTTTCCTTAAGCTGTATACAGTTAGATATTGTTTTATATTTGTATTAAACTTCCTTATTTTTCTTAGAAGCTTTTTGAACAAGCTCAAAAAAAAAAAATAATCACCTTTTGCCCAGTGAACTTCTGAACATCTATGAAAGTAAAATGTGCTATAGTTGGTAGTGAGAAAAGACAAATGTATAAAAAGTCAACGTGTTTCATCTCTGGGCATACCAAGAGCAATAATAAAATAAGAAAACATTCCCCTTTTTGTTCCAGTAAAGGAACATAATAAATCCAGCTTAGTTTAATACTATCCAAAATTAACTGGAAAGATCAAAAAAGAAAGTGGAATTAAAATAAAATTCCATTAAGACTTAGTACTAGTAGCTCTGCTGTAATGTTCTTTATCATAGGCATAGACAATTCTACCATATTTTTCCCTCCTACCTACATTTTATGCCTTCTTATTTGTTTTGTTCTACTTTATATTTTTATGAAATCCAATATAAGGAAAAAATTACTGAAATTTCTGGTTATTCTAGTTCTGCATGCGTGTTGTCAGTCATGTTATTGGCAGCATTCCAGCATCAAGCTGCAAAGGAAGTAACACTTGCTATTTACAGATTTTTGATTCTTTTGCAAAGTTGTTATTTTACTTTACCATGTGACCGAATTCCTCAGATTTCCTATCTTTTGAAAGTTTGTTTGGTTATTTTTTGTTGTTTTTTTTTTAAACTTTACTGAGAATGCAAGTGGGATAGCATCGCAGCTGAAGCGGCTAGGAGCTAAAGGCTGCTCAGTGCATATTTAAAGCTTGCTGTATGTGATCATTCATCTGCACCATCATGGCAGATTGAGCATGTCCAAAGCCAAACTTCCGGAATACTTTTTTTGCAGTTGCTGTTTTTGCTGCATTGGATTGGGATACTGGAGCAAGACAAACTTGTTTTCCTTGTGTTCTTAGTAATAACCCCTGCTGCAGGTGCTAGAACAGAGTAAGCGAGCCCAGTTTAAAACAGTGCTGGCATTTTACCCTGTATTTATTCAAAGGTGTGCTTCCATTGACTTCAGCTTTAGTTGGCAATGCTTAGCAATCCTGTGCAGCCAATCCAGGCTTATGTCAGGCACAGAAGAATGAAACACAGCAGTGACCGCAGTGAAGAAGTTTGCATCGATAGGAAAGTTGTTTAAGCCATAAGAATTTTAGCCGTTCCCCAGGATCTCATCTCTTCCTTCTGATCGAAATACTACGTGTAATGTCCCAGAATCTAGTAAGTAAGAAATATTGAGACTTCTGTGAGGCTAACTGGAGTTTTGGTGTTCTTCTGGAAACAGTTAATAGTTTTGTGAGTGGAGGCCATCTTGTTGCTTGGCAGAGTTGGGCTGCGTTGTGCCACATACTGGTGCAGGAAGCTTGAAAATCTAAGGTAGCATGAAAATTAAGAACGCTGAAATAAATTACTGAAACTAAGATACTGTTCAGAATATAGGAAGCTTGGAAGCTTAATAGGAAGTCAGTTAGCAGATGGACTGAAATACATAGGCACAGGGAAATGTATCTTTGGAAGGGCCTAGGCAGATGAGGTGCATCTCTCAGCTCAATGTGTATTTTATGCTACAGATGCAGATCACAGAATCCCCTAGATTGGAAAAGACCTCTAAGATCATCTAGTCCAATCATTAAGCTAACACTGACAAGCCCACCACTAAACCATGTCCCTAAGCACTATATCTACACAACCCTTAAATACCTCCAGGGATGGGGACTTCACCACTGTCCTGGGTAACGTGTTCCCATGCCTGATGACCCTTTCAGTAAAGAAATTCTTCCTAATATCCAATCTAAACTTCCCTTGGTGCAACTTGAAGCCATTTCCTCTTGTTCTATCACCTGTTACTTGACAGAACAGGTTGACTCCCACCTCTCTGCAACCTCCTTTCAGATAGTTGTAGAGGGTAAGTAAGATGGTTAAGGATTTTGCGTATGGATGGTAGCTATAGGCTTGGGCAACGTGTTAGATTCCTGGCATGCCTTCTCAGGGTAAAACTTTTCACTTTTTGACTGAAGTTTAATCAATTAATGGACAAGTTTCTCTGCTGTATAATCCTGTGCAGTTACAGAAGAAAAAGACACAGCTTCAGTTTCTGGAGCAAGGTGCATGTTCTCCATGTCTCTGCCATGGGATATGTTGGTCATTTCCTTTTTTCAATTCATTAGTTCCAATTACTTTGGGCCACCTGTTCAAGCCGAAAGAAGTAGTGAGGAAGCCAGACTGGGCATCATGTTTGCCAAAAAATGCTCAATAGATGAAATAAATGTGTGAAGAAAATAATGCTAGCCCACTTATAGAAAATTAGCATGTTGGAGAAGAGAGGTTGATCTTCAGTGTAGAGTAGGCAGACTGTGGGAACACAACATTTTTGACAGTAAGAAGATCTGTATTTCAGAGCTTTCTGTAGTGGGGAAGCCAGACTGTATTAAGGTCGACTTAACACCTATTATGGCCCCAGCTCTAAATCTGGTCTTGACTTTGTCATCCATAATGTAGTCATATATTCTTTTCTCATTCTTTATGTTTCCCTCTTACCAGTAAAGACATGGTTTGTGTTTCTATTGGGAGGGAACTGAAGTAGTGCTAGGTATGCCTTGCCCTTACATGCCCATGCTCTGAGTCTGAAGGGGGCAGGACAAAGCACACCACATTAAATGGTATGACAAAGGGAAAAAGTTATTGTGATTTCAAATGATACATACACGTCAATTACATACTTCAGGCACTGCTAAGTAATCTTTGTTTCATAATTAAGATAACCCTTAAGAATGTCTTTTCCACTCCTGGAATTTGCTGACACACTGATTACACCTCAGCCATCTCCTGGAATAAGCAACACAGGCATCTGTCCTAGAGATAGACAGACCTCTTCAAAGCACTGTTTTAATTCATTCTTGGAACTGGTTCATTATGCATATTGGATGGAGACTGGAGACCTCTGAAAAATTATTATGATTGTGTAATTAAAGACTAGTATAATACATATGCACAAAAGTGTAAAATGCAGGTAAAATGCAAATTATTGTATTTTCTCATTTTATTTTAGTGTCTTGACTCTGCAGTTATTTTTTGGCAAAGTTACTGTTTGTTTGGGTTTTTTTAAATTGACAGATTATAGACACTGTATTTTGTGACATTTTTAATCAGTCTTACAAGTAAGATATTTAAAGGTAGAACGTTGATATCCAACTTCAACTGGAGGTCTACTTCACTTTGTGATCCTTCAAAAATCTGATCCTCCGTATGCATTTGTAATTTTTCCCAATGCTAAACATATACAGCTTGAGGAAGTCTAAGTCAGGGATGAATGTGTAGATAACAACCAACGGCTGGGATTTAAAGATCTGGGATGCGTATCTTCTCTAAGAGTTGTTATTACTAAGCTCTTTTTTTCTCTCTTTCAAGACTAGAGTATTGTAAGAACTGATATATGCTGCCATGTACACTAGAACCTAACAAGGAAGGAGCTGCTGTTTGTACACAGCAAAAGTACAATCCAACATGGGCAGGCTAGACTCAATCTTTTGCTAACCTAATGATTGCTATGCAGCCAAAGGCAGTGCCTTGTAGCTGGAGATTTCTCTTTTATCCATAATGTACTTTATCTAAGTAGGTCTTAGGATCTTTGTCTTCTCTAGAAGATCCCGGCAGATTTTCCAGACTTGCAGGATTTTCAAACTGCTTTTCCAAGTTTTTTATTCTGCTTTATCATTCTGTACTTTATATTTTTATTTCCATTCATGGTCCTAGTCCCAGAACTTCCTTGCAAAGTTCTCGTGTGCTGCTAAGGACCTTTATGAATTGTTTCTGTTGTTGGGATTGTTTGGCAGTAGATTGGTTGCCTGAGGAAAGAATGCAAAAGGCAAATCCGGGAGATGGAACAGTATCAGTTCACAAAACCTGGAGAACCTGTTCATACTGAGAAATAAGTAAACATCATCCTGTGTGTGTGCAGAAGCACCACTATTTTTGGAAGAAATTGCTGAATTTAGGAAACAATCTTCAAATCTGCTGAGTACAAATGAGTTACTACTGAAATGGAAGCTACTAAGAAAAATGGTAGTAGCCCTTTTACTTAGGAGCTAGAATGTTAGCTGTGGCTTGTTTGTTTTATCACCCACACTAAAAAATCTGTAGTCAGCATGTGTTATACTTATGCACATGCCACAACATACTCATAAAAATCTGTTGTGTCTAAATTTCCTTTACTTGATTTAGCTTGCTCAAGTACTACAGTGTGAAGAGTGTTATAATTGCTTAGGTAAAGGGGTTTGATGAGATTGATCTTCCTCTGTACAATGTAGGTCTAATTTCATCTTGAAAATATATTGCAGGTTTCTATGCCCCTTAAAAGGTTAGAAAGATCCTGCATTCGAGCAAACCTGCCCTGTATAGCCTTGCCTTTGATGCTATGATTTTTTTTCTCCCCTTTTTTTCACATGCATCCATGAGCACAGCTCTAAACCAGGAAGTTTTAGAACAAAGTAGGACCTCCCTACTTAAAATATAACATATTTGTGTTAATAAAGGACCATTAAATTCAATTTGTAGGCTGTGTCCTTTTCTGAACTCACTCCTTCGGGCCTCTAAGACTGTAATCTTAGGAATGTTTAAAGCTGGAATAAACTATCATTGTGGCAAAAGCAGCAGTCCTGCCCTTTTGCTCTCCAGCTGGTGTTGGTTTTGCCAGCTCAGCTCTGCTACAGCTGTATAGTAAACCAGATCAGGAGACTGATCTCACTGAAAAATACTTCCCCAGCCCTATTTAGGATATAAGCTGTATGTTTGCTTTCATATTGTCTCTTCAAAAGGATGACCCAGTTCAGTGCTGTAACGCCTGACCTCCTTACATATTCATGTTACATATAAAATGTTTTTTAAAGAAACAAATAGAAAAAGATGACTAAAATTCTTGCTTTGAAGCAATAATATAGAACCTGTTTAATCAAGTTACTAATATATCACAAGAATGGATTTTTTTTTTATTTTTTACATCCAAGTTACACTTTTTCTTTTCAATCTAGCCTTGCATTTCTTTTAAGAAAGTCAATATGAAATAAAACAAACTCTTCTCTCCTACTACATGCTACCAAGCAGTGGTTTGTTTTAACCAAAATAAAGTTTCCTGTTAGGGAAAAAATTATCTCAGGGTTTTGGGTTTTTGGTGTTTTTATTTTTGCTTGGTTGGTTTGTGTTTTTTTTTCCCCCAAGATCTATTTTAGATTTCCTGGGTATAAATTTTATTTTATAGTCCACATGTATTCATCCACTTGGACAGGTGAAAAAGTACTCTTTTAAATACAGTATACAAAAGCTGGCATTTTAAGCAGCTGTAGAAGACATAAAAGCCATCAACAATGAAAACTGAAAATCAGTGAGCTCATTTGAACTTTAGTGTTTAGTATAGCTTCTGACAGAAATCAAGTATTACTTGTTGGACATCATGTTTGCCAAAAAATGCTCAATAGATGAAATAAATGCGTGAAGAAAATAATGCTAGCCCACTTATAGAAAATTAGCATGTTGGAGAAGAGAAGTTGATCTTCAGTGTAGAGTAGGCAGACTGTGGGAACATGACATTTTTGACAGTAAGAAGATCTGTATTTCAGAGCTTTCTGTAACACCAAACTTTTTATAGAATATGTATTTGTTTGAATTCCAGAACAGTAATATTAAATGAGAGCTTAATTATACCAGTGAATGCATTCTCTCCTTTAGTCTTATTTAAAGACAACCTAAGAAAAAGAGGGTTCAAGAGAAATAATACTTATTAAGATAAAACTTGTGTTACATTTTCTGTGGATACTGCTGCTTCTTGTCTGAGGATTTTAAATTTTATTCTTTCAAGCAAGAGGATTATCTTGTAGTAACCAGCATGTGGAAGACAGTGTTCCAGGAATTTTGGAGGCATATTACAATGAAGGTTTCAGTTTGCACAGTAGAATGTTATACCACTCTTTAACTGTAGCATAATACATTATACAAAGAAAACCTGCTATCTTTTACATACTTATGCTTTATCTTTTTTTAATGATACTGATGAGATAAAGAAAACTAATGTTTTTTAGAAACTGTCTGACTACAACAAGGGGACCATTCTGTTATGCTGTCCCATTGCATACAGTACTCTAGATACATGGGCATGGGTAGATTGTTCTCTCCATAAGAATATTCCTGAACTTTGAAACTGTTTATTTTAATAGGCCTGCCAAAGGTTGTTTGTGGGTTGTTTTTTTTTTCTTTTCTTTTCTTTTTCCCTTTTACTTAAAAAACAGAAGCTGAACTACAGTAAATTGAAAATTAGAGATTCAAACAATACAAAGCAACATTTGCTCAGGTTTTTTGAGTGCCCTAGTCTGAAAGTGTTGCATATCCTATCTTGCTTTTTGTTTTGTCTTGCATCTATTGTATGGTCCTTAAACCTGTGAGATTCATGTTAGGTGTTTGAAGAATTACTTGGTACTTTCTGGAACAAATATGCCTGCTGGCATCTCGAGCATTGCCTGCTTCTGCTCTAAAGTTAAGGTAGTACTGTGACAGGAGGCAGATGATGAAGCTGAAAATCTCTGAATTCTGAAACAATTTCACTTCTTCAGGGTGAATATTAATATTGCTTTATTTCTAAGTTCTTATTTAAATGATAATTTTAGATTTAACTATTGTTTGTATATATGTTTTTAGGAGTATTAAAAAACCTCTCTGCATAGCTATACCAGTGAAAGCAACAGTAGCAAAATGAAGGGTATCATTTTAACAACTGTAGGCTTATATTGATTTTTTTTTTGTAGTATAAAAAGCTACATCAAGAAGAAATGTAGAATTGGATGCTGGAGTTATTTTATAAAATAAGAAATGAGCCTGTGTTAGAAAATTATTTTTTCTATAACAGTCTGTCTTTCCTTTTTTTTTTTTTTTTTTTTCCTTCTAGGACCGGAATAGGCCCTATGACACTTTTAACTTGCACTCTTTGGAAAATTCCTTAATGGATATGATAAGGACTGATCATGAGCCTCTGAAAGGTAAACACTACCCTCCCAGTGGCCCACCAATGAGTTTCGCTGATATAATGTGGAGGAATCATTTTACAGGTTAGGAATATTCATATGTCCATGCTTGCTTGGTGTTTAAACAAAAATCAGCTTTTCAGTATTGCTATAATCTTTTTGCTAATGAATGAGTTGTCAGTTATGTAACTTTGGTTTTCCCATCTTAAGATAAGCATCTCTACTGTAGAAAGATAAGGTAAAATGTGTATAGATTTATTATAAGTGCACAATCATAATATTATATAACTGGCATTTCCAAAACTTGGTTTTGAGTATCAGCAGATTGCACAGTTGGGTCTCCTGCTGCAGTCACTCAAATGTGCACTCAAAATATGTAGTGCAACTACATGATTATGTTCAGCATCTTATTCAAAGTTAATACTATTCTTATTTTTGGATCATCAGCTAGTGTACAGGGTTCTAAAACAACCACTGTATCAAGCTTAGTCTCTACAGTTACTTCAGGTTTCTTAAAAACAAAAAAAGTATCTTAATTTGGATTTCAAATTGGTAGGAGGAGTCAAAAGCTATTAGATGTTGTTAAGTGCTGGGGAAGTTTTGATTATTTATGATACTAAACTGTGTTTGTTCTACCAGGTGTAGCATTGGAGATGAAACTATTTCTAATACTTAGCTGATAGTGAAATAGTGGCACTGAATAGTGAAAGGTTGTGGCAGCGTTTCAATGAATAAATATTCCTGATAGATGTGCACACTCCTCTGTCTTAATCTTTCATTGGTTAAGTTTAAAAATAGGTACGTATTCTTGCTCACATACATTCTTGCTGACTTTGAAGACTGAAGCTAACAGTAAGCCATATACAAAGGAAGTATTGAGCTAGAAATTATTCCCAGACTCTAAGAAGTCAGGACACTGGAACTGATAGAGAAGAAATTTAGTTGTGTATGGCACTTCCTATGCTAATGCTTATATACATACTTTTCTGATGTCATGACTCCCTCGCTTGCTCCCCTTCCCATTTATAATTACCTATGGAATTTTTTTTTTCTTCGTCTAAGGTCTTGTGCCTTTTTCATCATCTTTCTGAGTACAGAGGTTTTTACAACCACACCAAACTCCGTTCTGTACTCTCAGCTCTTTTAACCTGTCCTTTGCACTATTATCTTGAAATTTGCTGTGCTGTAGCTTTCATGTGTCTTTAAATGTTATTCAGCTGACTAAAATGGCAAGAAATACTGTCTCATATCTCTTCTGATCATAGTCCTCCACAATAAGTGTTAACCTGAAATTTACAAAAATCAAGCTCAACAAAATTGAGACTTCTGCTGGATATACATTTCATACGGCTGGTATTTAAAATAAAAAATCTAGATTGTTAGTAAGTAGATTTAAGTATTATTGCATCTTATTAAATGTATTATAATCTAGCTAAAACTCCATATTTTAAAAATCAGTATGTATGTTTAAATATACAAGTTGAGACTAATTTTTTAAAGACTGAATTTTGATATGAACCTGAGCATGGAAAAAATGAGAAAGTTGGATTAAAAATTGTAGTACTCTAGAAAAAGACTTTAACATCATATAAGTGCAATTTTGCGTAAAGTTTTATTATTGTCTCTTTATAACCATTTGAAAATGTATTTTGGTCAGAATATTAGCACATAAAATAATAATGGGTACAAATCTTTAATTCTTTTTCTGTTGTTGGGTCATTCTATTGAGAATAGTTACCAATACTCAGCTGAGCTAGTCTATGTAAGTGTTGCAAGTGACATATTCTGCAACTGCACCTGAGTGTCATAACACGTGTTTTGCATGAGGTAGAAATGAAATTCTTGGTTTCATTAAGCATATTCATGTTTTTCAAGAAAAGTATCCCTTCCAAAACAAACTTAATATTCTCATCTATACTAGGTTATCAATTCATGTAGGAGAATGACTCGTTTAAATGTACATTTGAAAGCAGTAGGAACTCTTTCCTTCTGCTCAAAAAGTAAAATCAAAGAGTTGGGTATTAATTGTAAAATTTGAGTTCAGCTTTTCCATTTGCCAGTGAGACTTAGCTTTACTTTTTCTCTAACAAACATTTCTGTCACTTACTGGATGTGCTTGTTCTAAGGATCTCATTTTCTCACTCACTGCTGTTTGTCTGTTTTGGCCTTCCTGCGTCGTTACTTAGCTCTCTTCCAGCTTCCAATCCAGTACCTGTTGGAGAAGTCTTGTTTACTATTAGTTATCTCTGTTTCTGCCCAGCTGTTTTTTTCCCCAGTGATACAGTTAATTCCCTGTCTTGCTTTCTTTTCCTCCTCCCTCTAACTGCAGGGCTTACTTTGCTAACCTCCAGCCTTGGCTTGACCTAGCGTGCACTTTCCTCTACTCCTGTTTTCACACTATGCAGCATGACTGGCAGTATTCATAGGAGTGGCTGTTTCAGGACATGTTCATTCTCCCTTCCAAGAAGTGTAGTCTTCATCTGTGTTAAACAGATCTATGTTACTATTTTAACTGAATCCTTTTCATAAAAAACTATTTTTCTGCGAACATTGATCCACTCCTCAAATCACTTTCCTATTGCATTTTCGTTGTTGCGTTTTCCATGCAAATTGGTCTTGACTCTTCTCCTGTACCTCCAACTTTCTGCTTTTCCTCTACCAAAGATGCAGAAGGTTTTCAACTGCAGTCCTTCTCTGCACCTCAGATTTCACTTAATCTTGTCTTCTAAACACGGTTGCTTTTTTTCTTCTTTATTCCACTCTTCTCTGGCTCTCCCCCTTAAAGTAGCAGCACTTTTTATTCTGTAATCATCTTGAGAAAGTAAGTGATTGACTCTGCTTGCTTTTGCTTGTTTCTTTAATTATTGTTACATTTCTGTTTATTTTCACCTTGAAGCTTTTTGAATACACCGGTTATGTACTTCAGCTTGATTTTTCAGTTCCTTATAGACATTCCTACGTGAATGCCTCTTGTGCAAAATTTCAAGTGCTCTTTCAGGAATATTATTAGCTTAACCAAATCCCAGAGCTACTTCTCTTCATTTTACCTTCTTTATCTTTCATAGTAAACTGGGTGTATTTTTTTCCCTTTAAACCTTCGCTTCCTCTGGCATCTGTGATTGTCCTCTGTTAGGTTTTGTGCAGCTTTTTCTTGTGTAGACAGAAAGTAAAACAACCACACAAATCCTGGTTTAAAAAACAGACAAACAAAGAAAATAAATGAGATGGCTTTCAAATGATTTAAAATTGTTCACCTTTTGGTAAATGAGCCTTTTTTTCTCAAACAATTTTAGCTAACAGCGCTTACATGTCAGTTGGCCTTATAGTTACCATCCGAATTTTTAAATGGAAGGGGTGAAAAGCCTCTGATTTTGAAAACACAGAAAGATTTAATTCTGGAAAAGCTATACATGTCTTGGAGCCTCCAATGCGTGTTACAAAGCTGGTGCAGCTCTTTCAGGATCATTTCAGCATGCTGCTGGCAACAAAGTCTTCAGCAAACGCTTATTTTTAGAAGCACTGTCTTTGTATGTATTAATTAGTAAAATATTGCAGGTGGTTTGTCTAAAGTTTGAAACTTTGCTTGGAACATAGCCTCACTTGCCATATGTCCCCCCTTGCATCCCAGCAGATACTTGAAACAAAAAATGATTGTCTTGGATGTAGAACAAGGGCTCTAGGTTAGAATATGGATGGGAGGGTTAACCATAAAAGATTTTCATGGGAAGACCAAATTGAAATGGTTCTGGGATATTTTCTTCTCATTTTCGGATGTAAGTTCCTCATGCTCTGTATTGTTCAGTGGAGGTAGTGGAGAAGCTCAGGGGTGAGAAAGAGTGAGTCTGTCCTCTTGTTTTGTAGTAGCTGAAGCTTCATATCTTCTCTGAATATGAGATATGATCAGACTTTGTCCTGCAGACCAGGGAAACTGAGTTTATTTCAAGGTCATCAAAGCAGGTCACTTTTTCTAAAGCATGATTCACTTGACCTTGAAAGGGCATGTGATTAAGTGACTTTTGGGGGGAAGTGTTGCTTTCAAGTGTGGAACAAGAGAAAGGCTGAAGGATTGTTAGTGCAGCAGGAACTAACTGATCCTCAGTCTTGCAATATTGAATTACTTATGTTAAGCGTGTGCTAACTCAGTCTGATTGGCAGGCTGGCTTGGTGCTCTCCAGCTAGGAGAGCTAGGGTCACTTAACTCTTTTTGGGTGTTTCTTGCTGTAAGAGAGATTTGATACCTAGCTCTGAGGTTCCTGGACTTAGATAAATTACCAGCTTATCCATCTGTGTTGCATTTTATCTTGAGCCCAGTCTTCGGAGAAGGTTCAGTGTCAGCTCTTACTCTGTTTCTGTCTAAAACTGATTTCTTTTTCTCAGCTTTTCCTACCAGATAGGCGTACCCTGCTATAGGCTCCTGTCTTTCTCTCCTCATAGGCTGGGAACTGTGTAGCTTCACAAATTGTTTGCCATCTTTATGCTTTGAGATCTAGAAAATGTAAATTCATTAAAAAGGAAGTCTTATTTTCTTTTATCTCAAGACAGTTAGGCAGACTTCCTTACCTGCTTTCTCTGCCATCAAAACCAGCTTCAACGTTTTTCTTCTGTTTCAGTTGATACTCATAAATCCTTTTCTCCTCTCAAAAAAGAGGAAAATAAAGAGGAAAAAAAATACCGTAAAGGAATTGTTAAGTTGCTTCTAGTTAAAGATGAGTTACTGTATATGGCCAAGGGTATATGGTTGTTCCCTGTGTCAGTCATAACCAGGCATATATCACAGAAGTGTGCAATATTTTCTAAGATGTTTTTCCTGAGCTGTCTTATTTATTCTCTGAGTTGCCAATAAATTATATTATACAGTACAAAAAATAGGGAGAGAGTTTTGCTTTTACGAGGAAGGGATATATTTGCAGTATTTTATAACCTGTTGGTATTTATGTACTGCTTCTACCTAATGCTGTAGGGCAAAACTGAATTATCAGAATAGCTATGGGTAGATGCCACTTATTACTGACTAAAACATTTCTTTCCAACATCAAAGTGTCTCCTGTCTATGGTGTAATATGTCGCTGTTGCAATGTTTATCTGGGTGAAACTATTGCATTACAACACAAACAGAGGCATTCTGATCTATAAAAAAATATTTTGATGAGTAGTAACTAGCAGCTGCTTTTGTTCTATTTTTAAATAAATAAAATATTTCAGCTGTGTTAGATCATATGCTATGCACATGTGCTACTAACAGGTCATGATACAATCAAAATATAAAATTGAGGAGAGAAATCATGTCCCTTTAAAATATTTATTTTAAATTTCCTGTTACTGTAGATAACTAATATTTGGGGTTTATTCTAAATCAGAATGGAAACAAACTGTAATGTGCAAATCCTTAACTAACTTGATCTTCAGTTAACTTCAATACATGCCACTAGATTTTGTTCAGTTCTAATTGTTCATAAGTTTTTTGTAAGCAAAGCAGTAAGTTTGCCACATGACCTGAGAAAAGTGAAGGTGAATGGATCATATTTGTGTTTGCAGTCAGCAGCTGAACACAAAGGTCATGCAAATAGAACAAATGTTGTCATCCCAGTCCTAGAAATGGTGTCACCCAGTTAGAGCTTTTTGCAACACTTTTTGTTAGAAAAAAGTGCACTGTAACAGCATTTCTCAAAATCTGGATGCTCATCAGACACCTTTCTGCAAATGCACATGAAAACCAGCATGAGCAGACAGATGTGTTTGCACATTTGTGTGTAAAATTAGGCCACTCAAGCTAATCCTTTTAAAGGAAACATACTCTGTTTCCTTTCCATTTGAAACTCTACTTATTTAAGAAAATACTTTTTAATATTTTTTTTTTCATTACAGAATATGACCATTAAATGGTTCATATTTCTTAAAATAAGTGCTTTCTTCAATGATCCTGTAGTGTGATTATACTTCCCAATTTGCTGCTGGCATCCAATGCGTCCTTGTCTTTGATCTGCTGAATCTGTTTTGGGCAGTATTGGTGGGGTGTTTTTTGTTTGCTTTGTTTAGTTTAAGGAGAGGTCATACAGATATCAGTTTTTCCTTCTCTTTATTTCCATTTTTTCATTCTACTATTGAAGACTGGCTTTACAGAGACCTAAAGCTCTTTTTCTTTTTGTCTTTTTTCTTCCTCGCTTCTCTACCCGTTTGAGGGTTTTTATATTTAGCATAGATTGCTAATGAAAAAGTCTGCTTTCATGTTGATTTACTTTATTCCTCCCCAACTCTCCAATAAGAATACCAATAAATATAAGA
Source organism: Vanellus vanellus (assembly GCF_965231255.1). NCBI lineage: Eukaryota > Metazoa > Chordata > Aves > Charadriiformes > Charadriidae > Vanellus > Vanellus vanellus. Next base: position 18,227,201 of record NC_138912.1, on the reverse strand, counting down.
ATAATTGCTCTTTTGAGTACAGTTCAAGAACTACATGTAGGCTATATGTGTACATATACTTGTCTGCCCCTTGCAAGTAAAGGCAAATTTCATTTTATGTTCATCAGGTCTTGCTTTTTGAGTACTAATGTTTTATTCAAGCTAAAAATGTTTGCACTACTTCCAATATATGCAAGACCTTTGTGTTTTATTGGAGCAATGTAATTTACTTATGAAGACGCAATGTACTTACAAAGAGTGCATTTTGTTGTAATATGTATATCACGGAATCACGGAGTTTTCAGAGTTGGAAGGGACCTCTAGAGATCATCTAGTCCAACTCCCCTGCTAAAGCAGGATTGCCCAGAGCACATTACTCAGGACTGCATCCAGGCGGGTCTTGAAAATCTCCAGAGAAGGGGACTCCACAACCTCCCTGGGCAGCCTGTTCCAGCGTTCTGTCACCCTCACCGTAAAGAAGTGTTTCCGTGTATTTGAACGGAACTTCCTGTGTTCTAACTTGTGCCCATTACCCCTCGTCCTGTCACTTAGAACCATTGAAAAGAGCCTGGCTCCAGCCTCCTTCAACCCACCCTTTAGATACTTGTACGCCATAATAAGGTCTCCCCTCAGCCTTCTCTTCTCCAGGCTAAAGAGTCCCAGCTCTCTCAGCCTTTCCTCATAAGGGAGATGCTCCAAGCCCTTAATCATCTTAGTTGCTCTTCGCTGGACTCGCTCCAGCAGTTCCCTGTCCCTCTTGAACTGGGGAGCCCAAAACTGGACACAGTATTCCAGTTGTGGCCTCACCAGTGCAGAGTAGAGGGGGAGAATGACCTCCCTCGACCTACTGGCCACACTCTTCCCTATTCAGCCCAGGATTCCATTGGCCTTTTTGGCAACAAGGGCACATTGCTGGGCCATGGATAATTTACTGTCTACCACGATCCCCAGATCCTTCTCCTCAGAGCTACTTCCCAGCAGGTCCGCCCCTAACCTGTACTGGTGCCTAGCATTCTTCCTCCCCAGGTGCAAGACCTTGCACTTGGTTTTGTTGAACCTCGTTAGGTTCTTCTTTGCCCAGCTCTCCAGCCTGTCCAGGTCACGCTGGATGGCAGCACGGCCCTCTGGGGTGTCAGCCACCCCACCCAGTTTGGTATCATCAGCAAACTTGCTGAGGATACACTCTGTCCCCTCATCCAGGCCATTAATGAATATATTAAACAAAATTGGACCAAGTATTGACCCCTGGGGGACACCACTGGTTACAGGCCTCCAACTAGACTCTGTGCCGCTGATCACAACCCTCTGAGTTCTGTCCCGCAGCCAACTCTCAATCCACCTCACTGTCACCTCATATGCTGTTACGTTTTCTAGGTTGCTTTCTGTACTGATGGCATATATTTGTTTAGTCAGTGATAGGAAGAAGTTAGTATCAGCAAGCTTTATTACTGATATTCATAGCTGATAATTATACACTTCTGCATATACTGTATTTGCACAGTAAAAATATATACATGTAAACATAGTAATAGTTCTTCATATTTCCCTTCTGGCAAACAACAGTATTTTTGTTCTTCTGAGTATGTTAATGCGTAAAAGATACGCAAGTCCCAGGTAGGTGTTTAAATTATGGGTGTTAACAAATGGCAAATAGACTTAAAAAAAGGAGGGGGCGGAGGAGAAAGAAAAAAGAAAAAAACCCAACAAACTTCTTCAGGGATTCACATTTCATTTTTATAATTCTTTATGGAGACCTTTACTTACACAGTTCTTGCCTTTGAAATTGTTGAGTTAGTGTAGCATCAGTTTCAGGTGTCTGTATTTTTGGGGGAAGAGGAGAGAGAACAGTCTGAGGTCTAATCAGGTAATGATAATTAAAATTATTATACATACATACACATGCTTCGTGCTTTTTGGCCATTTGTGAATAATGGAGCAAAGACTCATGGGTGAGCTGAGGTATGGGGGCTTGTGTGAATGTTAGGTTGTGCTGTAAACTAGACCCGTGAATACATATGGGTCAAAATAATCTTGTTTCATATGTTTGAGGGAATCCTAGTCTTGCCTTGATTTTTGCACTTCTCTGTGTCTAAACTTTGCTCTCCCACTTTCTACCTGTCCATCCAAATAACTATTGCTGTTTTGTAATGCCTATTGTTGGCACCACCTTTGAAATAATTTGATAGAAGAGATAAGAATGATAAAGGAGGTATTATTACTAAGGAAGTATAGCAGACCTAGTCCTGTTGCCACTGCGGTCTCTAGTCATAACTTGTAATTGATATCAACAATGATCTTAATAACTACGTGAAAGGAAGTTCTCATTCCCAGTAAGTTCAGGACAGGTCAAAAGAAGGCCAGCCTTGCTATTTTCTTGCAAATCTTATGCCAAATACCAATTGCTGAATTAGTACAAGTGGCCAATATTGGTGAAAGCCATGAGGTATAACAGTGCAAGAAGTTTTACTCAACGTATAACAAATGAACATTGTCTCTTGGAATGTTAATTGTAACATGAAAATGATGAGAATAGGTAACTATAATCTTAAAAACCCATCACTGAATGAGTGTTCATGTCCAGGGGCTGATTAGGCTTTCACAAGTTCAAAAAGCCATAGAGTGCTTAGGAAGAGAAATTGAATAAAAAGAAAATTAATTCAGAAAAAAATAGTAGTTATAGATCTGGAACTGGTTAGTCACTGGTGTTTGTTTCAGACATGGGGAGATAATGGTAACACCAGCACATATATACGAAGATGAAATCAAAGATCAGTTTTACACTTAGTTGTAAACAGGTTGTCCTCATAAGCTTGAATATCTGCTAAAAATTGTGGATTTTCAAGTTGAGATTAAGGGGACCGGCAAGCCCGGTATTAGACACTGTCAAAAAACTGCAATAGTGATAAAACTGTGCCTGATATCCAGGTTTTTAATTTCTGGAACAACATTCTTTCTCAAAACTGTTCATGTAACTTCAAATTATCTAGACAATTAAAAAAAAAAATCAGATTATCTATTTGTGAAAGGTTTAATAAAGAGATTAATATGTGGCAAGGGTATACTTCCTAAAGTTATTGGAAAGATTTCAGAGCTGTTTCAAAATCATAACTCTCTTCTACAAATAATTAAATTCCATTTAGCATCTTCTTATTTCCAATAAAATACATAAGAGAAGATGCACGTAATTGAGATATGGTCTAAGGAGGAATTGGGCTTTCTGCCATGACAAGCATGATATTGGACATGCAGCAAGAGCACTTTGGCAGTCCAGCCAGAAAAGTCTCTCTAAATGCTGTTAGGAGAGAGAATTTAAGGAATTTAATGACATATGATATGCAAAAGAGCAGCCTGGGCTATACGAGAATCATTAAGTCCTCGTTTATGCTCTGAAATGTTTAAAAAGGAAAAAGTATATAACTGGATTTTTTTTTTTTTAATAGGTATTGAAAAGACTTCTGTAAAAGAGTGATTATTGTTGCAGCCTAACTGCAGTAATATGTGTGTGTTATAAAAGCACATAATTGAAAATATACTCAGTAGATAGTTATGAAACCAAGACAGACAAACTGAAAATGGCAGATGTACACAGTGAATACAAGTACTGGGGACACTGTTACTGGAAGGGTTCCTATTTATGACTCCAGTGAACTGCTGGAGTCCATAACTTCTGTACTCTAACTTCTCTGTGTTTCCGCTTATTGTGCTTAAGATTCTTGAAAAGTAGAAATTTTATCCAGTGATTTCAGTTTAAAACTATAATTAGAATTTATTTATTATTTATTTATTAGAATTATTATTAGTATTTAACCCAAATATGTCCTTGAAAGTACATATTCTTAATTGTATTTCACAGTTTTACATTGCACCTTTAAATGAATAAATTTTTAATTTCGTTTTTGTGCTCTCTTCTTGTTCCTTAGATAATTATGCAGTTTTGTAATCTGCATATGGCCCCTTTTTTCAATTGAATAATTTGCTCCAAACAGCAAGATATTAAAATGTTGTAGCTAATATGAAAAGCTATGTAATTATTGGTAACTAATTGGCTGGTGATTGTTGCATTACTAGTCTGTTTTGAATGCTTTTAATACAGGTGTGTTTTGAAAGTATTCCATTAATTGGTTTCTATAGAATTGCATTAGGGGACCTCTGAAGATGCACAGAATTATCCCATACTGTTGCTTAGCTCAGTGTGAGAACATGTCCTTCTGCTTGTGTTGCTCTGTATTTTCTGCTCCTCTTAAAAGCTAGCTGACAAGAACAGTTTAAAAATAGCAGGCCAAGGGCAGGTGACAAAATGTCACGCAAGCAGCACCTGGTCCAGTGACAGCCTGGAGGGAGGAAAAAAACAAACCCAGATGTCACAGATACGGTTCTATTTCTGAAGCTGGTCAAACAGCAGAATTTCAGCTTCAGCAAAGGAAGAGAAGGGCCCATCTGAGCCTTGTACATTCAAATTTTATTCTAGTTTTCATAGCAATTCCCTTTTTTTTTTTCTATTACAAGTATTAGTTTACACGTGTAGATTATTATATACACCTTTTTCTCTTTGCAAGTAATACCTGTAACCTCATGCTCATTAATATGCACTTAAGGAAAAGGGAATTAATGTAAATCTGGCAAGATTTCTGAAATATTATAGCACAAGCTTATACTACCTGAAATAATAGCAGCCTTAATGTTTCTGCAGTGTGAGATTAACGTGAAAGTAGGTATAGGAGAATTATGTCTGTAATTAGGAAATCTGAAGTAGTTAATGAAGATCTCTTTAAGAAGCTTTGCTCAAGGAGTTGGAAAGTAAAAATGGAAATTTTATTTACCTTCCTTCTGCCCCCACTTCTTTCTGGAGGTGCTGTTTGCTTCATAATATTATTGTGGTAGCACTTTTTTCTAGAAGAATGGGAAAATTATGATGTGAAGAAAATATATATAGTTTCTTATATTGCTTGTGACTTAGTTTCAGAAGTGTACTGAAACTTCATATTGCATCTGTTCAGAAAGAATATTAATTACAGCACAGCAGTCTCGGTGAGTGGAAATAGAAGGCTTTAACTTAATGATAGAAACTAAAAGCGTTGGAGAAGATAGGCTTTGGTTCTGCTTTGCAAAGCTTAATTGTTAAAACTTGGTTTAGCAGAAGTACACGAATTTAACAGTTGTATTGGTTCTTCAGTATAGTGAATGGGTTTTGAGCTCCCAGATTTGAGTGCCAATGTAGCAAAGAAGAGTGAACTGCCTCCTTAGCTCCCAAACTTAACCACAGATCTAGAGCTATGGAGAGCGTAAGCATTACTTACATTACTTCATTGAAATAAATTTTTATGTGGCTGTAATGATCCTTTTATATCTCTTTCCAAACAAAGACTAATATCAGTTACAGCTTTCAGATTGTTTCAGGGGGTGGAGTGGTTAATTAAGAAAGTCCTGTTACAAGGTTTCTTCAGGGTAAGTTTTTAATACTTAAGCTGAGTTAAATAGTACCTAAAACTAATCTGAACAGTAGTACAGTTGGCTCATTTCTTGATTTGAAGGTAAAAGTAGAGTTCAGTGGACTGTCTCCTTTGAAACAAAGTAACTGTATGTGAATTTTTTCCTGCTTCTATTCCTGAAGTCATCAGAGATCTTCTTAAGCCAATCTTTCAATTGTTAAATGTCACCTGAGGAAATTGGTACTATTTTGCATTTCTAGCTTCCTGGAAACTGGCACCAGCAGAGTTGATTTGAATTTCACAGTCAAGCTTTGGTATATGATGGTCCCATATTATGGGTCAAGAATAAATATTTTTTCAAAGTACATATGAATGTTCTCCATGAGAACAACTCTGCCTTCAACCCAGTATCTTATCTCAAATATTAAGTGATAGCAAATTCTTAGGGAAGAATATAAAAACAGGGTAAGCACTCTGTCTCCAATGATCTGTTAACTCAAGAGCTTCTGGTCTCACAGGTAGTATGGAAAATAGTGATTTATTTTTACCAATTAAGTGGAGTTTTTGTAATGCTGTACTTGTTATTTGAACCCTACTATAAATGTCATAACTGCAACAAGGTTGAACTTTGAGGCCTTATTTTGGAAGGGTAAACGTAATACTTTCCTAGTGCAAAGCAAAGGGATATATTAAAAAATAATTATTTCATTGTTTATTTTGTGATTTTCAATATTTTAAGTACATAACACTAAAGGTAGTACAGTGTTAAATATCTTAAATGTGTATTCTTGGGAAGTTGTCTTCAGTAGATGGAAGATTCAGCTAGCCTGACTGTTCATCCCCTTTAGCAATTTTTCATATTAATGAATTCAGTTTTGAAATAAAACCATTAAAAATAGCTTTTATTTACATTGCAGGTCGTATGGGAATAAACTTCCATCATCCAGGAACAGACAATATTATGGCTCTTAATAGTAAGTAGTTAATATCTCATGACTAATATCATGTTGAATATTATTTCTTACATTTACTGTGTTACATAGCTGTACAGTCAGACATTAATATGTGTAATAACATTTGCATAGAAGTTTATGTACTATCTTAAAATAATTTTCAAAAATCAACTATCTCTGATTTTATTGGTAGATTTGGTGATTCTTAATATTAGCTTTATAATAGCTTTATGTTTTCCGCTGGAAGCTTCATAATGCCTGCCATAGCATATATTATAAAACAATATCTGTTGTTCTCTCTTTTGTGGGGGTGTGTGTTAAATCTAACTTTAATTTCTGATATCTCTCCAGACGTATTTCTTGTGTTGGGATGAGTTGTTACAAGTTTTGCGTACAATTACATTGACTGATGGAGTTTACTTTGTTGGTTTCCCTAGAACATTATGTAGACAGGACTGTAGAGAATGTTCAGACATCTAAATGATGAGGAAAAAGTGGGGCTGAACTTCACTGAAAGATTATTGCTTTTGTTTGTGTTGGAAAATAAAAATAAATAGAAAAATCCCGTCATGAACACATGCATTAAAAAAACCTGCCAAAATGCACCTGGGAAGCTCTAGAGACAGCCTCGCATCACATAGTGTGTGTGTGGGGGGGTGTCAGGCACCACCAGCATAATGTAGAACTGAACTATGCAAATCAAAGCATAGTTTGTGTCCATTTAATCCTAAAGAACACTACCTATTTTGAAGTGTTTGGTTTTGCTTACAGTGTTGTATTAGAGGTGTTAAGGTTAATTTCCTAATGTCTCTAAAATTTTTTGCCTTTGCACTGTTTATATAAGTTAGACTCTATAGTTGAAAACTGCAGGGTTTTGTGTAGTACCAAGCAGAATTAAAAAATAATTTATAAATGTGAAGAACTGAAAATTTGTAATAGACAAGATGCAAGGCTTTTAACATTTGGCTTTAAATACCAGCTTTTGGAACCTGTAAGACTTTGCTTGTGCTTCTTTTCTTAGTTTTACACTGTTAATGGTGAGGTGATGCTTAGCAGAGTTTCTGTTGTCGTAGTTAGCATATATGCCCCATTTTCTTATGGGCACATGAAATAATGGGAAATAAAATGATTAACTGGGAGAAATGCTCCATTTAATTCAGGATTTTATTAAGAGAGGAAGCTGTTCGTGTGTGTGTGTGTAAATAGGTTGTACACAGTAGATTCTGCTGCTGTTTGTGAATTCTGGTCTCAGAATGTATTTGTTGTTCGAACATGGGCATTTCAATAAGCTGATTGCAATAGTAATATAATTGTAAAGATGGGAGATTATGTTTGAATTTTGAGTTATTTAAAAAAAAAAAAGACAGTTCCTATGGAATATAGGGACCTAAGCAAAATATGTTTATGCATTTCCAGTATTTTAAATATTATGGGTTTATTGAAATACTGTTTACAGACTTACATAAATCTGGAATCATAAATATGCAATTTATGCAAAATAGTAAGGAATGTTCTTTTGAATGAAAATCGGTGCAAATCAAAAGTCTCGATAACTTTCCATATATTTTTTTCCCTCTCCGGCATCTTCTCCCTCCCATTCTTTGCTAGGCAAGGTCACACCATTTTTGGCCATTACTAAGAGCCCAGAAGCCAGAACTATTGTACTGTGAATCCTGTTGGGTTTTGCTCTGAAATCTTTGAATAGTTGAGAATAAAAGCAAATATTTGCATACAAAAGCTTAAAAATTACTTTCTGTGATTTAAATCCTCTTTTGTATGCAGCTAAAACTGAGAAATTTAGAACTATGCAATTCCCATGTGATCCATTACCTTTCCCATGGGGAAATATACTAAGGAAAGTTAGTCCAAGAACTACTCTTTCCTGTACTGGAATGGTTGTGGTTTGGGTTTAAAAAAAGAAAAGACGTAAAATAAAATAAAAATTCCCAAAAGAGATATCATCCCAGTAATTTTTGTGAACAATTTGGAGAACTTCTGTAACTTCTTCTGTAACTTCTTCTTCTTAAGGAGAGATTCTTTCAGTACATCAATAGAAAAAGGAAGACTAGGGAAAGGCCCACTGGTGAATGAGACAGGTGCCCTAGTGGTGGAAGACACAGAGAAGGCAGAGTTACTGAATGCCTTCTTTTCTTCGGTCTTCACTGCTAAAGCTGTCCCTCATGAATCCCATACTCTGAAGGCAAAGGGGAAGGTCTGGAGAGAGGAAGATTTTCCCTCAGTTGAGGAGGACCGTGTCAGAGACCACTTGGCCAAGCTGGACATTCTTAAGTCCATGGGCCCTGATGGCATGCACCCGCGAGTGCTGAGAGAGCTGGTGGATGTTATTACTAGACCACTCTCCATCGCCTTTGAACGGTCATGGAGAACAGGAGAGGTGCCTGAGGACTGGAGGAAGGCTGACATCACTCCGATCTTCAAAAAAGGCAAGAACGAGGGCCCAGGGAACTACAGACCGGTTAGTCTCACCTTTGTCCCAGGGAAGGTAATGGAGCGACTCATTCTGGATGTCATCTCCAAACACGTTGAGGAACAGGAAGTTATTGGAAGTGGTCAACATGGATTTACCTAGGGTAAATCGTGCTTGACCAATCTGATAGCTCTCTATGATGTTATAACTGGTTGGCTGGATGAGGGGAGAGTCGTAGATGTCATCTACGTTGACTTTAACAAGGCTTTTGACACTGTTAATATGTTGATACTTTTAAATGCATAATTTTTATGGATCTCTTCTTGCCATGAATGGCATTTTGCTTGTGTACATACACAAACTGTTGCACATGTGTATAAGCACATTTGTAATGTAGAGGTGCTTGAAGTTCTCTATGAGAATTAGGCTTTTATTGAGGAATGCAGTATTCAGATTCAAAGAAATGAGCATAATCCTGAAGACCATTTAAACAAAAGGAAGATGAAAGTACTCAAATTTGAAGCATTGTGCAAAGGGGAAAAAACTAATAGCTTTTGTCTATACTCTATAGCTCTAATTGAAATTTCTCTAATTGAAATACATTTTTAATCAAGTAGTGACATGTTTGTTAAATTTTTAATAGTCATTCATACTAAGCTAAACAGAACAATTTTTATAAACTTTCATTTACAGCACCTTGTTAAATACAATTGATACTGTAATTTCTAGGGGAAATGTGGCATAAATTGAATTACTGATTATTTATGTAAATTCATGTATGAACTTGAAGAGAAACCATCTATTGATACTTTTAGTAGATGTTTGCAATACTAATTAAAAGTTATGTTTACAATACTAATCAAAACCTGAAAAAAAGTTAAATTGCTTCACCAAAATTAACTCAAAGGTGTCCTCTATCCCCTTCTTTTCACTCCCATTCTGCAGCCATTGCTTCTGTTTGGGTGACACTGGACGTTCCCTTGAGTTAATAAGTGCTCCTTTTTAATTAGCTGTATAAATAGGACTAAATGATTAGCATGAATACACAGTCACCTACATGCGAGGTAGTGAGCTATCTTTAATGTTTGTGAGCTCCAGAAAGCTAACAATAAACTTTAGTGGGAGAGGAGCTGGGGAATAAACAAGGGTATGCAACCGTTCTAATGAACCACTGAATTGTGCTGCTGGAATCCCAAATGAACTTCTGTAAAAAGAGTTTAGACTGAAGGTAGACCAGCAAATGAGAAAAATCCCTTTGTGAAATGCTGGAATTTTGTTTTTCCTAAAGCTCCTCTGTACAGTGACTTTTCACTGCTGTTGGGCTTCAAATGTTCCATCTGCTTCCAATGTTCATTCTTGTCTCATATGAAAATGTGTCAACTGTGAGGTCTGGTACTGTTTGCTCTCCATCTGACTGTCTTGTCGTCTTTTCATTAGTGCAATTTGGTTCTGCTTGTTCTGAATAAAATAATTTGAAAAATACATTAAGGCAAGGGTTTGAGGCACCTTTTTAGATGTTTGTGTAGAGATATAGGTTTGTTTCATTAATATAGATAATAATTATATGTGGAAGTCATCATGCCATGACAGAAAATGTAATGGCAACAAAACAATTTCATTTTTTATTTTTTATGCTTCTATGGGTTTTAAAATTGCCATGTCTCTTCAAGAGCTATTATACTTGGCTCTTCCTATATTCTGATGTATTGTTTCCAAACACATATAGTATTTAGATCTAACCAAGTTGCTGAAATAGCATTTTATAGTTAAATCTTTTGCCAATGCTATTGGTATACCTTGAAATCACCAGCTCCAAATAGAATGTTTATTGAATTATTTTTGTCTTGCAAAATCTTGGCTTGGCAGTTTAATAGCTAATAAAAGCTTGGGTTTTGTAGTGATGATATTCTGGGAAAATGTGCGGCTAAATTTTGAGAGGCATCAATCTCTTCTAATAATTTGGTACCTGCCTATAGCAATTTGCTGAGCTCTTTAGCCCAACTGCCGAGTCGGGTTACTAATATGTTACTATCTAATTAACATATAAGGAAAAATTATAAAGGAATAAAGGAGAGCTAATAAGGTTTGCAAAACTAGACCCCGTTTAAATATGAAGAGATCAGAGTTTATTTAACCAGAGGGGAAAAAAAGTATGATGTGAAATGTGACATAGCAAAGGCAGCAGGGTTCGTAAGAGTCCCAGAGTGTGTGAACTGTCACTTGATACATAACCTTGTTAAGTTTTTCAGAACAATCTGTACAAACAGTATTGATGCTGCCTTGGGCGCTGTGAAGCAGGCTAGCTGATATCTTAAAGTCCCTTCTATACCTGTTTAATTAAAAAAAAAAAAAAAAGGCAGGGGGAAGGCAGGGGAGCAATAAAGCGTGCTTTTTCTTCTTTCTTCCCTTCAAGTTTTTATATTAGCATCTGCACTTTGAGATCTGATTTTGCTGTTACTGAAGGCAGTCTCTTTTATCAGTGACTGCTGAAGTCTTTTTCTAGCAGAGGAAAATTTCTTAAATTTTCTTCCTTTTAATCCAACTTTGTAGCTCTTTACTACCTTCTTGTTTGGTTGTTGGTTTTTTTTTTCCCCGCACCACTTTTCCTGCCTCATAACCTCACCAATGTGCTTTCGTTTCATCTATGTGATCCTCTCTATTGTGGGTGAGTGCCATCTGTTTCTGCAGAATTTTAAGAACAAGATTTGCCAGGCTATTCCACAAGCATCATATATGATGTTAGAAGAGATGAGATTGCAGTCCAGAATTAGGTTTGGTAGATTGGAAGCAATATGAAGGAAGTTCCTATAAGCCTAGCTGTTAGAAATGTGACTTTTGTCATTAATCTATTTTTTTAAAACTAAAACAAAGAAATGAAAATAGATAAGCCTTCCCTCCTGCACAGATGCTTGGCTGTTCAATATGACTAAGGAAGGAAGACCTAAGCTATTTTAACCATAATTTCGAGACTCAAATGCAGTTCACGTGTTTGATCAAGTGTTTGAGGTCCAATGTGTGAGCCATAGCTGCATACGGCTTGCACGGAGATTGTATTTTACTTATGAATGGGATTCAGTTGTACATGTATGTCAGCATATGTTATCAGGGAGATTGTTGTAACGCTTGCATTGCCAGCACTGGAAAAAAGCGAACCAGAAGGGACTACTGAGGCTAATGTCACCAAATTATTGCAGCGCCCATCTGCACATCCAGCCCATCTGTCAGTGGAAATTGAGAACCACCTTTTGAACCACTCTTAGATGAGCAGTAATGCATCCCAATCCCAAAACCCAAATTATTTGGATTATATGTTTTCTTTTAAAGACCTCTTTAAAAAGACTGGAGGATTGAAGTCTTGTTCTTTGTGAACAGCTTTTCTAGCCATAGAAAAGGGGGAAAAAGAGCATTATTAAACAAGCTGTTCTGTTGTATTGCTCATCATGAAAAATAACCCCTCAAATCTCAAATGCTGAAACATGCTGAAGTACAAATAATTGCAAATGCTAACCCTGAAAAAATGTAACAAGTGTTCTGCAAGTAACAGATTAATATATAGAAAGCTTTCTTTGGAAGCAAATAGATTTCTGTGCACATAAAGCTCAGTACAAACATACTATGGCAAGGAACCCAGAAGTTAATATAGTGAACCAAGTTTAATTCTTTATTCTCCCAAATGTAATTCTTCTTTTCCCCCATACTTTTATGCACATGATTTACTGAGTTTTATCATGTCATGTTCATTTATCAGCTTGCTTCTTATCTAGATAAAATCTATCAATTGTTATTCAAGAAATAGCATACGAATAGTAAATTCATGCTGGTTCAAGCATCGGCCTCATCTTTGTATGCAAAGTGTTCTAAACAACCTTGACTCCTATTTTAGTTAGCAAAGATGTTGAATGTATTCTAAAGTACATTTATGTGCATATAATTTTCTTACATGGATTGCTACAAATTGGTACTCAAACTGCTTCCACTTTAGCTACCGCCTTTCATATACCTCCAATTGTACGAAAATCCCCCTTTTAGCTAAAATGTTCCTTACCTAGCTCTTACTCAGTGTTTTTTATTTTTTTTTCGTTTTGACAGTTTATTAGATAACCTTGACCGTTCAGACAGAGTAGCATGGACTGACAGAGTGATCAAAGGCAAAACTTTTCATTTGTCTTGCTGGAATTGCAACTATGATTTCTCCACATAGGTAATTTGAGATAGGTTGGTGAATGGTAGATACTTTTAAAATCACAAAAAAGTAAATAAACTTTTTCTATGTTCATTTCAGTCAATTCATTTACTATAACATACAAAGTCAAGAATGTTTCCCAAAGGAACTTTGAAAATGTGGCCCAAAGTTTAAAAGAAGTCTAGTACTTTCCAAAGATACAATATTCATATGTCTCATCTCAGAATTTTATTATGACCCAAAGGAAGTCTTCAACTGAGTTGATAGAAATTCTGACTATGTTGCATGCACTTCTTTCATCTACATTTCTTATTATATGCACACAAATGCTTGATCTCAGTCTATGTATTTTAATAACATAAAAATAGAGTTCCTAGATTATTCTGTTCATTTGCTTTTTGATACTTTAGCAAAACAAGTTCTCCAGTGAGTTCAAGATGCGTGCTACAGGGATATTGTTATAGCAAAGATACAATGCATAATTATACTTGATTCTATCACCTCCTCTCCTTCATTAATTAATTTTCACTGGCATTGTAATTCATTTGTAAACTTCCAGATCTCTAAGAACTTCAGAGACCCACTATTCAAAAGAAAGCTTGACATATTTTCCTTTCTGATCTTAGAAAATTACGGGACAACTCATAGTGTCCTAAAGCAAGTATTGTTCTGAACTGCTGACTGCTTCAAGATTACAAATTAGTTTTCCAAGTTAGAAATAAGATTCTGGTACTTATAAATCAAGGAGGTTCCTAGTCTTGTCAAATAAACTTTCTGTTACACCTTCTAGCTCTAAAATTTTGAATCTGAAAATTTTGCCTTTTTTTTTCATAGAGATAATGCTATTTTAAGTCAATTTATTAAGTATCTTTAAGATTTCCTTGAAATGTGTATCTTTGATATTGTAGACACATTATTGCATGAACAATATAAGTGAAGAAAGAATGTTTTAAAAAAACCATCAAAATACTTTCTAGTACATCTTCCGTAAAATGTGATAATACAAATAAATGGTGTTGATTCTGTATTTGAAATTACCTGATCAGATTCACTTTTAGCTATGATATGGAAAGAGTGTAGATCTCGTTCGTTGGAGTTAATATTTTATGGATTCACAAACCTATTAGTTCCTTGAAATGCTAACTATTTGATCCATATGCAATGTGCAGATCCAATCCCATATTATAATAAAGCAATGAAAAAAAAAAAATCAGAAAAGAAGTCTCACAGAGATCACATGTCAGTAACTTGTAAGTCACTATCTTATTTGGCATGTAAGATCACACGGCTTAGATATTTTAGTTCATCTAAAGTAAAGAAAAAATTTTAAGAGGTGCGCCTGACCAGTGAAGATTATTTTCATGGTCCAGCATAATTTAATAACATTACAATAAATGCATTTTCAGTTTCATAATTTTACAGAGTTCTTCCAGTAAGGAGTATTGTGCAGTTTTCAGGCTCTAGCACAAATTAATCCTGTCTATACCTCTGCTGACATCTGTGAAGAGGGTCTTTCACAGATTGTCATTTTTATGTTGCTGTTAGAATCTGATTTAAAAGACAAATCAACAAATTAATTTTGCAAAAATTACCTCCTATACGGACATACTGGAAGTACATCAGCTTGTCTATAGACTTAAGTTATCAGATTTTTAATAAGGTTTATTAATTTGAAAAGATTCTCCAGAAAGTTCTGTCTTGCAAGTTATTAATTAAGACGTAATGAAGCTGCTGAAAGCTTTTGATCTGCTTGATGTGGGTGAACCATACTCAAGTTTCTATACTGAACATTTTCTTGATGGTAGTGATAGTAACGTGTTGAATAAATATCAGCATGTAATTGATTGGCTTCATTAAAAAATATGTTTTAAGAAGATGATTGTGTTTCAGTCAAGCTTGTTAATTGTTCTACCAACTTTCTCCCTTGTGTAGCTAGCTGTCTTCCCAGGGGAACTTTTCCCCACAGTTTCTGATCCATAAAAATTGAACCCTTAACTAGAGATTAAGCTGTTAGAGTGGATACTCCTTGTTTCACGTGACTAACATCTGTTGTCTCTAGGAGATGAAGGAAGGTGGTTTTTGTTTTTGCAAGTGTTTCCTAACTTCAAAGGTTTGGTTCACAGGGGTATTGAACTATAAGTTATTATTACGCCTTCTTATGTATTGTGTCAACATTTCATTGAATCGTGTCAGAAGATACACATTTCTAGGTCGAGGTTTTGTGTAGTCATCATTGATACCTGTATTTCCAAAATGCCACTGATTTTTATTTTCTGTTGTCTTGTAACTGAAGTGTACTGTGAACAGTGCATACTACAAGCCTTGTATGAGTATAGCCAGCCCAATTACAGGTGTGATTTCAGACCAGAGTAGTAAACCAGTACAAGCCCTAAAACATGCATAGGTTTTTATGGAAAGGCATTCTCATGGCCTTCCTATGAAACAATCCTATTCCGTAGGAATAAATTAAACCAGTGACAGCACATAACTCTGGGTTTTTAAACTTTTACTCTTTGCAAGCCTTGGGTAAAGCTGATGAGGCTGATAATGAACATCAGTTTCACTGTTCTTTTTCAATTTTCGCTATCCCCTTTGGAAGCTTAATTTTTTTTTTTTCCAGTTAGCTATGCTTTTTACTTATTTTGTGTTATCAAAATAGCTAACTACTAGAATACAATTTTCTTTGGATCTTATAATTGTTCTTTTTTATAGTCTGTCTCTACTGTGACTATAACTGAGTTACCAAGAGATTAAAGAAGATGAAATGCTTCAGTTTGGGGAGGAGAAGACTGAAGGTGAATGAGATGGAGGCTTAGAAAGATCACAGGGGAATGCAGCACTGCTGTTCAGCATGTTCCACAGAGCTAGAACTAACCGGGCAATTGGTGAACCTTCTGGTAGATCCATTTAAGACCTGCAAAAGGAAGTGCTTCTGTAGTTTACTTTTGGAACTTGCTGCCACAGGAACTTGTGGAAGCAGATAGCATCAGCAGGTTCAAAAAACCATTAGACAAATTCTTAACAAAAGACCTTTAAGCAGGTATTAGAAGTAGGTGAGAGTGTGCCTCCTAACATGTTACATCCAGTGACTATGAAAGCTAAGGTAATACAAGAGAAACATACCACTGACAGTGGCCAGTCTAACATGACCTTTCTGGTGTCACTACTGAAGACTGACTACTTGTCTGGATGGTTCATTGGTCTCACCCAGCATGGCATTGCATATGAGCTGTCACAGGTATTCTAGCTGAGCTAGATGGTTCATGTCTACGTTTTAAAACATAATAAGAATAAGTTTATAAGAATATGTTTTAGTCAAAGTCCTTTTTTTTTCCTGTAGGTTTTCACTTGGTTTCATCTCTTTCAAATAAATTGCAGACCACCTGTCTTACTAATAATAATTCTCAGAAATTGTTTGTGCAATTCTGGTATTTATTTACACGGTTTGCTTTCATCACACAAATTACACAATGTCCCTTTTTGTGTTGGAACCTTCCAACACAAACAACAGGGCAAACCCAAACTTATTCCCAGCCTAAGTAGTGAGCTGAAGAATGAAGTTGGTTTACTTGTTGATACACAATAAGCAACGTTCTGTTGCTTGATTGTGTTCTTGGTTTTCAGGATGTATATGAACTGAGCAAGAGTAACTTTAAACAGCAGAGTAACTTCCCTCATCCACATAACTTTTTTTTTTTTTTTTTCTTGCCAACTTTGTCACACTGGATGTTCTGGCCCCCTGCGTCTCCAGGACCATAGGCAAGGGTTGTTAGGTCACCCCTTCCTTCTGAATCTTTGAAGGCTGTCTTCTGTGGATGTGTGCTTCTGTGTGTCATACAGCTATGCTCATCTCATAAACCACGTTATCTCAAGAGTTTTGTGGCTCTTCATAAAATTTGCAAGTGTGTTCTTATGCCATCATTCTCCTTTAACTGCTAGATAGATGTTTGGAAAATGCAAGCCTTAAAAGTTCTTTTTCATCAGTTTCATATAGCTTTCTTTGAGATGCAATTAAAATTTGAGCATTTCAGCTGTTTTGATTTATTGCAACAATGGGTAATCTTAGCTGCAGGCTTTGGGGAATTCTAATAGCATTAGCACTAAATTTACTTAATTGCTTTGCAAGATTTGGGGTTTGGGGAGTTTGTTTTGCTTCTTTGTTAAAAGCTTGGACTTCTGTTCTTCAACATACCGTTTCATGTTTGTAAAAATACGCTCAGCTTCTGGGATGAGGTGAGTTAATATTTTCAGGAGAGTTATCAGGAGATAAAAGAATGTATTGTTCCTTTGTATTTGAGTACATGTAATTTGGGACACAGCAGTTATGTAACTGTCAGCCTGTCAGTTAAAGAAAGTTGCAAAGGGATGGAGAAACACGAACCCGGCGGTGATTCTTCTGGGAGTTGCACAACTGATTGGTGCCTGCTTGCAACAATTTCATGTTACATGGAAAAATGTGCTTATCACTTCTTAAAGCAGCTATGTTTTCATTAATAGTGTAATGTTCTATAACGTACCTAGGAAACAATCACTTTTGTGTTGAATTTTGAAACCTTTCAGGAGATGGTTTTCTGTGCAAAATGACGTTCATATTTGGCACCAAAACCAGTATATGGGAGTGACTTCATCGGTGGTGGGTACAGTTTGGGGAACGCCTAGTTTCTTTTCTTTTGTCTTCTGCTGTAATTGTCCAAGAGAGAAAGTTACTTCAGATATATAACACTGGCATTTTAATAGTAATCTAATAGTACAATAATTTTCTTACTGGCTCCAAAATGTCTTCATTGAAGAATAATTTCTAAATTGTTTATTTTCTAAAATATTTACTCAAACTGGAGGTGTTATGAAATTTACCTGATGAACCTTCCATTAAATCTGTTGTGCTCTGAGCTTTACCTTATGAACAAGATGGGTATTTTTTATTAACTTGTCTCAAATTACACATTCTTATTTTGCATCCCATGTAAACAACATAATAAAGTGTGTGTTGATATTTTTAAGTTGCCGTGCTGAATGCTGTCAGCGTCTTGGGAAAAGTAACATTTTAATGTAAACGCTGGATAAAATTAAGTTCATTTTCAAATTATTTGTGTGTATATGTATATAAAATATAATCAACAAAGGTGAAACTTTACCTTCTTTGAGTGTTTAAGTGTGATGCAATGTTTTTAAATCAGCAAAAGCTGACTAGGCTGACTGTCTTCCTGTTTAAGTGGCTTGCACTATTTTCCCCCTAGAATTTACAGGCAATTGTAAATATACCTTCAGTAAAACTTTTTTATGGACATAAAGATTATGTGTGTGAGTGCATATATAAGATAAAAGTAATATTATGCAGTGCAGTATAACATAGAAGTGTTATAATACATGAATGGCAATAGGTTATTCTAAAATTTACAGAAGTCCGTGGTAGATTTTTGCCATCATGTACTGCTACCTGTTCAGAGCCTAAATGTTTATGTTAAGCATATAAAACTTTATTTTCTTAGAAGGAAACACAGAAGCCTTTTTCATTTCATACTAAAGTAATGCTTCTTTATTTAATTTTTAGATTGGTAGGCATTCTGTTTGAGAAACCTCTTTCGTATAAATTACTCTCAAAATGTGTTGCTAGCTATACCTTGATACATGGCTATGTTTTGGTGTATGGGTATTCAGCAAGACAAGGACTTACTACATGAGGTCTGACAGCGATCCTTTGCTATCATAATAAGTAATGAAATAAGGCTTTAGCAGTAACTAGAAAGGAGGAGTATTAATTTTATTTTTGCTGCAAAGCCAACTCTAATATTAATTCTCCCTATCACTTGCTGTGCAAGGGGCAGATTCTGTTTTGGGGCTTAGCAGCTACATCGCTGTGGCTGAATAGTTGTTCACACAAACAGCTTCTACTGTCTTTATGTTAAACATAAATTGTGAAACAGTTCTTGAAATTTTTTAATCCCTCTAATGTAACACTTATGTAGGTGCTCTTCTGTGGCCTCAGAGATGGCAGGAGAAAAGACATAGGTGTATAGTGTCTGAGACCGTGTTTCTTTCAGGTCTTGAGGTAGAAGAGAGGTTACTAGTGCCTGTGCTGAAGGAGGTTCAGCCTTGCTTTGGGTAGCCCCTGGGGCCACTCAGAGGTGACAGCCAGAGGACCAGTCAGCAGATGAGTAATTCTCAATGAGCCACAACTGATCTGTTATTAATTGCTGGCCAAAGAAAAGTAGGTAGGGAAAGCTGAGGGGTATGGTGAGACACCTCAGAACGTGCATTTGAAGATAGAAATAGAAAAATGGGAAGAATGGAAAGGTTTTATGGTGGAGCACACCTGGCATATAGAAGGAGGGAGTGAGCAGATGAAGTAGCTTAAGGGAGATTGTAGGGAGAGCTAAAGGAATCACACCTAAAACATAGGCCTGTAGGGCAGGACCAGAAGGCACTGTGTTAGTTTTGGAAATAAGAAATGGGGTTGGCAAGGAGGAGGAACACAAATAGTATTGCAATGAAGAGAGAAAAACACAAAACAAGGCTCTGTTACCTATTGCCTAAGCTCACTTTCTGTTGAAAAACTACCTGATCCATAGCCTTCCACATTTGATTACTTTGGAAGACCATAGATGTCTTTTGTGACAGACTGAAGTCACTGTATAGAAGACACTGTTTTCCAGATTATTTTCTGGTATTCTAAAATTTCAGATCAAAAAATGATGCTTTTTGCATTTCCCATTATATCGCAAAATATGCTTCTGCGCTTGTACAACATTGTGGATTTTGCCATTGATGCATGTCTCATTGAAATGCTGTATTAATTCTGGTAGTTATAAAGGCATTTTGTCAATCTGTTTTTATTTGTCTGAACATACTGGCTATTAGGTTCATATTGTTTTGGTAGGATTTTAGTATTTACAGATGGTTAATTATTTACATTGAAACATAACTGGAAAATATGTTTTCCACAACTAATTAATAAAATGCAAAATGAATTATTTTAATTAGGATTACTGTTGATGATGTTTATTGCCTCTTAAAACCATAATCCTAAACTATTTTATAGTACTTTAAGTCTGATATGCCTGATTTTTTTTTTAATACCTTTTCTATGTAGAAAACTTGCATAGCAGGTATGTTCCTTGTTTTTTCTTGGGTGGGTTTCGCCCCTCCTCCCCCGCCCCTCCCCCCCGGCTGTGTCATCTTCAAACTTCTTCTCTTGTCTTGGGTTATTTGAATTTCATCTTGCACTTTTTGAATGTCTTTTCCGTCTTTACGGTGGGAGGGGAAAAAGAAGAGGTAGAAGCTACGTTTTCTTTGCTTTTGGAGCTAAATCTAATGACAGCTGTACCGACAATTTTCTTCTGTGTTTACATGCAGCCAGGAGCTATGGGCGGAGAAGAGGTAAAAGTATTTACTAAATGTTTTGTTTGCTGAATAGTGGGAGAAATAAATATTTAGTTCTCTCATGATAAGATGATGTTACCAATTTTAACATTATTTGGTTGATCAATTACTTTGTATAAATCAATCTCATATTCTGCGTTTGCAAAACGTCTCCCTTTCAATAGCAGATTAAAGCAATGATGGTCTTGAGCTGATAACTTCAAGTGTGTTGCTATTACCAGTGAAGTGGAGGATAACTGAATGTAAAACATCTTTCATGACACATATTTATGACTTTAAATGCGTAGTGTTCAAAAAAAAAAGATTGTCTTCAGGTTTGGGGTGTTTTTTTTGGTAGATCTGCAATGTTTAACTAGTACATTGAACATTTCAAAAATAATTTTTTCTTAGATGAAATGTCTTTCATTGAATCCAATGTATTACATTGGATTGCCTTAGGTAGAACATTGTGAATATGAATACTAATAACTGTCCTCAACAGTTGCAATTATTATTTATAATAATAATTAAAAAATATACAACATTTGAGCACATTTTAACTTAATTTCATCATAGGCAACCCTATGATGAAACCCAAAATAAAAGTGGACTGAAAACGTTTCACAAATGTACAGTGCTGCATATAAGTTTATTCTGAGAGATTAACAAACATAGACGTTGGCAAGCTTGCTGACCACCCAGAAAGACACTAATGTAGCTAACATTTATGTACTGTGCTGTAGCTTACACAGACTGTTTTTTCTTGAGAAAATAACAGTAAAGATTGCAGCTTTTAACAATTAGAGTTGGGCAGTGTCATCTGGTTGGGGTACTTTGGCATTAAACTTCATTTTATCTTCTTTTTCATGTATGTTCTGTGACAGCCGTGCATGTGACATCACTTTCTTTTCAAAATGTAGAATTTGCATCATGTTTGTGAAGAAGCTTGTAGACAAACCTAGCCATACAAGCAAGCTGATAGCATATAAGTAACTTGTAGTTTGCACATATGTATGGATTGAGGCAGTGGGCTATACAGGCTGTACTAACAGAATTTATAATATAGAATTTGAGCTGATTTTGTTCAAAGCCGACTGGATTTAGTGTTTATTTGGTAGTTAAAAAAAAAAATAAATTAAGTTTTCCCCACAAACTTACCTTCCTATTTTTCCCTGCTTCCAGAAAACACACTATTGTTAACAGATGTTGAAAGCATCCTGATACTTACACTTTTTCAGTGCTCTCATGGTACTGAAAAAAATTGGAAAGTATGCAGAGTATATAATATTGTATATTCTCTGTGCATGTGAACAGTGTTTAATTTCATTTTAAGATTGTGGAAGTGTTTCCAGGTTGATCAAATGGCACCAAAGCAGGGAAGGACGGGGAAATCAGTTGGTCACTGTTAACTTCTTGCAACTCATATTTACTTGTAGAAGTGAAATACAGTAATGTGGCAGTAATTGTGATGAATACAGTGTTGGCTGTTTTATACAAATTGTAGTTATGACAAAACTGGGCAAACAAGTTCTGAATGTGCTGGATTTTCAGAATTTATTTTTTACTCTAACAAAAAGCATGTGTCACTCCATAATAATTGTTTCCTATGTGAAAATCAGTCTCTTCTATAGTAATAAGTAGATTTGTGTGTGCGTGTGTCTTGTCATTAATGTTAGGGATTTTGTGACTTGCCTCATTCATACAATACTAAAGTTTGTGATATTCATGCTTTTTCATTACTTTGATTTTTATAATATTGTTTTGATCTTTCTTAACCTTAAAAAACATGAAATTCTACAACAGTCTGTTAAAAAAATGATGTGGTGTTTATCAAATGTTCTCGTATATCCTTCTCTATTGTTTTTGCCATTTGTATTGTGGTAATATGCAAAGCACCCAGAGGCGAATCTGTGCAGGGACTTATTTCATGTTTTTTATACTTGGATATTTTAATTAGCGTTTGATTCTGTCACTGTGACTAAGCATCTTCAGTGAGAAGAGGTTTTGTCAGAAATTTCTTGGGGCTTGCCATAACCTATCAGTTCTCTACTTGATCCTCTGTTTTCTTTGAGTAAAGAGGCGAGCGTTTCTCTGTAGGTATCATGCTTAAAGCTGTTGAATCATGTTCTCTTAGGTACCTTGTTTTTAACTTTTACAACCAGTTTTTCAGGTACAGATGTAAGCACAGCTATGGGAAATCAGCCCAAAATCTATTCTGCTACACTGACAACTCAAAGGTGCCGGGGAGGGGCGCAGGAGTATAAAAATAGGGCATTTAGCGATGCTTTCCCATAATACTCTCCCAGAGATTTGCCTCTGGGGGGTTCTTGAGGTGATGTCTCAATATTTATTGCTTCAGAATGGGGTTTTCTCCTGTTCTGCTCATTCCCTCTTCTGAAACTACATAAACTTTTCAGCATCCTATAAAGCCTGTGGCAAGGGGTTCCACAGTTTGATTTGCTTTCAGCTGTGCCATGTACGGATTGTGTTCAATGCACTTTAGTTTCCCCTTACTGGAAAAGGCAGTGAACAATCATTCCCCATTCCCTTGTCTGTATGCTTTCCGTTATTTTAAATGTATACTTCATACATTTAACTTTATACTTAAGTATAGTATTAGATCATGTTTTGCATTTACTTAAAACGAGTACAATGCTTGCAGACTGTCAAGCATTTGGTATAAGAGGTGATATCTTGCTTTTTAAGCCGCTGTGCGTTTTTATTATCTCCTTCAGAACTCAGCACTTGTTCAGCCTCCTCTATAGACCTGTATTTTAGTTGAACACCTTGTTCTAATATCTATTAATTTGACATGTTAGCTTCCACTAATGACTCATATTTGTTGTTTGTTTTAATTTTTACAAGAAGGTAGGTTGGTGGGTGGGAATTAAAAGATTATTTAGCTTCTTAGTAATGTCAATCTCTTATGGATATTTCCAAATTTCCTACTTTTCAATGGGTTTTCTGATTTGATACTTTTACACAATTTTAGCCTTTTTTATTATTTCTCTCATGCATGTGTTCTCTTTTATGCTGAAATGCATATGTTTATATATGTGCATGACCTGTTTGTCCATTAAGAGAATATTCATCAATGGTCTTTCCTGTTTTATGCTCTAAACCCACTATTTCTGACAACCAGTTATTCTAGACTTTGAAGAGTAGCATCTCTAAATCCCGCTCTGATTGTGGCATTTACCCTGTTTTTGATGTTTGTGCTTAAGAGCACAGCAGGATTTTTGCTTCAGTGGATTTTTGTATCTGTGATCTCTGCCAATGTTGTGCATTCAATATATTCTTTCTACTCAAGACACTGCCAGTGCCTGGTGTTCATAAAAAAATCAGGATGGTGTTCTGTGGCAGTCAGACCATCTTTCCTGGATTTTGTTTGTTAGCTTGTTTTGCAGATACAGGATAGCTGCTTTTTGTAATCTGTCCTTTACTACTGGAGATTTTTACTGATATTTTCAGTGCATATGTTTTTCTCACTAGTGTCCCTCTGCATGTCTTGATTTTTCTCCTTGCCTCTGTTTGTATTTCCTGTACTTCCCTGTGCTGTTAATACCAGTATGGTATTAATTCTTCGTTAGGTCTTGCCAGAAGTCAGTTTCATGTAATCCATTACCTTTGAAATTAATTATGTGCCCTGCTATTTATATTTCTAATTAGCCCCCCTATAAACTTTCTGTATCAATTCTAATTCCATGCCTGGGAGCAATCCCTCCTTGATATGAGGGGACAATTAGCCTTTTTGAAGTAGAGATTATACATCTCTCTACACTGCAGGAATTATTAAATTCTAAAGGTGGCGTGTTCTACAGTGTTGCTTACATACAGACTTTGAATATTGCTTTATCTTCTGGGTTAATAAACCTGTTCTTAAGATAATGTGTGTATACTTTGGTAGTAATAGCAACAAGTTAATTGCACCAGATGATCACAAATAAATTCTTCGCTTTTCATTAACAAACTGAGTAGCAGCCATTTATGTTGCTTTTTGTTAATTCATTACTGAAAGGGTGTTTTAACACTGAGTAACAGCTTGACAGGCTGTCCTAGCTAACAACTTTTTTCTTCAACTGCAATTTTTTTGTGGTTTATTTAACAAGATTTTAAAGATTTTTTTTTTTTTCTTGTTAGCTAAGCTTCTTGCTTCACCTACATGTTTAATATCCACAATACAAAGCATTTCTATGTTTATTTTGCTGTTTGCCCCCTACTCAGACTGGTCCTCTGTTCACTCGAGGAGGAAGTGATGCAGCCCTTGTGGTTAGGACCCTGTAAAGCACTCTGAAGGAGACTGTCCTGCTCTGCAGTGCAATGGCTTGAGGGATCTGCTCTTTAAGATCATTCCTTCAAGATCTATTATGGAAGATTCTAAGATTCTCTAAGAATCGGTTTGAAATGCAAATCTTACAAAGGTTCTTTCTATAGCTATGACAGAATTTCATCAGATAGCTCATCGTTTTTCATTGCTAGCCATTTGCAAGGGTTTGGTTTAAAGTTAAATTAAGTTTATTGTCTTGTAAGGATAATATAATATAGTCTTGGCAAAATAGAAGCAATACTAATGAACATCATTTGTATAACTGGACCACTTAGCAGGGCCCTTTAATGCAAATTCTGTTAAAGCAAAACTGTAAAAGGAAAATCTAACATTTTTACTGAAATATTTAATTCTCCAGGAAATAGCGTTAACTATAGATACTACAAAATCTGTTACAGGTCGGTCTTCACTCTTTCCTTTTGAAGATGGCTTCCTAGACGACAGTCATGGTGATCAGTCTTTATCATCGGGTCTCAGCTCTCCAACACGCTGTCAGAATGGTGAAAGAGTGGAACGCTATTCTAGAAAGGTGTTTGTTGGAGGTCTTCCTCCTGACATTGATGAAGGTACTGTGACTAAGTTACATTGGTGAGATGTGGGAATTGGCTTTCATATAATTATTTTAAAAAGGTCAGATTTTCATAAAAACAAATGTATTTTCCCAGGTGTGTCACTTGTAGTGCTTATGGTGTTATTGTTAAACCAAACACCACCACCCCCTGCAACACCTGAGAATTTACTTGACATTCTTTTGTACTGTACATCAGAAGAGATGGAGGCAGGAGTGCCTGCATAGCAGGTCTTCTAATCTGCAATAGCAGCATGTGTTCCCATGTATGTAAAGTGAGAAAGCTGAAAAAGGTAACTTAGTAGGTACTGTCACTCCTCCGTAGTCTTTCCCTGTTCTTTTTAAAAGATGTGGTTGACTTTAAGGGCTTTGTTAATACGGTCTTTACCAAAATAAATCAGGCTTTAATTAATCAGCTCTTATATCCAGCATATACGCAGCGTTCAGTTGACAAATGTAGGGCAGTTAATGTGGTTACAAAATAATAACCAGCTTAATAGGGATGGTCATTTATTTTCCTCAATCTCAATCAATATCTGCTCTGCTTGTGTGTGCCCCCATACACCCTGACTCCCAAACCAAAATCATGACAGGTTTTGGTGTATTTTTCATATTATAGATGGCATACACTGTTATCTACCTTCAGTTGGTATACACAGGGAATTTCAGGATGCCTTATAATGAAAAGAGAGGGATCTCTGAATCTGATCTACTAAATTGAAGCCTAAACCACGTGCAATTTTGATAAAGAAATAGGGTGAATTGCCAATCTATGGTTTACAAACAGCTCAAACGCAGTTCCCATGTCACATCATGAGTTGCAAGACTGTCGATATAGGGACTGCTGGGTAATCTGAATCCCCAACTCTGAGAAGAAGCAGGCCAACAGGTACAACTGATGTGCGCGATGCTGGGTCACTCAGAATCAAAATACACGCCCCGCCTATTCTGCGAGGAAGTAACATGGCCACTTGGGAGCTGTCACTATCTTCCCTGAGAGATCTACTCCAGTAACAACTTTTTCCTTCAGACCCTGAGTTATGCAATATGTGTTTTGTGGCTCTAGTCGCTTGAAAAATCTGACGTGCAGCTCATGGGGTCAGTTAAACTGGACATACATCAAACAACAATCATAAAACTGGAAAACCACTGCCTATGTCTTCAAACTTTTCTCCTGATGGATTGTTGCTCTGATCTATCTAGCATCCCATTAGACACAATTTTAAACTAATTCTGTCTTTAAAGTGCACAAATAAATACATTGAGAAAAAAAGATTTTAAAAAAATAAAATACTTTTTTTCTGAAGCATTGGCATGTAAACCAAAACTGTCCTATAGGATAGTTTGAGATGTGTCTTCCACGGCATTTCTAAATTGATGCTTAAAAAGCAAAGAAATAACTTGATAATTCAAGGCAGATTTCCAGAGGGGACTGAGGCAGGTGAAATTCCCACAGTCTCATGACCTGATGCAGCCTGCTTTCTAGGGAATGCCACAAGGAATGGCCATGCTGACATGTAGCTCCTCTGTCATTCCCATGTGGCTGCATCTGACCTGGCTTTGTGGCTATAATTAGAACTAGACCACAGCTGAAGCATATTCACTTTTGATGGATCATGTTTGCATTTAATCCTGCTGCAAACTTGCATTAGTGGAATGTAAAATTACTTTTTTAAGCAGCCATGTATAGCACAGAGGTGAAAGAATATTTAGGCATCTTCTATGTACATTATTGCAGTTTTCACTGTTCTTAATAGATGTAGACAATAGTCTGGTTTTGTTTTGGGTTTGTTTTTATTTTTTAAATTAAGAATTTTTATCTTGCCACTGTCAGTCTTCAGATTCTCTCTAAGGTGCCTCGTTTGTTTTTTGTAGATGAGATCACTGCCAGCTTTCGTAGGTTTGGACCTCTTGTGGTGGACTGGCCTCACAAAGCTGAAAGCAAGTCATATTTCCCACCAAAAGGTAATTAGTTTAAAATACATTTATGCAGGCTATTCTGGTAAAAGAAAACTACGTCTGCAATGTGGCAATCCATTACAAAGAAAAGATTTGATTCTTTATGATGAATTTTCTCTCAACACGCATGTTTTCAGCAGCTGTCATGACAGAAAAAACACAATTCAGTGACTGAAATATGGTCCTGTGTGTGTACTTTTTCAGCAAGCCTGGAGTCCTTGAATCATGCCTTAATTTATACTAGGCTTACTTTAGAAGGCAAGTTGCAGAAATTTCTTAGTGCTGATTCTGTTGCAGTTTGCATATTGTAGAAACTATAGGAATAATAGCTGGAAGTCACTGGTGGATTTGGCACATGGTATTTTGTAGAGAAGCGTAAGTCTGCTTTGTGTGTGTTCTGCCCCAAGAGGCTGTGATCCTGCCCAGAACCACGAGGTCTGCGTCAGGGCTCACTGGCTGCTGAACGGCAGCAACAAGGTCTGCTAAGAGATGGCAGGCTGGCATCATGCACCACAGTGATGGAGTTTCTGGGTTGGAGCTGATTTGGTTCAGGGTGGCATGCAGGTGGGGCAATTTCACATCTGTCAGTGAAACACTATGCAGACCTGTTCTGGTTGAGAAAGAATAGTTTATGGGAAGCCTGTTTGAGAGAGTTACTTGGCTAAATCGAATTGCTCTTACTGTATCCGTGTCTCTCCTATGATTTGGAGTTCACTCATGATCTGAAAGAGTAACATGAAATTATACACAGAATTTCTGATCTATATGTTAAGATTTTCTCTTCTCACTGACCCTGAAAGCTCTTAATTGCTCATTAAGGCCACTGATAATTTTGGCAGAACAACGGGCTGTTTAGTTGGTGAACCAGCTAATCCTACAATATTTTGATTGATATATGTTGACTGTAAAAGACACACAAATAAAAGCCAGCTTAATCTATTTGGAAGCTTAAGTGCTGGAGGCGAGAGAACTCTGTGACAAATGCTTGCCCTGTAAACAGTATTTGGGGCACTTAAAAACAGAACAAAACCCCATACATGTTCCATCTTTCCTGTTCCATTCTCACAACTCAGCCTTGCTGTCAGTAGTTATTATGCAACATCTGTTCTTGAATTTAAAAAGAAACCAAAACAAACAAAAAACCCTAAAACCAGCAACAAAACACCCCAAACATCAAAAAACCTCCATATATTCCTCAGGACAGTTGGTAAAATATATGATTATCCCTTTTTTATTTTATTTTTAAAGGTGTTAAGGGTCTTTCTGGCTAGTGAATTCTGATTGTACCGTCATAAGTTTTAAAAAAATACAGTAAAACCAGCTTCTCCTTGTCCCTAATATCTCCTAGTACTCTCCACTTTTTTTTCTTTTTTTTTTTTTTTTTTTTGTTCTGAATTCAGTTTGTAAGTATTCATGGTAGATCAACATGGGAATTCCAATTATGATTTTGTTCTGTATCCGACAATGGACTAGTTATGCCTCGCCAAACTTGTAAAAATGTTTTTAAGAAAGATATATTTTAGCAGAAGACAAGGGCATGCAGCCTCACTTCTATTTTTGTCATGATTCTAATATAGGAAACAGCTTTCAAAGTCCCTGCCAGTTGCCCTGAATGTCTGTCTAAAAGTGCTAAACAACAGTCAATCCCAACTGTTCCAGATTTATTTATAACTGACTTCTTAGTTATCAATCAGGGCTGCAGCATCATAGGTCCTGCATTCCTGTCTTTGGGATTCACTTACAGTCATGTTAAGCTTGGTAGGGCAAATGTACTTGCCTTACTATGATCCCATACAGGCTGAATCTCCATAGAAGACCAAAATATATTATCAGGAGTTGAAGGATAAAGTTTGAATGGGTTTTATAATTTTTTTCACAGCTTTTTGGTCTATTTTATATTTATAAAGAGTACTTGTTTTCCAAAGTTATTATGGAATCATTGACAGAAGTACCACAATAAAATATCTCAAAGGCTGGTTTTCATTAGAAATTCCTTTAGAACTAAATTTAAGTAATTTTTTTTTACTTTTTTATTTTAAGCTGTTTTGATGCACTATCAGGCATTTCTTTAAAAAATACAGTGAAATGAAAAGAGAGATTTGAAATTACGCTTGATACAAAATTCAGTGATGTGACTTATTCAGCCGTCAATTACTCATGAATTCAAATGTTTTCTCCCTTCCCTTTTCAAGATATCTCCTCTTCCATGTTGCATTGCTAGTCTGTAAATTCTCTGACATTTTGAATATGATTCTTTCAAATGGAAAATATGTCCAAAAAAATGACAAATTATAGCGGAGAGAACGAGTTGTTTTTTGTGTGCTAGCACTCTCAAAGGAAAACAAGAAAAATGGATTGTTGGAATGCAGTGGGGATGACGTGGAGACTAATCTTTGTTCACACATTAATAAAGCCTGACCTCCAAGGCTTCTCCCACCTACTCAAACGCGCCCTGGCAGTAAAACGGAACCCTGCTCTTTCTGAAAATATGCCATCACCTCCAGACAGACTTCAGTGTCCTTTTGATGGATAGCCTCTTTCATTACTCCTTCGTGTCTGTAGGGTCAGACCAGTGGGCAGTGTCTGGACTTAATTTTTTGTTTGTTTGCTTTGATAAGCATTCAGTTTAGAGGTTTGGAGCAGACAACATCAGTAGCTGATGCCATGGGTCAGCACAGTCAGCTGAGTTTTACCCAAGGGCAGTTTTATATCATGGTTTTCTGTCTTCATAGTTACATCCAGGTGATGACATGCCTCACAGTCCTGAGTGTATTAATACAGACTTCCAATATCTGCTTATTGGTATCATTTATTGAATTTGTGGAATGCTTACTATGTTGGTGCAATATATGACTTCCCTATAGTTGCACTATATTAGGAAGCACTTTGTTGATATTCTTAGGACTAGCAAAAAAAGGCTGCAGGAACTATTCACCATGGGTAATCTGATCAAGCATAAAATCTGAAAGATTAAAATAAAATGTTGCTTATAGTCTAGTGACCTTCACCACCATCCTGCACCTGCCCAAGGGCTTTATCTGGTTAGTTTAGTGGGCAAGTCAGGCCATAGGTGCATAGTCAGTTCCAGCAAGCCTTATTAGCTGATTTATTAGTTGGTGTGGTTGACTAGCTTAGGTGCAGTGGCATGTAAGCTGTTTTCAGGAGTAACTGGGGTCCAAAAACATTCCTGCAGCGTTGAGCTTGAACAAAGGTTTTACTGGATTTGGCATTCTGAGCAGGATGGTGTCACCACAGGTCCGCTTAGGCACATTACCTCAAGTTTATTGCCAAACCAGACCTGATGGACATAAACTGGTTGTGTGTGAAATATGCTGAACTGTAATCTCCAGCATGGTGAGTTACTGACCTGGTTCCGGCAAGGATGGCGTTAATTTCCCCAAGGAGCCGGCAGGGGAGGCAATTATTCCATCCCACGTGACCCATGCCCAGCTATAAGAGGCGCTAGCCGGGGCGAGGGAGGCAGTCGCCACGCGGGGGCGGGCTGCGGCGGTGCGGGTCCGGTCGGTGCGCTGCGCAGTGGTACTGTAATCGCGTTCTTATATTCTTTTACCGGTGTTATTGTTTTTCTTTCTTCTTCCCTTTGTCTGTTTTGTTAAGTTACACTCTTTCAACTCACGAGTTTTGCCTTTTTCTGTCGATTTTTCCCACGGCTGTGGGAGTCGAGCGAGCGGCTGCGTGGTTCTTTGTTGCTGGCTGAGGCCAAACCACGACAGTTACATAAAGCTTATTTCAGTGCAGTGCCAACATTATGAGTTTGGACCTTGGGGGATCACAGGTCAACATAGATATGTCTGCACCATACTCTTCAACCACATCTATACTAACGATATTATCCAGGTTTTCCTGTTTTACCAGATATTCTAGGTTTTCCTTACCCTTATTGAGTCTTGCCCAACATCACAGAATATGCTGTGAGCATCTGTTTGGGAAAGCTCTCTGGCCTGGTCAATGGTTGAGTGTTGGTTATTATAATAACAAAAGCAAAATAATCTGATAGATCAAACAGCCCTTACAGGATGCAGTGGTTGCCAGTGAGTTCAATATTTATGTTGCTGAGAGAAGAGGGACTGGTGCATCCAGCTGTTTTGTCACTGAAAGTGTGTATTATGTACTTGGGCAAGAGAAGCTGATAACAGCTGACAATGTGTATAAGACGTTCCTGTTTCTAGTTCTGAGCATCTGCATTATTGCCTTAACGTTTCTTTTTACCTCTCCTATGCTTTGTAAAGCTTAGCACCATGTTTTTATGTTGGTGTCATCCATTAGGCCATTTTATTGCTTTGCTTCTGAATAAGGCTAATTCATTCCCACTGCCTGAAAAGCCTTTGGATTACTTCCTTTGGCATCTGTTTGGGTATGTTAGTAACGGAACTGGCAAAATTATAAATGCCATGTGTTGGTCTTGGGTAAGCAGATGCCCAGTTCATAATGTGTTTACTTGGCTTTCACCACAGAGTATTGGGAATTAAATGTGGTTTTTGGCTAAGTATTTTTTGAGTACCTGTGAGATGTTGAAATATGCGCTAAAGAATGTTATCAAATGTAGTTACACATTACCGTGACACAGTCTATTTCTCTCTGGCAAAATCCAGATAATTCATATTTTATTGAAATACAAGTTGATGGGTTTTTTACTTTTCTGCTGAGTTAAGCAATGCTTATGCTAACTACAGTAATTTTTTTCCTTTTTTTTATTAAACAGATGGTGCCAACTGTTTCAAAAACATTCTTTTAGGTTTCTTTAACAGATTGCTAGCTTTAAAACAACTTTTTTAAAAGTCTTTACTGATTTTTTCTTTTTTTTCTTTGTGATAACTATGATTTTTCTAGCAATCACTGAAAACTGCACAATGTATTTTAAAATTACAAAAATTATTCAGAAGTCTTCCTCTGTTCCTTTCCATTTAGGAGGGCTGATACTTGGATAAAGATGAGATTTAGAGTGAGAAAATGAAGCATGTCAGAGCTAGGGGATAGGATGGGTTTGGAACAGGAGGAATGCTTTGGCTTTACAGTTGATTTAGATGTGTGGTGCAGCCGTCTGATCCTCTTGTATTTGCTCTGTTCTTCAGTTAATTATTCTGTTATTTGATAAAAATAAGCACACTTGTCCCTACTGCTCCACAGGGTGAACAAGATCTCATGAAGAAGAAAATAGTGTATGCAAAGTTGCACAAAGTAACATTATGAAGTGATTCTCATGCTTTAATTTAAAACAACTGGTGGGACAGACTGTATGAGCCTTCCTGATGGTAACGTTAGATGGGAACACTGTTTTTTGTAGTCTTCTGACTGATCTCGATTTCATGGATGAGGACCATTTGCATGGTTAACTGCAGTGGCAATGGTAGCTTTTGCCAGAGGAGCAAGAATGAACGGTTGCAAGGAGAAAGTATGGAGTCATAATTTTAATTTCATCAGCCATATTCGTAAGAAGGTATCTGGTTTGTCTGAACACAGCAATATGTTATACTGAAACTAATTGCTGTGGCTGAACTGATCTAATACCATACCACCAAAGTCCAGTTTATGTCTGTTCCAACACACACGTGCGCAATATCACTGACCCACTGACACCTGAGGCCATGTACATAATTCATAGTCCCTGTGTCTTCCCACAGCAGGGCAGCAAAATCCCAAATCAATGTAATTCACAAAATATGTGGTGGCAAAATGCAGTAGATACACAGCTACAGAAGAGCAGATTAGTAACTTAGGGTTGTTTTTTGTATAGAGTTTTCTTTCAGGTTTTCAATTACTTTTGTTTAAGCCTCCCTTTGTAAAGCTCTTGGTACTATTTCCCATCTTGTCCTAATTGTTTGAGGATTCTTCATGTTGTACTGGTAATGATGATTTTAAAATGTCTGTCTTTGAGACTGCTGTGCTAGTCATCAAAGAGCATTCAAGGAGCTTGCTCCATATAAGAAAATCTGTGTCCCTAAAACTATGCCATTTGCAATTTCTTTTTCTAGGGGAAAACAAGAATCTGATGAGGCAAAATGTATTTTTTAGCAATCAAGCCTAGGCAGAACAAGTCTGATTCTGAAGTAGTGTTGCAGAATTATTCTCTCCCAGCTTTCATGTTGTTTTCAACAAATGGTATTTATTTCGGAATTGCTAGGTTGCTATTGAATTTATTTTTTTTTTATCCTGAAGAAACCACAATTTTTTAGCAATCGTTTGTTGATCCTTCTTCAATCAGCAACTAGGGAATGACCAGGTCTCTTCAGAAGGGGCTCAGCATCCATAGTCTCCACAGGATTTGGTAGTAAAGGTGTTTCTATCTATCAGTCTTATGTTATCAGTCTTCCTGTTGCTTATGACTACAGTAACCAAGTAAATAAATAAAGGCTATTTATTATGAGAATATAATGATCGTAGCCAAATATACCTAAGGTAATTCAGGTTATTACTGAAAACCTTATTTTGAGAGCCAGGAGTGTGCAAGTTTAGAAAGGATGGGTGGTATAGAATTCAAGAATTAAATTTGGGGTTCTGGGTTCTAGTACAAAGCCATAAAGGTGAAGTAAACCCAACCTCAGCAGCTTCTGTCTTCCTCATTGGTGTAAACCAAATGTTCCTATTAGAAAAAATCTTATTTTTCAAAAACCAATTTCTCCCTTTCTACCTACTTCCCTCTTCTCTTCATTCTCCTTATCTGGTGTCAGAGAGCTTTTTCCTGTCAAGACACGACAAATTTGATGTAATACTGGATCGGCTCCTTTTCAGGAGTGTTTTTGAAGTGCGGCAGTGGGCTTGGGAGGGGCAGATGCTGGGCTGCAATTACTGATAGTGGCTCTCAATTATTATTCTATAAGAATTGATCTTGCAACACCACGTGCTTGATAACGCTCTAAGACATTCTTCTAAGTGGGGTGGTCTCTTATGAGATTTCTGTAATGGGACCAAATCAAATTATTTTCTGCCTATAACACAAAAGAAGGCTGTTGTCCAAAGTTAGATCTCTATCCTATCAATAAATTTCTCCCTCATTTATGTTAGGGTTTAGGGTTTTTTTATCCTCAAGAAATTGTGGTTGACTTTTAGTCTACAGGACCCTTGTCTATGTGTAGACTTTTTTAATCTTTTTTTTTTTCTTCCTCCAAAGACTTCAAAGTTCTTAAGATATCTCTGATAGGCTGGAGTACATCCTCAACAGATTCTTCGTTACCCACCAGTGTCCTGGCACTTTTCGTAGTTCTGTTGTTCAGATGAATAACATTTTTAGGCTCAACGGTCGAAGCATGTTGGATAATATGATGTCTATGTACTGTAATATGTTGCATGTGTACAACAGGCAAATAAAGGACTAACTTTTCTGTTTTTTGAAGAAGTAATATGGATTTGGGGCTAATGTGTCATACAGGAAATAAATTCAGTAGTTCTCCATCACCTAGGTTCCTCTTTATTGCTCAAGCAGGAAAAGTTCTGTTGCTGCAGAAGTGAGAGTTCAAGGGCTGTGATAGACCTAGAGTAGCTTTTCCAGTGCATGTTGCTAATATGATAAATTTTACTGTCAGACTTACTTGTTATCTACATGAAAATGGAGATTTTAGTATTTGGTATCTGGAGATGAATACAAGTCTACAGTTTCTCATGGCTGCACTTCTAATTTGCTAGAGAAACAACTTGTTTTTATACTCTTCCTCACTAATGTGCTAGTCCCCAGACTTTCCAGAAAAAAGTTGTAAGGACAATCCCGTGTGATGTTTACAGTTTTAGCCTGGATGTGCATCTGTCAACCAGCCACTTTCATATCTGAATCTATTGGGAAGTGTTTTATATAAACAGGGGGTTGACTCCAATTAACCATGTAACTTCGTCTTACAGCATTAGTCATGAATTGCTAGAAGAGTTTTGTAGTGATAACGGTTCAGAATTTTTTTTCTAAAGGCAAAATACCTTTTTTACAACACAGAAGTCAAAGTGGAAGGTTGCTTTGCTGAACTCAAAACTGCATTAAATTCTAGACTTCTTCCATTGGACTATGATATTATTATATATATGGGATGCCTCATAACTTGGTCAGTGGTCTCATCAAAAGGCCTTGAATTTCCCACAGAAAAAAATCAGGTTTCTATGAGACCTAATTGATTTGTTGGTAGCAATTAAAAGAGGTGTACTTTGGGAGCCCTTATCATGGCCTGCAGTCTATGTCACTTTTCTATTAAATTGTATCTAACACCTCTCAGTTTTGCTTTGACTGATGAGCTAGGTAGCACGTTACATGAAGAGAGATACTTAGGCCACATGCATTGTTTCCAGCAAAGCCAGTCTGGAAATTCATATGCATCTGCACCTGCCGATAGGCGCGCTTCTTTTTTTTTTTTTTTTTTTTTTTTTTTTCTCTCCATAAGCCTCCTGACTCTTTAGGGAAAACTAAAGGTCACATGTTGGAGTTGCATAATATTCTCTTTCCAGAACAGTCTTGCCATAAATCATCTAGATGCTTTTCTGTTGGTCATGTGCCAAAGTGGTAGGCTGCTCACTCACTCACTGCCTGGAAGGGTTAAGATTGCAATAGGATTTCTTATACTTTACACGAACTATTTTATGAGAGTACATTGAGCTAAGTCACAGTTGATATTTAAGGCTTGCCTCAAGGGGATTGCTGCTTTCAAAGTCCAAACAGCAGCTGATTGCAGTCTGGTTCATGCATCTACTAATCACTACTCATCATCACAAGCTTTCAATCAAATGCCCAGTTCAGTGGGTTCTGTTTAAATAGCAATTCCAAGCATCCACTTTCTGGACTAATTGTTGCAGTAAATTTGTTTGGGCAGATGCTGAAATAATTGACTAGAATTTTTGAGTAAGACTTACCTGTGTATAGTGTCCACATTTTTTTTTCTTCATTGTTGTGCTGCTGTTACCTGTAGTAAAACTTCTTAAAATTCTGACTTATTTAGCCTAAATATACCTCTGACTTAAATGGAAAATAGACAAGTATTTGGTTAAATGATGCAGTAATCTGAAGAACTGATGGTGCCCAAAAGAAAATACCAAATTTCAGACAAGTTTAGCAATGTCTGTTTTGTACAGAAACAGGAAATCTTAAAGATAGTCCTTATTAAAGAATGCATTCTTTTATGAGTTTTATGAATATTGTATGAACTCTTAGATTTTTCAGGAGTATGGCTTGGGTATTCAGTATTCTGTAGTATGGAGGTAACTGACACCAACTTACATGCAAACTAAATATTTTTTTAATTTATTGGGCAATTAATTTTAAGAAAGCTAGACTTGGTTGTGATCACAGGTTCTAAATCTTAATGTTCTTTAAGATGATCTCAAACAGAAAGGAGGAGCCCTATGAATATCTTCTAATAATCAAAGATGAATCTTACAAATAATCAGCTATCCAAATCAGGGACAGGGTTAAGTTCAAACTTTTTACTGTGTTAGCTCTTACTTTGGAAGATGCAGATCCTCTTTTAAAGAAAGCTTTGTATATAGTGAAAGAGAAGCACCTAGAGCTTGATGACTGACTAAAAGACATCTCCTAAATAAGAGCACCGAATCATGCATTTTTAGGAGTGTGCATCTCTGTCATTTTTGTGGATGATAAATAAATATATTAGACTGTGATATATGGTATACTAATTGAGTGTACATGTATATTATAGTGCTTATATCAAATTGAGTCATTGAGTAGCTTGCACATCACACATGGCCTACTCAGGAGGTAAAAATACAGTCTGGCTTAGATTCCCACTGGATTTGTAGTTACTATGAAATGTCAGTATGGGGAAGAAAATATGAACTCTGATTGAGAAGGCTCTTATTGATGATATATTTAAATAGTGAATGGATATTTAAGCTAAAATAAAGTCTATTAAATAATTCTATATAGCTACTGTTTATACTGAAATTTTGCATAGGATAATGTCTAAAAGGCTCCTAAGCAGACTGAAAATACGTTCCTTCTTCGCTACTGTCACTTCATAGTATACATATGAAAGAAAATGCTGCTAATTCTGATTTGAATGACTCTAAGTTCACAACATCTAGATAAATTTTCTTTCAAAACCCACTAATGCCTAAGACACACACATTAAAAAAAAAATGGTTTAAGGGAGCAACAGCAGAGTGGAGAAGTGAAAGCATTACCTGGAATTTCAACATATCTAAGTACAGAAAAAGCTTTCCATCACTTGTCTGGTTACTTTCTATAGATCACTTTTGTCAAATGGAAGCAGTTAAATGTTTGTCTGATTCTCATTAACCACTTCTAAAGCCAAGCAGATTTTACTGTGGTTTGTGCGTCCCCCCAATACTATTTTTATTAAATATTGCCTTTTCTTTTGTTTTGTAAATGGAAATATATGAATTGTTCTATAAGTATTATGGGCTTCAGCATAAAAGCAGTCCTTTGTATAGTGATATTGAGGACTTGATAATATTTAGTGCTGTGTCTTGTTTTGCTAATAATCTATGAAGCACCAAATTCTTTCAAATCATTGAAATAAGTTCAAGGGGATGATTGGGGGTGGTGGTGAAGAGAGAGGTTCTGTACTAGCACTGCAGCATATTCACTGTTTCTGAGGGTCATCTAAAAATATAAGTTGTTACCTACTCCCGACCCCTGATCAGTTGTAACCACTTCATGCATTACAAGCTTGTGTTCTCTTCATAAATTCCTATAAGCATTATACTTATAATATTCTGTTTTCCATTCCTAGAATCACTGCAGTGATGCACACACTTCTACCCCTAAGATAATGATATTGTAGTATAAAATTAGTGCAATATAATCTGAATATATAAATCGGCAATTTATCAAAGGTAATATCCCAAATTATACTTCTGTTTTCTCAAATCAGAGGATAGGACTGGTAATGGGAATGCATCAGGTGCTGGAATGAAAGATGCTGAGGATGTCTCTGCCCAAGGCAGCATATATGCCTCTCTCTGATTTCAAAAGCTAGGAGCAGCTGAGAACTGGTGTCTCTCTCAAATGTCTCAGTGCTGTGGTTTGCAGTTTTTATTTTACACCATGCAAATTCTACCTTGTTTTGGGAGCTATGATGTTTGACTACTGATTATACTATCTTAGTGTTACCAGTAGTTTGTTGTATACCAATGCAGCTTTCATGTAATAAAGTGAAAAACTTAATTTTTTAGAGGATTTGATAAGCCAAATATTTTTTTTGGTAAAATGTACCATTCTGATCTCCCAGTAAAATCCATACTGTCACTAACCAGAAACTTTTTTTTTTGAGATAAATTTGTTCTGCAACTATGAGTAATCAAGTTTTGGAAAAACCTTCTGTTATTAAGCAAGGTTTTTCAAGCTGCATCTTTTCTATATAGTCAACAAATACAAGAAACTTCAGCTACTAGAACCTGAAAACAATCCACATGTGAATGAACATTCAAACCAGTTATTAACCAGCCACTCACCACAGCAGCAACTGACAAATTGACTACTTGAGTAAAAGAAGAAAAGTCAAAACCTAGTACTGAAGCTCTGCATTCTGTCTTAAGAAATGTCTTACAGCTTCAGTTCCTCTCTAAGCACAAGTCACTCACTCTGAGTGCAGATTGTCTCTGCTTACAGGAGAGTTAGCATCATAAATAATCAGGAAATATGTTGCTGATTTAGTCTATGTAAGTGACATTGGGTATCTTCTCTTTTTGATTGAAGTTCTTTACATTGAATGAAGCTCTTGACAATAGTGCCGAGTGTTTTGTTGTATCACAGCTCTAGTAAGTGCTGTTTCCTTTCTTCTTTGAAAATAGATCTTACAAAAAACATATAATTTGAAATGAAAGCCACTTACATGGTAAACCCCAATATCAAATTTTATTAATTAAAACCACCTGACTTCAGCCTGGATATTTGGACCTTTGATTTCTTCCCCTGAGAATCCTTGTGTTGAATTTATTTTACCTCATGCTGACGCTATGCATGACACGGAAGCTAAAATCAAGCAGACGATTTATATTTATCTAGAATTTTTCTATGTTAAAGTTGCTTGGACTAGAATTGGAAATTGGCTTATTTGCAAAGAGTAACAGGTTTTATTCAAACTTGGAAAATGATCTCTTTTCAACCATCTGTTCAGAGTAAAAGCAGCAGCAGCAGACCTGACCCCCTCCAGATGATGACAATGAGCTGCTCTGCCCAAAGCAGTCACCATTTCATATTGCCCTTGAAAACCAAAATTGAAAAATTCACTTCTGAATTTAGTTGCTTTTTTGAATTTCATGCATCCATTTTACGAATGCAAATGCATGTTTTTTCATGCTGCTGACCCAGTAAACTTCACAAAGATAGCTCTTGCCTCATCAAAAATTTAGTCTTTGTCATATGATTAATTCATGTGACTACTCTCATAACTTCAATAAACCAAATTGTATGTTATAGCCTTTCTTTTATGTTTTTATACCCTTTAATTCTGATTTATAGCTGCTATAGATCATGTGGCAGTCTGAAGTTTTAAAATGGCTGTGACCTTTGAAAGGAGAGACAACCCTATAAATTTGCTGTTGCAATGTTTTACACTAGTGTAGGAGTAAAATGCCAGATAAAAAGAGAGGCTTTAGTACGCTTGTAGAATATTCTTTTAGGTGTTTTTTTAAAAAAAAAAAATCAATAAATATGTTTTAGTTTAGTTTTGTTTTGTTTTACTTTCAATGTTGTCTCTTTCAATACAGGTGGGTAGGAGTAATTTTACTACATGACAAACTGAGATGGCATATGTATACTGGGGTTTTTCCCCATAAGCGGTGAAAGTCTTGAAGTAGTGATGACTAGCAAATTCCTTCTGCTTCTTCACATGTTTTGGAATTGAAAAGACTTTATAAATCTTTAGCTGTATATATTTGCTATAGCACTACTGAAATGTCGTCCTTTCTATTCAGCACAGAAGTGCAGAGGACTCATTGGGGCACCTCTCCCATGTCCCACAAATAATGTATGTCCTCATGGAGCAAGTAAACATTCTGTGGGTGGGTTGTTTTTTTTTTTTCTCCATTTAAACTGAATATGTGGGAAAAACTCTCCATAATATTTATGACAACATAGAAGATTTCTAGTTTCTCTGTTATTTGTGATACGGTAAGATCATTTGTAGTAATAGTTAAATGTTAGTTTCCATTCTTTTGATAATCTCATCGATGTAAGCTATTTAATGGAAAAACTGGAATTATGAAGACATGCGATTTATTTTACAGAACCTACTGATACAAAGCCTCAGTTTTTAGCTCTTCCATATGATCTGCATGCTTGCTGACTTTTCTTGATATGCATCCTGGCTTCCATTTAACTATGTGCATTTCACTTAAGTGCTGTTGAGATTCAGGACCCAATTATTCTTCAATGGAGCTGAGGATATGGAGTACATACCTTTAATTAAAACCAAACAAAACCTACCCCAAAACCTGTCTTTAATGTGGCATGTGGGGAATTTCTTACATATCATGCTACTCAGACTTAGTCTGGTACTCATGAAAAACACGTAAAAATGAATAGGAATCTCGCTGTAAGATGCTAAACTGTTCACGTTTCTTCTACACCTTTTCTTTTTTAGAGAAAGGAATCAGCTGACAGGGTCATCCACTGCCATTTAGAATTAGACTGACTAAAAGAAATTCATCTTTGCAGCCCTGACTAATACATAATTTCACTCTTCTGCAGTAGCTAAGTAAGATTACAGCCCTTTCTATTTTGAGGTTTCTTAAGTATTTAAAGCCTTTGATGTTTTTTGAAAATCCAGTCATGTCACTGCAATGTTTAAAAGAAAGTCTGCATTTTTTTAACACCTCAGATTTTTATTTTTCAAAAATGAGTTTCATTTTTAATAGTTGTTTCATCTTTGGATTTACAAATGTGTTTTATTCATGTTCAAAGCATCTTCTAATAAGATTACTAAGGGTGACATTGAGCAATGACCCTTTGCCATCACATTGACTGATTTATAAATTTGGTTCACACTGTTTCTAAATGTTCCTTTGTGGTGGGCTTTTAAAACAAGTTTATTCTAAAAGTTCTAGTAAAAACCACCATAATTCAATTCAAAACTATTTTTAAAAATCCAGAAAAAAAAAAAGTGCTATTTGTATTTCATGAAAAAATTAAGTCTATTTCAGTCTACTTTTTTGAGGTAGTCATCTCAACCATCTAAAAATAAACCCAAAGATGTGAGACTAGAACATTAATTTTCTATGCCAATTTAACTCCATCTTATTTTTTGCATAATAATATGCGGTAGATATATATAGAAAAATATTTTTATAAGATATCTTAGGGGGATGGTAGATTTTATTGTAATTTTGGAGCCTATAAATCATCAGAAAAGACACTGTCTAAACTTTAAAGACAAAATTAAAGAAAATGTGCTTCAAAGGTAGTTTAACTTTTTTTCAAGTGTAAGTAGTCTTTCCATTTTGCATACGAAATGAATACATGTGACTACCCAAAGATTTTTCTGACTTGCTATGCAGTATGTAAAGAGAAGAGAAAGTCCTTCTCTTCATTGTCTTAGTTCTGCCACACAACATCAGTGTTATGAAACTGAAACACATGACCCTTAGAATATGATTTCTATATCTGATTTTGTAAGTGGACTGAATTTTGGAATTGCGGATTCAAGGTCAATTACATAGGAAATCAATAGATGATATACAGACCTCTGACATGGATATTCAAATAATTTTTGACCTTACATATAATTCTTCATTACAATTTGAAAAGGAGCCCTGACTCTAAGAGCCAGAAATAGGTTAATCTTTCCCTATTGGTTATGTAACATTTGAATGCCAAAATGTTGGCTTTGTACCGGAAGATGAAGCTCATGGTCAGTGCATTTGAACAGCAATATATAAATTGCTGTTCTCAAATGCAAGAACTTAAAGAACTTATTAATTATTTTTAGTATTCACAAATTAAGCATAAAATGGTAAACTTCAGTTAATATAAAGAGATGGAACTAATTCACGAATAACTGAAATTTCTGTGAAAAACTTCTGATTTAATTCAATCCACTCTAGACTTCATTACATGAGATCTGCACAGCTACCTCATTAGCACCTTTCTGAAATATTCCTGCATCACCAAGTAACTGGAGACTGTTTAGACAACCTCATAACATTAGTAATTAAACACTTAAACTGAAAGCAGTGTAAAAATTCTAGTATACCAAACTTCTTTTCTACCTTCTCCCATGGGTTACAAAACAGAGTCAATGATTTCATTTAGTCCACTAACCTTTGCGCCTAATGATGGAGCTGTACAAGGAAGGTGTTACTAGGTTTAGAAGAATAAAAGAAAGGTTTTGTTTGTTTGTTTTTTAATATCTTTTATTCATGGATGCTCTGAAATGCAGTCAGTCTTTTCCTGGTGAGTTATGAATGGCATGAAGTGGTATCATCTTTAACTCTGAAAAAAAATTTGGTCTAGACTAGAAGATAGTCGTCTCTGATAAAACTCTACCAGCTATGGCTTGCCAAGTCAAATAGCGTCTACAAGGCCCGTAAGTTTATTTGCTCCCTTGCCTGATATACTTCATACACATTCTGCCCTAATGAAGGTTCACGAGTAGTTCTTTTCACTTTAATTACATTGAGGAAGGATGGGCAGAACATGTGTATGATGCATTTCTAGCTAAAACTGCAATATGATTGCTTGTAATTTGTATCAATGTGTCAGTTTTTAAAAAGTATGAATATCAAGATTCTGCTATTATGAGAAAGGCAGAATAAGCACCTTAATAAGCTTTCCATCTAGCCTGTTATTTGAAGAGATTGCTGAAGCCTTATAACAAAATGTGCTTTCAGTAATACAGAAAGGTTCTCATCATTAGAGAATGTATGCCTATGTTGATATTAACTGAAATAGAGATTTTCCAGACTGTCTAGGCTGGCAAGAAATGCATTTTCCAGATTATAGCAACATTATATGGTAGTTCCAAGTCTGTCTTGCATTTCAAGTGACAACTTTGCTTCAAGCTCGTGGGACACAGCATATATGCCAGCTTTTCCAGTTTGTTCTTAGCGAGTTTAAGTGAAATTAGACCAACTGGGCTAAATTATCCTTTTGTATGGAAATTGTGTCCCTGTTCAGATGTCAGAATGGGACATGTACAAAGGAGCTTACTTCTTTTACTGCTTTCCATCAAATAATGAATCCTTGAGCTCAAGGCAGAGGAGCCCCTAGGCTGTGCTTCAGAATCTGGGGAAAATAATCTCCTTATCTTCCCTCTGCTGTACCCCTTTAAAGGTTGTAGTGACTTTTCTTACAGCAAAATACGTTTTTGCCTTTTTCCAGCAAATTGCAAAGTGCAACGTTTATTGTCAGCACTACAGTGATGTGTTGTACCAACAGCTAAGAAGGAGCTGGATTGTTTCTGCTCTGCGACAAATCCATATATCTGTGTATATAGAATATTCAGCTGTTTTCAGGTACCTTGCTGTTTTCTGGGGCTTCAAATATGTCCCCTGTTTTACTTGCGGATTCTGAGTCAGGAGCTGTCCCTTGAGCCCTCAAACCTTTGTAACATTTGGTCAGGTAAGAAAGGATGACTGCTGAAGTTTGTCTGCAACGTACTACCACAGCATGCTACCAAGATTAGAGGATTAAAATTTTGAAACTCATCAAATCTCTTACTTCTTGAAAAAAAACCCCAAAGCTTTGTCATACGATACCCTTGATGCACAGAGAGAAGAATGTACTGAAGCACGCAATGCTGAAGACTTTGAAGCACCTTTCAGCAATTGCTGAAAAATTCAAGTAAATTCAAGTTATTTAGATTAATACTTTTTTTTTTTTTTTTTTGGAAACTGATCGTCTCATTAATTCTACTTCACCTACTGT
Organism: Vanellus vanellus; assembly: GCF_965231255.1. Lineage (NCBI taxonomy): Eukaryota > Metazoa > Chordata > Aves > Charadriiformes > Charadriidae > Vanellus > Vanellus vanellus. The sequence continues at coordinate 18,183,179 of NC_138912.1, read as the reverse complement.
CTTTAAACATTAATTAAGTTTCTTTTAAACCTAGAAACCCCTATAATTGACCAATCTAAATGTTAGAAGTCAACTGGCCACACACTAGTCTTTTGGGGATGAGGCTCATCTCTCAATGTGTGTAGTAGAAATAGGAATAGAAATATGCAGTACAACAGGATGTAATGCCTGAAGTAGACGTTTTCAAGAATTCCTTCAGGAAGGAATACTCTTAGAGTTTTATAAAGTTATAGCCAAACTTAGCATTTAAACACAGAAGACAGGGGAAAAAAATAATTACTGTTAATTTACAGATTGGCGTGCTGTTTTTTCTTTAAATTGTAGATGAAGTTATTAAAAAACAGTGGTTTGTACCTGTGCAAAAAGGTTATTTTGTTATTAAATTGCATCTTGTGTGAGACAATTCTTTATGCAATGTCAATTTTGGCATGTGTATTTTCCAATACTGGAATCTGAGTTCAGAGTGCATCTCCTGCTACAGAGTTCTAATCAAATGCAAAGCATCTATGGAAGCAGATATTTGCTTGTACGAACAAGCAAACGCATCTCTCAACAGTGGTACTGTGAGCAAGAGGGTAAGCCTCCAGTAACAGCAATGCCTAGCACTTCCCACTGCTCGCAGGAAGGAGCTGCACCTTTCTGAATTTCAGGTTTTTGCATCCCTATGCACTTCTAGAAAATGAGTATAAATACCTCTAACTTTGGCAGGTATCTTTCTTGTCCATACCAGCTTCTACATGGTCTTTATATTATCTGAACTTCTGTTATTTTGTTATTTTTCACTTCAGTGTAATCCTTGTTAATCTTGAGTATGAAAAGTCCTGGAATAATTGGAATAGATGTGCAGTCACCAGGTTTTGAAGTAATGCTGGACAACATGTCAAGCTAGTCCAGCCTACTTGTTTTTCTAGATTAACAGAAGGCTTGCTGCTGTAAACTGCTTACCTGCCTTTCATCAGGGGCCCCATACAGACTCCGTAGCAGGCAGAAGAATGTGCTACAGTCACAGAGGTCTAGAGAAATGAGGTGTTAACTTAACTAAACTTCATGGCAGATGCTAGGTTAGAAAACTGAATTCTTACTAACTTGGACTGCTCTTGTAATCTAGCAGCCAGAGAGAATTAACAATTATCTGTTTGGTTAATTTTAACTGGTTTGGGAAATTACGATCATACCATTTACTGTACCCCCATAATGGCTGTAAACTCCCAACTACGACAGATGTATCATCTTACTATGACCCAGAAAAACCTGAAAAAGCTTCATAGAACAAAGAAGCATCCCAAGCTGTTGCCCAGATTTTTGTTAAGTAATGAAGCCACAATAAACATTTCCCTATTTTCATTTTCACTTTATGCTAAAGAAATTTCCAATATTTTGCTGGTTTAAGATTATAAAAGCCTGAAATAGACCAAATTCTGTTTTTTAGTATTCTTATTTGGATTTCATAGTATTGGAATGATCTGCACTGCATCTTCTGTGAATTTGTCTCACTAGGCATTCATATAAGGCAAGGATTGGGCTGAACCATGAAGTGTGATCAGTTGGCTTTGGAGGTGTAGTTGCCATGGTAGTCTTTTCCAAGTATCTAGTTTTCTGACTGGGGCATTTTGTAAGGCTGAAAGAACTGCTAAACTAAAGATGCTTTCATTTGTATAAAATTTTTACACTGATTATTGAATATCATCAGAAGGGACGGTATGGAGTGAAGAAGTCGATGGAAAATGAAGCTAAAAGTGATAGTGATTGCAAGCTAATTATTTTCATATTCAGTTAATGTAATCAGTTTTATAAAGTCTAAAACTAAAATATCTTTAGGGGACTGTTTTAAGAGAATTACATTTGCAAGAGAGGAAACTGATGTTTTTACTCAAGAAGTATTTCACTTTTTATTGGCACTGGTATCTTTAATCTACTTTAATCTACAGCTCTAGGTACGCATGCTCCTTGTTTGCTAGCAAGAATGATGATCAAACTATTGTTTTCTTGGGAAAGTCAGTATTTCTAGATGCATTCTGGGCTATAACTATGTTGTTAACAGCTGCACAGAATTTCATACTCTTTGAGAAGTCACACAGGACTAGAAATAGTAGGGTAAGAGGTAATTTGGTAGATAATAACTCTACAGAGGAAAACACTTTTTCAGTGCCTATCTTAATTTTTTTTCGTTATAGATCAGTCATGTAGTATTTATCTAAAAGGACATGCCAAATAGCATTCACTGAATAGTCAGTGCAAAATTACAGTGCGTCACTACTATATTAATAGCAAATATAAAGTGTAAAGCTATATCAAAGGTTGTCATAGTTTAAATATGGTGTATCATCATGTAGGCGCTTAGTTTGTGTCAAGACTCTTAGGCAGAGAAAATCTAGCAATCCCTGCTTAACTCTAGCTGCCTCTAATTGCTGCAGGTTTTCTGAAAAGAGGTAGCCTGTAAGACACACAAGTGCCAAATTATAAAATTCAAAGCCAACATGTTCACATTCAGTGAGAAAACTGAGTTGTACTGATTACAGAGCAAAAGAGCAACGCGTGCTCGATAGAAAGTTCTCTTAACTGAGTAGCTGTATTCAAGTCTAGCAGCCAGTCTTTAGATGGTTTTGCTTAGCGTAGAGTGCATTGTGTCAGTTTCACTTCTGAGGCAGCAAAAGCATGGACTGCTTGCCTCAAATCTTCCTTTAAATATAACAACATTAAGTAAAACTGAAGAATCCTTTCTTGCCAGCTGCATTCAGAAGAGCACTGAATGCCACACACGCTTAGTTTTACTGGCTGATTTAAAGTCCTAAATCACTTGGAGCAATTTTTATTGCACTTTATTCTTTCTTTCTTTCTTTTAAACTGCTTTATTTAAATATAAATAACAACAGCAGGTCTTTGACTCATACTAAAACACAACGCATGCCATTCTTTTTTGCTCATGCTTATTGTTTTTAGGTGAGCATTTTTCTCATATTTAAGTATGTGAGCATAGAAGTCTATTTATCTGTCTACCTGTCCACTTCTTTGAGCCTTTCTTCTAATATTTATTCATTGTATACAGTAACTAGAAACTTGGTGCCTGTCACATCAGCAGATACCAGTGATAAATAGCTCAGATACAATTGTTGGATAAGAAGAAACGCTTATTCACCAGCTTATATTCTCACTGCTAAAAATCATTAATTAATCAAATACACATACTCATATGCAGCAAAACACTGTCGCCTCCATTCCAAAAATCAATACTGTATGAGGGTATGATCCATTCAGCGAATTTAATTTATGAAAACACAAACATTTATTAAATTTATGTTAGTTTAACAGCCATAACAGTTATTTGTAATTTGTGTATCTTATTCACTTCTTGGGTTTGTTTTCTTTATTAAAAAAATGCTTCATAAATTAATCCATTCTTTTTCTTTCTTGTGCCTTTATCCTTTCCAAGGTTATGCCTTTCTGCTGTTCCAGGAAGAAAGCTCTGTACAAGCTCTGATAGATGCCTGTCTGGAAGAAGATGGGAAACTTTACTTGTGTGTGTCAAGTCCCACAATCAAGGATAAACCAGTAAGTAGCTTATGCCATGACACTTATGCTGGTTGCTAAGCCATTTGCTGTTAGTCTTTTCAGTTAAAAAATAAATAAAGAAATACAGTTGATTGACTTATCCATTTCCTGTTGCTGTCCTTGCTGTTACATTGATTTGACTTTCTCTATCAACATAACATGGTTTTAACATTTGCTTCTTTTTGATAAATGTCATGTTCAATTAACTTTTATATTTGGTACTTTTGGTGTCTCACAGGAGTATGCATCCTTTTACAATGTTAGCTGTAAACCAATCAGATTATAATTTTTCCTCTGTTTTTTTTTCCTCCTTTCCTTTTTGAAAGAAAAGAAAGCCTTATGTAATGAAATGAAGAAACTTAACCACCACCCCACCCCCCCCAATTAAAATCCAGGTAGCTTGAAATATCCCCTGTATTTTATTAGGCTTCTTATTTATTATTTTTTTCTGCATGCAATAGCTAATCAATTTATAATTTAAGTCTCATTTACCTTATGTAGACTGCAGGGTAAAAACAAGTAATGCAGACAGCTATAGCAAAATAGAAGACATACACTCTTAACCTGTTTCTATTGTTCACATCTCTAACATTTTTGAATGTTAGTCTCTTTTGTGGCTATGGATACATACAGATTAGATGAAAACTACAGACAAATCTGATTAGATAAAAAGTGTGCTGCCTTTTAAAAACCCTGTTAAAAAGCTTGCACAGCTAGATAAACAGCCCAAATATTACAGCACAGTGAGCATGCTTATGTGATTTCTAGGATCAAGAAATGAACAGCTTTATCCAAATAACTTCTGAGCACTTTTTTTTTTTGTGTAATTTAAAGATTTCTTATCAACTGTGTTGCTTGCTGCTTAACAGAAGTGAGCATTCACACGTTATAAAAGCTCTTTTTGTATCCAAGCACAGAAATTAATTTCATCTCCACTCCTCTCAGTGCTTTAAAATTTGTGGATCACTGTATGTGATTTCAGGAAAGTCAGAAGCCCAAACTGCAACTGTAATTGCACATACATGGTAAAATGTTCTGAAAGTCCTTTCACAGATTTCTTATTATAATGGCAACCAGGGGCAGGGAATTAATAAGGAAGGAGTTTGCTATGATGAAATTTAACTCAAGCCTGGCCTCTAGAGGTGATAAACTAATGGTCCACTTTCTTTCAAACACTTAGATAAGCTACGTTCTCAAATCGTTTTGGTGCTTATACAACCGATTTACTGCTTTTGCTATGTTAAAATTATATTTTTGACTATAGAAAGATTTGGCAGTTTTTTCTTAATTTTAATTGAATTGTCAAGTTCCTCTACTAAAAACAATCCTTAATACAGGTCCAAATTCGACCTTGGAACCTAAGTGACAGCGACTTTGTAATGGATGGGTCTCAGCCTTTGGATCCAAGAAAAACTATTTTTGTTGGAGGAGTTCCACGGCCCCTCCGAGCTGGTGAGTAGAAGGAAAATGTGGGTCATGTAGTAGGGGGTTCCAGATTGAGCAGAAAAAATGAGAAAATATATACAGTAAAAGAGCAGAAAATATACCCTGTTTTTTCCAAAGATCATAGCTCCCTTTCTAAGTGTCTTCCTGTCTACAAAATACAAACTGTGAACATTTTTTATCTTTTAAATAGGTTAATTAGGATTTTCAGTAGAAACAGTTTTTTGCAAGTTTGCATAATATCCTAGAACTTGGCTGATTTTTTGTAATTATATACCATCCTAATCTTAACTCTGATTTGCTTGCTGTGATGCAAACAAGTTCCCCTTTGCTTTGACTAGAAGACAAACCTTCTCCCAGCCCCTTTCCAAACCAATTCCAACTGCAGCTCTATGATTTCTCTTTCCCTTTTTCCCATCCCTAACCCTAATTTTCCCATGGAGCTATAGAAAAATTTCTCCCGACCCAGGTCTCTTGGTGGCCCCCCTCTGTATTGAGGATCACTTTCCAGACCTACTCCTAATGTAGCTCTTTTTCTTGATCTTTTTTCTTCACTCGTAACTCTCTTCACTTTCATTTGCAGAGCCATAGACAAGACTCCTTAGCCTTTGGCCAGAGGAAAGATTTATCCCAGCCCAGATCTCCTGGCAGCCCCCACTTTGTTTTGAAGGCCCCTTTTCAGCACCACTCCCAACTGTAGCTCGACACTCTTTTCTATCTTCCTAACACTTATATTCGGTGAGCCAATGACAAGGTCACGAAGCAAGTTGAAACATTTCTCCTAGCTAGGTCTTTTGGCAGCCCTCACTTTGTTTAGTAGACCCTCTCCATCCTCACTCCAAGTCAGCTGCGTGGTTTCTCTTTTTCATCTTCTCAACCCTAATCCCAGTTTTCCAGGGTGGTGGTAGACAAGGCCCCTCAGTCATTGTCTCAAAGAAAGACTTCTGGATCAGGTTTCCTGGTAGCCCTCACTTTCCAACCCACTAGAACTTCAGCTCCTCACTTTATCTTTCTCCTAATCCTAATTCTTTTGGGAGGCTGTACACAAGGTCCCCCAGCCATTGCTGACAGTAAGATTTCTCCCAGCCCAGGTTTCTTGGGAGCTTTCGCTTTCCTCACCATTTTAAAATAAGGCATAATTGTAAGACGGTAATTATGTAAATAGTAACAATTAAACATTACCTCATTTCTAATTCTAGCCTTTATAAACTGTATGTCATTTGGCCTGTCACAGATTACATTGGAAATGCATTATATTTGAAAACTGATGCCTTTAAAGAGTTAATTTTTCAAAGCAGGCAAAGAGTGTCCAGTTTTTATTGTTTGCAACGTTAAAGATCTGATACAGAAGTTTTCCTAAGATGTCTGAACACTGCATGGTTTCCTTGGAGTCCAATATATTCTTTGTCTATTGGCAAGAGTAACTTCCTGGAACTACTATTGTAAATGTTTTTAAGCACCGCTGATGTTTACTCTCTACTGTCACTTTCTGAGATCGTTACCCAAATGATGATTCCAAACCATTAGAAAGCAGAAGAATCTACTAGTTGCTACATTATGCTGACAGTTTTCCCTTACTGTTTGGAGCAAGAGTATTATCTTATTTGGTAGAATGAGTGAGACATTGGTTTGCTTGCTGCAAATGGACAAGTTAGCATATGGTCAGGGGTTAACAAATACACATACACAATTTAAAAATTGTCTCTATTCTATAGATAATTAACTAGTGAGAATTTCATGAGAACTACAAGGATTTAAATATTTAGTATATCTTTTTCATTTTATCTTGGATAGCTAAATTTTAACTTGCTACTGAAAGTGTTTTCAGACATTAGCATAAAAAATGATTGACTTGTCAGAGCCTGTACGGTCCCAGTATCTTGCTCTGTGAGGATCTGTCCCTCATCCATCTGACAAATTCATTTGCCTGTCGACTTTTACAGAGAACTTGGCTCAGTGACCATACACCTTTGCACAGTCTCCCAGCCTCTTCTCCACTTCCTTCAGCCTCTTCTCCACTTCCTTCAGCCTCTTCTCCACTTCCTTCAGCCTCTTCTCCACTTCCTTCAGCCTCTTCTCCACTTCCTTCAGCCTCTTCTCCACTTCCTTCAGCCTCTTCTCCACTTCCTTCAGCCTCTTCTCCACTTCCTTCAGTCATGCGCTCAGCCTGTCTTATTTTATGAATGATATTTATAACTTCTTTAGAATTATTCTTAGTGTCAGAAAAAGCAACAAACCATTTAAAAAGATTCACAATCAAGTTAATGTTCAACAAAAATACTAAGCTATGGTATACCCAAAATGTAGGCTTTAATTCATTTTGGGTATACCCAAAAATGTAATTACATACATAATGCTTTAAGTGTAATGACTTCTGATGTTTCACAAAATTTTGTTTCAAATGTAAAACACTTCCTTAACGTCTTTTCAAACTTAGTACTTAGGGCAAAATATCAGGTTCTAAATAACAGGCATATCTTTAAGTGATCTTATATGTGAATTAGCATTAACAAGCCTGGCTGGAGTTTAGAGTGATCCCGAATACCTAATTCCAAACACCACAGTTTTAATTTACAATATGATATATTCTAAAACAGTTGACCTGATTATCTTTAGTCATACCAAGTTTCTTTTTACGGATTCTGGTTTTTGCCCTTATATTTTACTATAATTCATGTACGGTTGATTCAATCTGTTAAAACCAATGTTTGGGTCTGCTATTTCAGACTTTGGAAGACAAGTACGCTAAGGTAAATAGTGCTTTGTTAAATGCAACAAACGAAATGCAACACTATTATTTCTGTTAAGTCTATATTATTTAACTATTGACTTCTTGCAGTTGAATTGGCAATGATTATGGACCGTTTATATGGAGGTGTCTGCTATGCTGGCATTGATACAGACCCAGAGTTGAAGTATCCGAAAGGGGCTGGCAGAGTGGCTTTCTCCAATCAGCAGAGCTATATTGCTGCTATCAGTGCTCGCTTTGTCCAGCTCCAACATAACGACATTGATAAACGGGTAAGTCAAATAGCATGGGCCAGGATGGTTGTTACTCACAAAACTGTACAGCAATTAAGAACAACCTCATATTAATATTATGTTGGAGAACACTGTAACCTCTGTTCTTCACATGACATTTGTTAATTATTTAAAAGTGTATTTAAGCAGCTAAAGCAGAGTGGAAAAAATATCTTAAGCATCTTAAATAACTGTTTAGCACTAAAACCAGAAAATAGTTGGTTGTAAGCTCGTTTGGTTTTGGTTTTGTTTTGAGTTCAACTTGAGGTCAAATACCGTAGAATTTCCCAGCTTCTTTCTCCTCCTTTAGATGTTTGCTCATTGTGCATCAACAGCTTTTAGGTAGTAGCTACGAATATAGCTTCTGGCATTTCTGGTATTATTAGGCAACATTTTCTCTTGGCAATGTACTTCTAGACTTGAGGTTCCTAAAACACAGGCTTATCCTAAGTATAATAGGTGATGCTGACTTCAAAAGTCTTGAGAATTATTTAACCCAAACCAAATGCCAATAGATGCTTGATAGGCAAAAGGGGGGAAAATGAGATGGTTTTATTCAGTCCGTATGAAATCCTGGTTTCCAAAGGGCTCTTCAAGTATAGACTGAAGTTAAAGTATTTGCTGAAATCCAGGTTGAATACATTAAAAGAAAACATTACTTAATTTCCAAGATTTTTTTTCCCTTTAGACCTCTTCACCTCTTGATTACATATACAAATAATACCTTCTTTTGATGACTTGGCATTTAGGATTATTGAAAAGAACATACAGCATGCGCTGCTGCTATGTATTTTTACAATAGGGATGGCTTGTTTTCTACTTAATCTAATATCAATTGTTTCTTAAGAAGTCAGCTTGACAGGTATTGGGTGTGTCTGCTGTGCAGTATACATATAAAACCACACAGCTGCAAAGTCCAAGCTATTTTTAGTTTCTCTTTAAAAATCTGAATTGAACTTTATGTCAGATTAGATGAGGTCATGGAATTGTAAGTCCTCAAACTATTTTTCTATGGTGCTGCTATATACCTCATGATTTTAACTAAGACAAGGCTGTTAAATGTTTCTTGTCCATTGAATTCTGAAAAATTTTACAGAGACTAAGATTATTAGTTTTTGACTCTTAATCACAGTGTTGAACCCTTTGAGATTTATATATCACCCATGCTTAAAAACTTGGGGTTTTTTCTAAGCTTTAGGATAGAGCCACAAATGATGCTAGCTGGTAGTTTTTTCCATCAATCAGTAATTTTCACAGTTGGTCGACTGATAATTTAAATTTAATTATCTGTTTTTCAATTATCTGTTTTTCAAATAAGTTTATCTGTGAGTTCGAAGAAGTATGAAGTTTCTTAATTAGTCCTTAAATATTAGTTTTTAAATCTAATAGATTGAAATCCCTGAATTGTACAGCATACATTCTTAAAATTATTTCACTAGTAAGCAAAACAAGAAAAGGAGTCAAAGAATCTATTTCAGACCTTCACAATACATGCTTTGGAAATGTGAGTAGGTAGGGATCTAGAGGGATCTAGGGATCTAGACATTGGACCTGCTTTCTTCCAATTTCTTTTGAGACAATACTGTTTTATTTCACATGATGCTTCTAATTTTAGGGCATGTGATATGCAAAATGGCAGTTATTCAGACTTGTTCCATGCAATACTAGTAGTACAGTGTAATTTTAAAAAAAATTAAATTGGCAGTTCTAGCTGTTCCACAGGCAAGAAGTATAATTCACTACATAAGCTTTACTTCAAATGAGTAACAATTGCTAAAATGTGATCAGGATAAGCTGAAGTAAATTCAGCATAAAGCTTTTTGGTATAATATGTTTCTTGATTTTCAACTTAATATTTCATTCTGTCTTTCTTTAATACTATATGTATTTAAGCGTAGTTACTGGAGTCAAGTTTTCCTTGCAATATACAAATTTTGCCAGACTAGCACTTGTTCAGTTATAGCAAAATTATTTATAGAAAAAATTTGAAATATACATAATTTTATTATCTCTTTTAATGCAGTGTACTGTGTAGACTTAACAGGCACAGGAGCAAACTTGCATGTTGTCGACTTCTGTAATGGTGTTATTGCAAGTGCCTAGTCATGCATCAAAATACTGCTCCGTTTGGCACAAGTGCTTTAAAAACAAAAAGAATTCGAGTCCCAAGATGTTTACAACTGAGTGTAGGACAAAAGTCAGCAGCTCTCCAGCCTATTTGTGATGGCAAGGCAATAGTTGGAACAAGAGTGAAATCTTACTACATTTCTAGAGCTAAAAATATTTGGATAGTGATTTTTGCCAGCATAAGGCAGAGCATTTAATACAAGTGCATTTAGTCTTGTTTAATTTAAATCTCCTCTTCATTTATTAGTCTGGCCCCGCATTTTGCAGTTCATGAAAAACAAAGAAACAAACAAACAAAAAAAACTGTCTGGAAAAAAACCTCTGCAACTCACCAGACCTCTGAAGTTTAGAAATATAAGTTTAGTCTTTACAATTTTTCTCCCTAAATGCTGCTCTCATGCCCTGCCCCCGTAAAAACTGTATTCAGAGTTGGAGGTTTCTTAGACAGCAGCAAAATCCTTGGGGATGCTATTTTTACTGCACTTCCATCTTAGTACTTTCACATACCTAACTTTTCCAAGAAATGTTGAATAGTTACCAAAGCACAGCTTGCTTTCTTGAGATTTTTCTGACAGGTAAAGTGGTTGGTAGGAAAATTTGGCTACCAACCGCTTTGGGTTAATCCAACGTCAGATGAAAATCTTCAGTAGAGTCAAAAGAATTAAAATACTATTCCTTCTGTTTGTACTTAGCAAAACTACGTAGTCTTCTTACAGTTATTTCTTTTCTTCCTGGTGCAGGTGGAAGTGAAGCCATATGTGCTGGATGATCAGATGTGTGATGAATGCCAGGGCACTCGCTGTGGTGGAAAATTTGCTCCATTCTTTTGTGCCAATGTTACCTGTTTGCAGTATTACTGTGAATACTGCTGGGCAAGCATACATTCTCGTGCTGGGCGAGAGTTCCACAAACCACTGGTAAAGGAGGGAGGTGACCGGCCCCGCCACGTCCCATTCCGCTGGAGCTGAACCCCAGGCCTCACCCAGCAACAAGTACTGGAGTAGATAAAATTGAGTGAAAAGAGAGCGCTGCCTCAGGGCCTAGTGTTCTGGAAATCTGTGCATTCGTCCTCGACTTTAATGAAGATATGGGTCTTTTTATTACTATTATTATTATTTACAGTCACATTACTGAACTCAGTGTCCAGTATAATACAAACCGGCAGAGTGTAACTGTACTGATTTTGCACTTTGATTCACACAAACATCTGCTTGGTACCTTAATTTCCTACACAAGACTTGTCACTAGTGACATTATGTAGACTGCCATTCTCATCAGCCTTCACTGGGTTGATGTGTATGTGATGAAGATTTTTTTATTATAATTATTTTTATTTTTAAACTGGAGCATGCACTTATTTTCAGAAATTTAGACTTGCCCCTAGCAGATGACTTACCAAAGGTAATATTCACAAGTAGGTGGCAGATGTAGCAAAAACTTAAACAGATATTCAGCAATCGTTACTTTGGGTCATTTAGAGTAGTAATAACCCTTAAAGAAAATAAGCCTTTAGTTGCTCACCATTTTGACTTGTAAGGATGATACCTCATAAGCTGGATCAGACTTTTTCCTTTTGTTTTGCTGAGGGTTTTTTGTTTGTTTGTTTTGGTTTTGGTTTTTCTGTTTTGTTTTGTTGGTTTGTTTGGGTTTTGTTTTTTTTTTTTTTTTGTTAGGTCTCTTAGTGTTATGTAAATGTATGCTGCAATAGCTTTTGCTGCTATTAAAATGGTATTACTAATACCATAATACTCTATTCAGGCTAGGGTATCAATTAAAAAATGAATATGTGATTAAAATAGTGATGGCTGCTGAAAGGAGATCAGTATAGCATACAGAAAAGCTTCCAAGGAAGGTCAATATTTTTGACTGCATGTTTACTTAATCAGGTTGCTGCATGCAATAAATTTTATATGTCTAATATAAAACCTGCCCACAATGCACAAATTATGAATCTATGTAGGCTACAAAATACTCAGTAACAAAAAAAATTGATTACTGACTGGAGGAAGGCATGCCTCTAAATGTAATGCTTCTGAAATTAGGATCAGCCCATTACAGAATGACCTATATTACAACAAATATAAAAACTAGCTGTAGGATATTCTTAAAACAAATTTGTGGATGGTAGATGAAGTACTTTGCGGTGCTCTGTTATATATCGTGCAATTTATTTTATATAGTAAAGTGATTATGTCTAGTACTGTGATCAAACTTAACTGTTAAAGCCTCTGTATCCAACATTAACACATTTTTGACAGTTCATAACAGGTACATAAACAGAAATGAGCTCTTAGTTACAATCTCTCTCTTAATGCTTGCATCATTTACGTAGCTGCAGACCTTGTCCAGAAAACCAAAGAGCTCATGCTAGCATACATACACTACCGATTAGATAGTCTGTCAAACTAATAAACTAGGCACATTTAAAAAAGGTAGGAAAAAAAGTGGTGCTAAAGAAATGTCTGCGCATAAAAGTAATGTGAGATGTCTGCTCTGTGGATGTGGCGTTATCTCTCTAATCCCTGGATGTATCCTGTGAAGCTTGAATCCAATTAAGACCTGCTAACACAGTGGACATTTTTTTAGCATGAACTATGGGGCTGCAGATAGCATATAACTATAAACACACTTGGTATACTAATGATTGTGAGAATGTGTACACTATTTTTTTCTTTTTCCTCCTTTGTTTTTGCAGTTCTGGGGACAATCTGACTGGATATGACACCGCATAGTAGATTTTAAGTGTTCTGGGTTTTGTTTGTTGTGATGTCCTTGTTTGTGTCTAATTTAGTAAGTTGTTTTTCCCAATGTTTAGTTGCGAGTATTGGCTCTGAAAGGATTTTTTCTGTTTTTGGAAAAAAAAAAAAGAAAAAATAGTTTTTTACTGGTTTAAAACGCTTATTATAATTATCCCTTTTGAAGTCACTTCTGGGCATTTTTGTGATATTGCTTTTCCCAGCCCAGGTGTCTTTTCTGTTTTTTTTTCATCTGTACAAGACATTTTGTTATGCACTACTTTTTGTATCTAGACAGTTTTCAACAGTCGGCTGATGATTTTTTTTAAAGAAAAAGGCATGCTTTCTGACTGACATGATCTTTTGCAATACCTCAATTTTGAAATATAGGAAAGAAAATGATATTTTCTAAGTAAGTTTATTCAGAAAAATATATATTAATTTAATTCTGCAAGAAAAATGATTTAACAGATGGGTAACTTTATTTTTTTCATGCTTATTTGAGTTTTTTTGAAAATGAAGAAGTTAGAGCTTTATAACTGTAATATTAAAGATCATAGCTAACCTACAGAAATCTACCTAATTATGTGAAAGAAGTAAACCTTTTTAAAGAAATACCCCTCTTTCATGTAGAAAAATACCCCCAGAGAGAAAGAGAGAGAGAGAGAGAGAAGCTGGAAAACGTACAACACAGCATAATGTTGGATTAAATCTAAAACAATCATCATAAAGAACAGGTGTAAACACAAACTCCATTTGGTGCTGAAAGTTGTGAACAGAAGGAGAAAAAATATTTTCCCTTAATTTGTATATTTATAATCAAGTGTGATTATGCACGACTGACCAGAATTGTGAGAGTTCTTCTGTTTGTATTTTTTTAAAGAGAACTTTTTTTAGTTTATTAAATTATGACATGCTCCCTTTTGTTTTGTAAATGAATGTGCCCCAAGTTGTTAATATGTTATATTAAAAGAGGGTCCTTCAAAAAAAGTTATTTTTTAAAATATGGAGTTCTGAACTGCAACTTGACTAAGAAGCCCCTGGGTACAACAGGTCCTATTGTGGCCTTTTCTGATGTGAGACTTGAACTAGTCGATTTTTTTGAAGGCTAACCTAACCTCGACTATTTGTTGTTATGTGCAATACTGTTTGTACTGTTTGTATAAAAAAAAAGAAAAATGAAAAGAAAAAAGGCATAAATCTTTATTGCAGATTTATTTTCATTGCAGACTTTAGACATTGTGATTCACTAAAATCATTTTTCTACTGTCAAATATGTACCTTTTCTTCATGCTGGTATTTTTTCAATAGTAATGTAGCCTTTGTACTGAGACAAATTTTCATTGTTATTTTTAGAAAGATTTTTTGCTAAGAAAAAAATTAAACATATTTACATATTTTTCATTTTTATTTCGTATTTTCTTTAAGGAGTGCTTTCTCAACCATTAATATAGTTGTTTCTGGGAGAGACTTTCATATCTGGTCAATGTCATTAATATTATTTTGTATTTTTACTTGGAATAAATTAATTTTATGATGCTAATTCTTTAAAAGTTTATTTTTTTCATTTTCAGTTATTTTTGAAGCTAAATCTTTGTAATATTGTTACTAAAGTGTCTAGTTTTTTGAAATGCAAAGCTTTATGTATTAACTTGCTGATGTGGTTTACAATAGTGTGGCAATGATGAAAATGGTTGGTTATGTAAAGTGATTGGAAAATTGTAACAAAGAATTGGGCAATAAAATGACAGAATGAAGCAGAAAAAATGTGATATTTTGAAAAGCCTTTTCCTTTATCAAAATGATTTAGGGAGATAATAGGGATGTCACAGTACCAGTTCGCTGTCTAGATTTATACACCACCAGTGTTGATGAAATACTATTGCCGTTATAAGGAACTAAATCTATTGAAATGATGGGGTTTTGACCCTGCCCATTCAGCATAATGCTCCATTACTTTTCTCATCATGAACTCGATAAACTCTTTTCAATAGGCTTAGATTGAACCTCCTAATATATATATTCTTCATTGTATTTTGCCACAGTGTTATTTATTTAATTAAAGTGACCCTTTCCTACACAACTTCCTTCCTGCATACATTTATCAGTGGCAGCATGGAGCAGACTGTAGGTACCCACGTCATTTTCTAACGAAGTTACCACATAGTGTTGGTAGCTGCCTAGCTAATGCAAAAATAATGTATGTCCATTTCCTGGTAGCAATGCAGTTGTAACCCATATTGCCACCACGGCTGAACATTTGTTCAGCTTCTTTGTCTTTCTCGGTTCTTCTCTGCCTCTCTTGTGTCTTTGTCCTTTTTTTCTTTTGTATTGGCATTACCAAGTGCCAGTATCAAAACACCTTTCACATCACCTCCATTTACATCACCTTTGTTTCCCTATGCAGCCAGAAGAAACCCCTTCCTGAAGCCAGGGACTCTCTGGTCTGGCACCTGAAACAATCCAGACTAAAACTGGTGTTGCGTAAACAGGGCATACAATGACTTTCTCTAGACAAAACAATTACTTCAACAAGTTATTGATGACCTTTTAGACTAATTTATGACAGAGCATTAGAATGGCTCATCTGTAACTTGCGGAAAGAAAAATGTCCAGAGTTGGTCTATTGTGTATCCTCTGTGTGTTCAGTTCTGTAAGTAATGTATAGACTAGATCAAATAGTGAAGTAAAATTTAGACTCAAATTAGGTACTACTGGTTGGAATGTACACAAATTGCAAACAAAGGAGATTAAGGAATGACGAGGGAATAAAAAAATTCCTGCTAAGTGGTACAAAGTTTATGCTTATATTTCTGCCTACGTGCTTGTATTTTATAGCCTGCTAGCAAGGCATGGGCTAAAACAAATTGTATTGCAAAAATGCAGTTAGCAAATAACTTTACTGATTTCACTGTTAGAGTAGTAAAAAAAAGAAAAAAAAAAGAAAAAAAAAAAGGCGCTTAACTGGGAAAAGCTCCCATGTTAATATTTCAGTATTGTGACATCTCTACTTGCAAGGTATGAGTGAAAGATTAGTCACAGATTTGTAGAAATGTCTCTTTTGTTTAATCTGGCTTGTATGTAGTTGCTTTTATGCTAGTTTGTATGATGTCAGCTAAACCCTTTTTCTTTTCCTTCCTTCCTTCCTTTTTTTTTTTTTTTTTAAACCAGACAAATTTCTTAATCTCTGCTGCTATAGTGTTCTATCATACCACAGAGTATTTTATATTCATGTTAGTGACTACTCTATACCCCAAATGGGTAGCTGGTCAGAAATCACATTGGTCACATAATTCTGACACACTCAAATTTACATGAGAAAAAGTTTAGCAGTAAGTAGAAAACCAGGGTGCTAATAAGAGATCATTTTGGCTCTTTATTTTTTTTCCTGGACGTAGTTCTGTTGGGGTATAAAGTATTAGATAATTGTAATTTTACTGTCAAAATAATGAACATAACTTTTAGAGCATTCACAGCTAAGATCTCTGTACTTGTTTTTCAACTAATTTTAAATGTACTGTATCTTTTATTACATGTTCTCTTAGATTGTTTTTGCTAGTAATTCTAACAAGGCTTCTTCCTTTTTGGCTTGGACTAATGCTTGTATGGAACTGCAGTACTGTGACTAAACATGGAGCTCAATGCTGCTATTGCTTACAACTGCTTAAACTTTGTAGTTTGGACTTTATTTTTTTCTGTAATAACTTATTAAATATAGTTGTATGAAGTACTGCTATTTGTCATCCTTTGCACATGCTAAGGAATTCCTGGGATATGCATTATGGGAGTGTAAACTAGCTACAACCCCCCCAAATCTTGTACTGGAAAACTGTTTACACTAGATAAGGTTAAGCAAATACATACCTTACTTGCATGCACACAAACTATCTTTTCTAGTTATTTTACAATACAAGTATATGGTCCACTTATGTTTTCTCTCTAAAATGGAAAAGCCACCCTTGATAAGGCATTTATTATACTAAGCCAAAGGTAATTACAAAAATATATACTGTGGAAATATTTCTGAGAATGTAGTTTTCCCCACCAAATGCAGTATCAAGTGCCTTGAAAAAAGGAACTGTTGAATTACTTTCTCTGAATTTAACAAAAATTGTACCTTTTTCTCAGCAGTTTAACAATGGCTGCAAGCTAGAGATTAGACTGATCAGTTAAAAAAGAAAAAAACAATACTAGTTTCTAATAGTTTCTGTTTTAAGAATAGGAGACAATTAAAGCTCAGCAATATAGCTGTTTGGAACTCTACAGAATACTTCCTTCTGCAATGTCAGGGCAAGTGAAGACCACAAGAATAGTGCATGGTTTATGTCACTGCTTCCTTTCAGTGTCTAAATAATAGCAGCTCAACAACCCTGATGGAACTATCAGCACTAGAAATTACAGGCTGACTTCAATGTATGTGTTCTACTTAAAGAGGAACTGCCTATGATTACACTAGAAATTAAATGCCTTTTGAGAACTATATGAAAAGCTGATGAGGTTATGTGTGCCAACTATGTATTGTGCATGCTCCTTTAGTGTGCAGAGCCTTGTGAGTTGTGCTGCTATTTTATCCTAACGATACCATATGCAATAGCTCATACACATGAAAGAAGACTTAGATCCCAGAAAACAAACAGAATGCTCAGGCATGGACTTGTTTTCAAACTGGTGGTGAATAACCGTAACTCTCAGGGGAACGGTCTACTGACTGTTCTTCCACAAGAAGTGGTTTTACAAGACGGTGATCTGTAATTCTAGGAGTAAATAAATGCATGAGAGCTTGTAGGCTTCTGGTTACTTCAGAGTTAAATTTGAGAAGGGAGTTCTTACAAACACCTTACAATTAATGAATGTTAAACTGCTTATTGTAGACTCTTCTGTACAATGTTCTGAGTCCATCTGGACAAAATTAGTCTGGGTTTACCCCCAACCTCTATTGCAGAGAACAATTGTGGGAGGAAGCACAGCCTTTCTGGAGCTTCTAATCCCCAATCCTTCCATTACTGATAAAGCAAGCCATGCCACTTGTAAGGTTCTGATACTGACAATTTTCCTTCTCCAGCTGATAGCAGCATTTAACTCAGCCATTGCTTGCATTAAAAATAAGCTTGCACTAATTTAATTTAAACCAACGCACTTAAATAAGTACAAAAGGCTGCATGGCCTCTTTTGCTTCTGGTTTGTATGTGTTATTTTTGTTAGGCTTAAACTGAACGAAAATAGCTACCTATATGACTACTGAAGCTTGTGTATTAAACCTATTTAGGCACACTTCTAAGCTAAACATTTTTTGTACTCAAGGCACCAAAGCAACATGTCACCTCCACACAGACCTGCAGAAAAGCCAAAGCTTAGCTCTTAAAAGCCATAATCTGCTTTCTTTATGTTTAGTGAAAACTAAACAGCATGAGCACCCAGGGAGAATTGCTGCACTCTCTCCTAGGGATCAACTAGAGAAATAGGTTAAATATGTTGCTTGTTTTAAAACCGTTTTCATAAAAATGTTACTACCACACAACTCTATTATGAACACAGGACGAAGTTGCATACACCAGATGCACACACAAACTATGCCTGTTCAAATAAATTCTCTCTCTCCCCAGTGGCAAGCAAGGTTTTGCAAAGTTTATCTTTGCATCACAAACTGTACCTGGAGCAATTTGAGAAGGAAATATGATAAAAGTCCAGAAACCTCCCCCTTTTCCTGTTTTGGAAGGAGAAATAAAATATCAGCCAGTATAAAGTCATATGGCAGGCCCTTGACAATAGTTAGGACAGAACTCATACTGCCTTGCTCATAGCACAGTAGTTTCCCAGTGTGGCCATGCCAACCATTACTTGACTACCATGGTAGGCACTTGGGGCTAAATCACAAAAAAAATTGTATACCTTTGCCACTTTTAGGTGCCTGAGTGGTATTTATTTGCTACCAACTTCCTGAAGTCCACTTTGAGCTGCTGCCTAGCATTGCTTGGGCCTATGTTTTTGTGAACAGGAATATGTAAAACTGCTTGTGTCTTAATACTTCTGAATTGTTCAGTAACCCAAGATCTACTTAGATTCTCAGGGCATCTCCCTGTATTTTTTTTTTCACCTGCAGGCCTAAACACAGAAAGCACTTGCAAACAAATTTATCAGACCAAGTTCACATAAAGGAGAACAGAGGTGTGTGTCTCCTTCTCTATCCAATAGTCTGAGTGCTTAAAACACTTGGGGATTTTTTTATTTTTATTATTTTCATTTTCCAAATTTCTTGCACTATGGAGCAAGGACTAAATCTTTTTGTTCATGGTTGTAGCAACTACTGTAACTATTTTGTGACACATACTTTGGTCTCTACCAAGTGAAGAAAAATGTTCTCTGGAACAGCATCAGTATCACCACTAAGGTAAATAATCAAAATGGTTGTTCATAAAATTACATGTAACAAGATAGTGGCCTCTGATACACCTTCTTGACTTCCTTCCCAGCTTTAACAAGTACTACAGATCCATTGAGATAAAAGTTTGAAAGACAGATAGAGCTGGTACAATTCATATGCAAAATAATTCTGCAAAATACTGCCATCATGGCAAAGATACAACTCATGATCTCATCTCATCTTTCCTCCAAGATCTTTGCCTTTCAAAGTTACAAAACCGCTCCTAATCTCATTGTCAGACTACAGAGCATGGTCTCAGACAAATAAAAAACACATGAAATTCTAAGAGATGGGCAAAATCTTGTTCATAATGTTACTAATCCCTCCAACCATGCCTTGTGCATATTGTTGTAGTCAGAGCCCACATTGCAGAAACACAGCATACACGCACGTGCCAGAAACGTCCTGCTACACATTCTGCCTCTACTTTTCTTATTTCTGACTAGACTTGCATGCTATCATTTCGGCTTTCCTCCAATTTCATAAATTGTCACCAGTTTATGAATGGGTGAAAGGTAATGGTAACATTTCTTCACTCCATTTTCACAAGGTTTATCCTGTCACAGAGCACCAAAGTAATATTGGAATGTTAGTAAGATGATGTTGCACAATGGGGAGGATTCTACCTAAAGTGATCATTTGTAAGGGGTAAAACTCAGAGTAGTTATAGATTCTCACTTAAAAGACAGTGCTAACACAACATATTCTAGGTTGTGGGTTGCTTGTTGTTTTTTTTTTTTTCCCTGATCACTAACTGTTGAATAATTTGTCACAACTCAGAACTCGACAGTTTTACTACTGAACATGTACATTTGCATCCCTTCATCTGCTGCTTGCAATGACAAAAGGAAAATATCAACCATGAATGAACATAAACAAAAGCATTTCCCCCCTTAAGAACTTGCTACATGTTTACAAAATGTAAATACCTTTAGACAGCAGGCAACCAATATGTTACCTCTAAATAACAAGCTCCTTATATGCTGAACACATTGATGTGAAATCACTTGCTAATCAATATGGTATGCAATATCAAAAGTCAAAAGAATGCATAAAAGGGATAGAATATTATTCCCACTAATCCAAAGACAGGATTCTGTTTTACAGACTTCAATGGGATAACACTTAACCAGAAAATGTTTCACCTTTCACCCAGTTCTCATGGCTCCAGCTTTAGACAAAATATTAATATTACTCTGGTTACTTTCTGATGTTACAGTCTATCTAAACATGTTCTAGCTTACAAAATGCCTTATCATAGCTTTCTGCCCACTGATGAACTTACTTAACTGAACCTAATGTCCTGCAAGTGAACACTAGTAAAGGTGAGGTGAGGTGGTGTGAGGAGAGGAAGAATGGGGAATGGTTAAGCAGTCCATTTTATCTCCATTTTAATTAATGTTTTATCTAGAAAAATTTCAGTCACCCTGGCAGAAATAAGTGGGAGTATTTGATACCCATTATAACATAAATTCAGAAATAGCGCAGAAACCAGAACCAAGAGCTCCTCCCTCCCAAGTGGATGACCAAGCCTTTCAATTAGTAAGTCATTCCCTTGTTCTTACCGTCTTAAACCAGAGATCCTTGATTTGTTTTCTATGATGTGGAAAAACAGAAAGCAAAAGCCTTCCTTCAGCTTCAGGCAGCATATCGCAAGCTAACTCTACTGTCATGAGCATGAAATGTTCTGTGTGATAATCCACCCTCAAAAACAACTAAATTAGCCGATGCTAAAGCACCTTGGGTATCTCTACACCACATTTACTGTATGGGTGCCTAACTCAAGGATACGGATCATGCTCTGGCCACCACAGTGATGCTCAACTTCACACCACCTACATAACTTTGTAGATTCAGCTTTGTGACCTTTACCCTTTTTTTCTCTTCTCATTTGAGGTTTTTTTTTATTTGCTGAAATGTTTACATTAGGTGCTGATGTTGCTCTATTCAAAGCTGCTAAATATTGATGCTTGACCACAGCATAAATAACATACTCCAACAAGCACTGAAAAAAAGACCTGCCACACAGGGGAAATGATAGTAAAGCCTCAAAGTGCTGAAGAACCTGCATCCTATGAGGTAAAATATGAAATGTGATAATACCACACACACAATCCTAAAAAGGACAAAAAAGCAAATCCAGAGCTAGAATGTTCTAGCACTTTTCTATCAAGAGTGTTTAAAGGCAAAGAATTACCATTACTTTACAGCCATGTAATGAAAGCACTACCCCCACAGCACATAGGATATAAACATGACAAACTTTAACGGTCTCTCCCTCTGATTAAAACAAAGCGAAACTCCACAGTTCTCCACAAAGTGAAACTTTCACAGTTCTGCGACACATTTTCCCAATGATCAGCCAGCAATTTGGTAATGTTTTGTTCTGGAAAAATCCCTAAGGTACCAGGAAATTTCAGTGCTAAAATTCCTTCAGTAATACTACTTTAATCTCTGCCCTGAAAAAAGTTTAATATAGAATATATAGCCAGAGGCCAAAAAAACCACCCTAGTCATGAGGAGCTATGACTTACTGAGTCTGCAAATCTTTATACCATTATATAACTCAGTAACTCTTGTACCTAACTCACTGCTGGGTAATGGCTGTTGATAGCTAATCCTCAGTGAAGCTAGGTGTTGTATGAGACAAAGAAAAAGGAAAACAAATGTTAAGATATGTGGAATCCTCTGCATTTGTCAGACTATTCACACAGAATATATAAAAAACCCCAAACAAAATCACATCCATCCTATGAGTCTGGGCTCCACTGTACAGAATATATGGAGCATATAGTAAGTATACAATGTAAAAGAAAGGCAGCAAAATGTGAGAGAAGAAGAATCTCTCTTGCAGTTAGCCTTTTGTTGACACTATCTGAAACATAAAAAAAGGACTGCTCACAGAAAACATAGTTCAGTATGCCTTTGACACAGCGACTGCAGCCCTGAACCAAAGATGACTGCCACTGCTCTAAAATAGGACAACAATTTCTGTTTGAAAAAGGATTTTAAGGAACACCATTTCTGTCTTGTTCTTGATTTCTTGTTTCTAAATGACATATGAGGCCAGACAGGTGACAATGGCCTTTCCACTGAAGAGCGATGCCAGAAATAGGACAACAGTACATGAGATTCTCCTTTTGCTCTATTAAATACTATTCAAACTCATGCTCTCCTAACCAAATTTGAGTAGGATTTAGAACTATATTTAGAGCAGCTTTTCCTCTCTGGAAACTGCCTTCACTTGCAGAAATTGTGTTCTCTAATAATTGAGTTGTATATTATAAGCTGCAGTATTGCCTCCGAGCAAAACAGTTTGGGCTAAGCCTGCCTGCTTTTGATCCCAATTTCCTAATTATTATGGATCAACCTCTTTATTTGTGTTTCTGCCAAGTGTGAAGAGTTCGTGGGGATTGGTTGTGTCAGTCCTTTTCACAGGGGAATTAAGCTGCATTCAAAATGCTGCAGGAGCTAAGGCAGAGTCAGCAAGTGGCAGTGCCTTTCTATCAGAGAGTCCTCTTAAATCATGCTCTGAAGGAGGGATGTAACAGAAATAGCATTAGCCAGAAATGAACACTTTGTATCAAATACTCAAACCAAATCTTTGCCCAGTTCCTGAGCCAATTCCAAATACACTGTCAGATTAGAAATTCTGAGGGGGACATTGTCCTCTGTTTTGTGATCCTTGCAGAAACAGGGCTGTGAGAACAATCTGTTGGCCCCAGGAAAGGGAATCACTCAGCTGCAATATGCAAGTTCTGAAAACTTTGCCCTCTCAGCTTCCTAAAGCTCAGGCTGTACAGCTGAGCCAGGGCCCATGTGACTGTGAGTCTGCCCAGCTCCTGCTAAAATGAGTTCTCCCTGGCTATCTCCAGCACACATACTGTTCCCACAGACTGAGCCTGTCATCACCAGCTGTACCACCTGCTTGGACTCCTGGGGCCCTTCTGCAACTCCTCCTATTACCAAACCATTTACTTGTTATAGCCTCATCCTGGCAGTGGAACAAGGCAATCAGTGTAGACACTACTTCTCTCTGGATCTGAAGAACACGATATCCCTTCTGAGGCATCAGAAGGTGACTGGTATCACCTTTCTGTCAGTTCCACCCCTCCCCATGACCACAGTCCCAGCCATGCTTTAGACCCTTACACACGCTTCTCCTCAGATCATCCTCACTCTTAAGTATGAACAGAAGCCTTACTGGAGGACTGCACAGCTGAGGAAAGGAGAGAGCAGTATCAGGCTGTGGTGTCTGATCCAAACCACAGAGCTACATGCTCCTTATATATACTATTATATAGAAGCCATGAAAACCTGTCGTAACTGCACCCCACTTCTTGCTGCTTCGCTTGGCAATATTTGGGCTGCACCTGGGAACAGCTATGGATTTTCTGACAGAGAAGACACTAGCTACAGCTGACAGAAGTCCCCACCTACTTGTGGCTTTTCCCACTGACCGGAGGAAGAGCTGAAGATGTGAAAATCAGCTAGGATGTAGTGAGGAGGGCAGTGCCCAAGGCTACAAGGTGCTCATCTAGCCAGACCACCTCTGATGTGAAGTTGCCTTCTGTAGTTACAGACAACTGAAAGGCCCAGGCAGTACTGCAGGAGCTTAGCAATCAGCCAATGACCCTTGTAATTCCACATCCCATCTCAGAGTTGCTAGTCTCAAATGCTTAAGCAGGAGACAAAAGAAATCTTATTTTGGCAACTGTGGAACAACTTGTCAGAAGTCCCAGGAGATGAGAAAGGGTTTGATGTGCGCGTACAGCAGTGGCATGTATGGTCCATGGTTTGAAAAAACCTAGCACTGAACAAGACTCTTGTAAAAAAGGGCTCATGTTCCAAAACCTCAATGGAAACCTTTCCTGAAAACAGGAAAGAGTTAAATACATATTCAATGAAATAGCAAGTAAGTTTACCTGATATACGTGGCTGGTAAACAGCAAAAGTGCAGCCTCACAGGCAAAGCAATTCTGTTGTTGCTTTTACCATTCTCCCATTTTGACCTGGGCCAGACTGGACAGTCTGCTTTTCAAGGGAAGGATGTGGTTAAAAAGGAAGGGAATGGCCTGCACTATAAGGCAGTACTGTCTCCCTATTATAGGGCGATTCTTCCATAGCCAGGGTTGGAGTGGCAGATGGCCTGGAGACATTTCCTAGTACGAGTAAAAAAAATAAAAACCTGACGAATCACTGCCCAGAGGAAAGGAAAAACTCCCTCATTCATCTAGGTTAGGGTGCAGTGAAATGAAGGATCCATTTTTAAAAAAAAATGAGACAAGGAATAGCACCGTAGATTTAAATACAATTCCCTTACCTACAAATGTCCTACCTCTCCCTGAAGAGTTAAGCTGCCGTATCTTCTCCTTCACAGCCCTGAAAAATATTGATCTCATGTATAGCATGGAGCTGATGTAGCTTCATGTTCTAGTTCAACTAGTTCAAAGGAGCTTACACATTTCTTTCGAAATCCCGGTACAAAAGCAATTCCATTTCTAACATGTCTCTTGGTTCTTATTCTGCACTGCCCTATTTAGGCTCTGTAAACTTCTGAACTTTGTAGAATAAGTGCCCAACTTTATAAAAGCTTGTGTAAAATTTTTGCCAATTAGCTAGCTTGCACTTTCATGCAATGTAGCTAATGAATATCAGCTTTAGCAGTACATATTGCTTAGCCTCTCAAAGTTAACCATAGGGTGTTTATTCCCATCAAGTTATCTGTCCAATGCATACATGATAGATCCTCACAGGATGGTAGCTAAAGCACATTTGCTGTCTGTGCTGACAGAGCAAAGCAGGCTACCACTTTTCAAGCCCAAGAGAGTAAAGCAGAAATGCTATTAAATTTGGAAGAAGACTCCTGGGAGCCAAGATCTGCACAGCTATAGGAGCCAGAAATACCCCAGTCAGCAATGCACTTAAACACAAGCCTGACTGACTGGAATTACTTATGTGCTTAAAATTACACGCACACTGAAGTAATTGCCAAACTGGGGCCATTGGTTACATCTGAGATGCTGAGCCAAACTATTCCCTACCCCAATGTTTCTGCTGTTGAACCTGCACAAAGACCTGTACCATTAATACGTAACTGAAGCCCTTGACTGAAAGGTTATTGTTGTGGTTTAACCCCAGCCAGCAGCTAGGACCATGCAGCCACTCACACAGCTCTCCCCCTTTCCCCAGAATGGCTGGGAGAAGTGGAAAGGAAAAGAAAAAAACCCTTGTGGGCCGAGATAAAGACAGTTTAATAGAACAATAACAGAAAAGGAAAAAAATAAAATAATAACAGTAATAATGATGACACAAGTCACCCTCACCACCTGGTGAATCAGTACCTTCCTAAGCAGTGATCGTGGGTTCCCCCTGCCAGCCAACCCCCATATACTGAGTATGACTTCTGTGGTACAGAATATTCCATTGGCCATTCCATTTTTCTATCTATGCTCCTTCTCAGCTTCTATGGGAAGGTGAAAAGAGTCCTTGAAAAGTATTAACATCACTTAGCAACAATTGCTAGAAAGAATTAACTCTTTTCCAGCTGAAACCGGACAGCTGTGAAGGACCTACTACTAAGCATTAAACTAAACATTTTTTGACCTGAACATAGATCATATAGGTGTGTTTGTAGCACATCAAAGCGAGATGTAACCTGTAAAAATAGGAGCTGGCCAGCAATCCTTTCAGATTTTCTGGACAACTGTGTCCATGCTTTCAAAACATATTCTGATGACACCCAGGACAAGCAGGAGGACACGATCCTCAGACTAAAGGGAATTCCTCTGGCTTGTAATCTATTGAGCTATTCATCTGCATTTGCTCCTGGCTGACGTAGTGACACCCCATCAAAAAGGTTTCTAAGAACATCTAAGAACGTCATATGTATCACTTACGAGTGCCTGCCACATAATTCAGGGCTGAGCAACATGGCACAGGGAATTAGGCCTTCATTTTCATTTGTGGCCCTCAGAAAACAGAGTTGTTAATTCAGCAGTTCATTTCAGAGAAAAATCTAATATCTGCCCCTTTTCATATCAGGCGAGTAGGTGAAAATTCAGGGTTGGCAGATCAAGCAGACAAACTGCAGGCAGAAGGACTGCACATAGAGTCAGGATGTACTCTGGCATGATCCTTTTTATGAACAAGGAACATGAATTCCTCCTTCTGTCAGTGGAGGAGAAATAAGTGAAACACAGAGACAGCGTCTGAGGTCACAGCTGCAAATGCCTTTGAAGGTGAACTTGTTGGTGTGGAAAACCTTTAGTACTGCCTTAATCATATTTCACTGTAGGGGCAAACTGAAAAAATAAAAAAAGGTTGTAATTAAAAATTAAAGTCCAAAACTGTTCCTGAAAACTCTTACTCAGCTGCTGCATAACCTTGAAGCTGTCTGAAGTCTCTGGCTGACTGAAGTTGCCTAGAGCTGCCTCTGCACAGACCCAGAATTGCCTGTCCTGGCAAAGCAGAGTAGGTCAGTATATAGTACCTGCCTGAACAGTACCAAAATCCAAAGAGCAAGTGCTCTTGTAGATCTCCCTGGTACACTTTCATTTCATACCACCAAGCCAGAAGCTGCACCCTCCACCTTTTCTCGTAATTCATCAGAAGAGTTTCAGTTATATTGACATGTTTAGGTAGAAAGATAAAAAAATTAGATTACTGCAAGAACATACAGATGTGAATTCAAAGTGACATACCCACATGCTAAAGAAGGGCAAGATCTCAGATGTGCTGCTGTCCACACCACTTTCTGTTAGTTAGCTCTAGTATGAAAGCAGCTAACTGCCCTTGACACTGTGCAGGTTCAAGATTCTTCAACTGTCCAACACATATCTAACAGTCTGTACAGATACAGCTAACTTACTGGATTTATGAGATATTACCTCCGCCATCTATATACACTGTAGGCAAGTGATCAATGAGTCTGCCTTGAAGATTGGGAGCTCTAATGACTTGGTACTATTTCTCAAATAATTTCAGTGACTAGGAATGCATGTTAGTGAACTAGAAGGTGAATTAGAACAGTCCACCGTGATGATACCAACCGACTATCCAAACCCAGGCCACTCCCACGACAGACATATTTTCTCTGATTATAGAGGACATTTTGGCAGCCACAAATCTTCTGAGTGAAAACACACACCCCACAACTTCCATGTTGCATCTGTGGAATAATTAGTGACACCACGTATGTTAAAAGCTCCTTGTACACCAGAAGTGGGGTGAAGCAAACTGTATATACTCTACCTGTATTTCAATGTGTCCTTCTATAACTGCATTAGTCACCCTGTTAATTAAAATAATTTTGGTGGGGCTTCCTTTAGCTTTTAAAACAAAGAAATTAAAGGCCAGAGTAATTTCAACAGTGACTGCCTTTGCGGATGCTCCTCATCACAGCCTGGCACCAAATCAGTGAGAATTAATTTCTGACTGCACTTATTTTCCACATCTGTGAGATCGGGGCTGCCTTACATCAGTGTACGTTCAGTTGCTGTGTCTTCTGCTGCTAATCACGGTTAAGAGGTTTCCACTCCCTGGATACTTAACTCTGCCAGAGTTCCACCCATCTCGGCTCTTCATCTAATTACTACAGAATGCTGTCTGACTCTACAAAAAAAAAAAAATCTAGCTTAAAGAAAAAAAAAAAAAAAGATTAAAAAAGTAGATCAACTGGCAGAACTGAGATGACAGGAATTTCTGGAGAGAAAAAGGTTATAAAATGTAGTCAGACCAGGCATCTCAGACAATTTGCTCCTCTCACTGTGCCCTGAGACCAACTACTCTTTGGGGGAACAACAGCCTTTTTGTGGCAGGGTTTGTACACTGCCTTGCTCTTTATACTGACTGGGACTCTCAGGTGCTATTGCGATAAAAATAATAAAAAACCAAATAAAGGAAGGAATGGAAGAATTATATCATTCTTCAAAGTAAAGCCTATTTCTGTTTGTTTGTTTGTTTTACAGCCTAAATATTACCACATTGTCAAGTTCCTCTCTCTCAAGGAACTTGATGGTTAAATTTTACAGGTAATCATGAGCTGCTGCTTAGGGCATAGGAGTTCTTTAATTTTTACTAAGCCTCTGCTGGGCTTTGGATGCTATTGCAGCATACAGGTATCAATAAAGCTATTTTGATTTTGAGGTAAATCAGGACCCAGCCATATGCAATCTAACCCCTCATGATCCACCTCTTTCAGTCTGCCACAACTGCGCAAGTATTTTGAACGTTTATAATATTTGCAAAAATTCCCAGTCTCCTCCTTTCCAAGACAGTATTAATCAGCAGATAGGGAAGAGTAGTAAAAATTCCTCCTCCTCAGGCCAGGCTATGACTTCCCATTCGAAGCCAGTGTTGCTAATTGTCTTTGAAAATATTTATGTTGCATCAGTATCTAAAGGCCTCAAAGTAAAGCAGAGCTTTGTTGGGCCTGGCATTCATAGAGGAGAGAGACAGATTCGGTCCTGAAATGCTTTCAGTCTAAGCAGGCAAAACAAACAGCACATAAAAGAAACACAAGAACCAAAAATAAGTCACTTGCCTGAGACCATATGAGGAATGCACTGGTCTCACTAGTAATAATCAATAAACGCAGCCCTTTCTTCAAAAGAAAAAACTAATCAGTGTGATGATCTGTTTCTGCCTCTGTCTCTACTGTAGAAAACATTTATTAGTGACTATTAATTTTGACACTTGACAACTACATGAATTTAAGAAGCTTTAATTGGTGGTTCTTTCCCACTGTGTAAAGAACAAAGGTTGAAAGTCCGATCTCTGTTTGGAGGGACTGGGTTTGTTGGAGAAGTTATACTTGTTTCACATTTAACAGGCTCCCTACCCCCCACACTAGATTTTATTAGGTCAACGCTTCAAAGACGTGGCTATGATGTCCAGTAAAGACTATGGCAGCATTCAAACAAACCTTGTTTAGAAGCACAATACAAGAGGCTTCTTCTCAGAAATATCCCATTACATACACAGCCATTTTCAACTGAGACTGAATTAGTCAAAACCTATTCAATGTACTTATGTTAACACTACAAACCCCTTTGGATTGCAAATCAGATTGGCAGAAGCAGCAAGAAAAGGCTCGCTCAGACATTAGGAACAATTCAGGCATCCAAGCTCACAACGGTTATGACTCAATCTGGCTTGATTTCTGGTAGGCAGATTAAAATGCATTGTTTGTACCAAATAAAGCATGAATAATAGTATCGCCTTTGTCTGCCTCTTGCACTGCACTGCTGCTAGAGCTGTAGGAGACAATCCCCCCTACTGGTGATACTCATAAAAAGACTGTACCTTCAGCTTTCCACTCATAAGAGACTTTACGGTGGGGCAAGGCTGGTTTCAGCAATGCAGAAGACTGTTCAAGCAGCTCTCGGTTTCTCTTTATCCTGCCGAGTCCTCGGGTCAATGTGGTGAGGTCACTGCTGGATTGTTCCTATTCTTCAAGTTGCTCTGATCCAACCACTCTATTCAAGAAATGATAACAAAGCGTTCTTATTAGCGCATTTGATGAATTACATTCTAAAGGATGCAACTCTGACCCCTGCATTAACTTTTTTGGTTTTCTTTATTCTGATTCTGAAGGCTGATTTCCTTACTGCAGGGCAAATGGCTGTAAGAGTACATTATCATTTCTTTGGCTCACTGGGCAGGATGCTGTTCTCTTTTTGAAACAAGAAGGATATTTTTAATTCACACTGAAAAGAAGCTCAATAGAAATTCAAGTGATGTAATTGGAGGGAAAAAAAATCCCTTCTATTTGTTTTGTTTCTGTACCCACTAGACAGTCAAGAGAAGATTTTTGAAGTAACTGTAGGTAAGTAGCATTCACATTACCAGGACTTTTTTAGCATTTTAGCCAAAGGAAGGTTTGCTTAACATGCATAAACTGAGCAGTTCGTGATGCAGAGACACAACTATAGTCTCTCCCATAGAGAAGCATATAAAATGCCAGACTACAGAGAGCAGACAGATGTCCTTACACATTCTCACACTCTGCTCCTTATGATACTTCAATTTGTTCTGCATTGTGGCACAGTTTCAGGGTAGAAAGCAGTCCCACACAGATCCACTCATAGGCTGGTGGGTTCCATGTCTTTAACTTTGCTGAACAAGCACTGTAGTCAGTAAAAGAAAAACAGAAGGACCGGCACTACCATTTCCCCCTGGTGCTCCAGCTGTGCTCTAAACGAAAAGGACAGCAGCTGTTATCAGGTATTCATGGCCTGTTTTGCAACCAGTAAAAGGAGCACTTAATTCTGCATGCAGCTTTCCTTTAGGTGAGACAAAAATACTGCTCAGAAAGGAAAAGTTACAGGCCACAAGAAAGCAGGAATTAAATGCCTAGAAACACCAAAGCTGGAGTAACGAGGGGCCTCTGCCAGCATTTCCTAGCTGAGGTTAGCTCACAGGTTTGGACCTCTGTCCTGATCTCTAGTCAAAGGCCAAGATGCAGGGTTGTGAGTGTTGCTGTTTCTGACTATCTGTTCTCACTATCACACTTCATCTAGCTGTATCTTGAATTAGAACTGAGTAATTTGGTTACCCAACTGAACTCCCAATGAACTCCACAAAGTCCCACTGCCAAGTTTTCTACTATTATTCTTTTCATTTTAATGAGCTGTGGACTACATAAACCAAGGTGCTACTACATTGTAGTAGCCAGTGTATTTGTTCCTGGGACCAAACTAGCTAACTGTACTGTTACTGTATTCATCTTTGTAGAGACCTGCTTTTCCCAAGCCTTGGATCCCTCTGCCCTCCATTTCCCCCCAACATAGGAAGCTGACAATTGTACCATCTATCAATACTTAAAACTACATTGCCTCACCACACCTCCTCCTGGGACATAAAGTCTTAGCCTTCCTAGCTTCTGAAGTTTTATTTTAACTGGATCCACCTACTTCATTTTTTTTTCCTACTTACATTTCAGAAACTCAGGCAGCAAGAACACATCATTTAGGCAACGCAGAATGTCTCCAGCAGCAACGCAGCACAAATGGACTACTTTGGAAAATGTAATTACTGGGTTGGAGTTTTCAATACATCTCTGAAAATATAATCTCTTATAATTTGAGTCCTGACTATGCTACCACCTACTAACACATAGAAAGAGTCACCGAAGTGGAACTGCTCTTTAGTTTCACCATGATTAACACCTGTCACAGGAGACGTAAATTCCCTAGCAGCTGTGAGTTAGCATTAGAACAAGGTTGAGGTTGTTTGTGGTTTTGGATTTTTTTTCTTCCAGTGATGAAGAAAAATAAAAAGCCACAGGAGACATGGGAGGCAACATTTTCTTCTACTTTTCTTTTCCTCTTATCCTATTCTCAAACACAAGAGATTAATATTTTTTTCTTTCAGATTTGCTTTAGAAATTTTAAATGCTGATGGGGAAATTTGTTGCAACAATATTTGGAGCAACCTCCCTTCCTGTACTTCCTGCGCTCTATCAAATTTATACTACCTTAACTACAAACTACACCCTGCATCACGAGATACTTCCTAAAATACACAGTTCATAAAGCATTTGCTGTAAGTCTGCAGAGAACTGGCTGATTACATGATCCCAACACCTTTTTGCAATTCAGTAACTAACCTGGATAAATATATGAAAATACCTTCTTTCTTGATGTCACGTTTCTGAGCAGGCAATGGCAATTCCACAAGAATTTTTATCACTCATCCCCAGGAAGCAATGAGGTAGGACTCAGCACTGCCAGCTCCCAAATGTTTCTTGCTCCCCTCCCCTACAGTTAAGCGCTCTGCTAGAAGCAACAAGTTTACACAAGATCCTTGAATTTCCAGCTATAACTATAGTCCTCATATGGCCAGATAAAAGTTTGAAAACATGATGCCTAACATTTTTGTTATTTTGTGAACTGCTTTAGTTTAAAACTAACATCTGATTCTGGTGAAGGTATGAGTTGGGGTATGTAGATATAGCAAAACTTTGTGTGCACGCTGTAAAAAACCGTGTATCCATGCCACAAAACATTACTCTAGTGGATATCTTAAGGTATTGAGTTGTTCTAGTCATAGACAGATCTTGATGCTTTTCAGCTCCTTTGAATTTCTGTAAGTGCTGATGCACAAAAAGTCATGATATATATAAAGCAAATATGCATCTGAAATCATTCAGTATGCAAGAGACCTACTTCTGTTATTGTGTCCTCAGCTTCAAATACTCCTAATTAGCAGCTGTCTCCAATCTTTTAATGAGTCTGTAACATCATTTAGTTCTGAAGCCACAGGCTGCTCAGATTGCCCTTCTGATTTTAATGTGAGTTAAATTGGGGTTTAACTTTTACTCATCTCCCAGGTTTCTCAGCTGTGAATAATCCTCACAGCTCAGTGATTTGGCTGGTATTTGTTACCTGTGCCATGCTGCTAAATTGCTACTACCTGTCCTAACAACTCTCTGACTGGGCCAGCTGACAACTGTTTAAAAACAAAATGAAAGGGAAAACAGCAACAAACTCTCCTAAGCTTAACTGGGTGGTGTGAAAAACAGGTTACCTCATCAGACTTTGTAATTTTCAGGGATTAATTAAAGGATGTTTGCTGCAGAGGAGTTTATGAGGCAATAAATAGCTTTTGTGGCTGATTAAATGCCAAAGAAAAGCTGATAAAGGCATCTAATAATTGCAAAAGCCATTTAGTGCCTTGAACACATCTCTGCCACAGATGCAAGTCTCGCTATATGACAGACCAGCAGCAGACTAATGAAACTGACAGGAAGTCTCCTTGCCTCTAGAGACCTTGAACAGATAAACAGATAAATTCATAAGGCAAGCAACTCAGCCCCAAGTCCAGGTTGATCTTCCCTTGTCAGCAAACAAAACAAAACGCAGATGAAGATGATGATTTTGCTGCTCTACAAACACTTCAACACCACACAAGCCTCCTCCTTGGGCTGAGCACCATCGTTTTACCTGTGGTGCTGCAAAAACCCTAAACGCCCCCCAACAGAGCACTCAGTGCTCCCCGGCTTTTCTAGCAGCAACCGAGCAGTATTGGTGCTGCTGCTGGGGCCTTGGCTGTGAGGTGGTTCATTCTTTGGTGGGGTCCCCAACGGCAAGCCCCGGGGTGGGATGCAACGGGGGGGCGCTTCGGTGGCGGTGACCGTTGGTGCCTCACAGAGAGGCAGGGGCTGCCGGGGTGGGGGAAGACGGCCCCGTCCCTCCGCAGTCCCAAAGAACCGTTACGTTACCTGGGCTATGCGGCCGCAGGGGCGCCGCCGCCTTCTGGAAGGCTCGACGGGTGGGGCGGGCTCCGCGTGCTGCCCAACGGAAACTAACGGCCGCGCGGGTGCTGCCGGCTCTCTCTTGTGAGCGCCGCGGGGTGCGCGGGCGAGAACGCTGAGCTCCGAGGAGACGTGAGGGGACGCGTGATTTTGAGGCCTTTTCTTCTGTTGTTTTTATTTTATTTTATTTTGAGCGTGAGGGATGGTGAAGGTACGAAGGCAGCCCTGGCTGCTGCATCCTCGCAGCCCGTGTCGGGCCTTGGAGTGCGTGTATGAGGGTTGTGTTTTCTGTGGGTTTCTCTGCAGATGGGAGATGCTGGGGGGGGTCTTTGTAGCCGTCTGCCATTTAAGCTTACCCAGGCTGCTGGTTTGTTTTCTCCTCCAGGTGGCACACCAGGCTCCTGTTGGTGTTTGGAGCTACTTTTCCCACTCAAGTGGGAAGAGGACACAGCTGCACGCTAGGCATCCAGGGGTAAGGGCTTTAAATCTCTTCCCAGCGATGCTGTAGTGGCTTTGGGAAGTGTGACCGCATCTATATTGGAGGCAAAAATGCCGCACAGGGGGAACTTGGGAGAAATAAACCAAAATGAGCCAGGGAGAATGGGCTGATGGCCAGTGCATCTCACGTCCCTTCCTCCTCCTTCACTTTCCCTGACCCCACACAGCCCATGTAAACTGTCATGGTATTATTATTTTTTTTCCCCACTCTTCTTGCTTTGTTTGTTGCCTTGCTCTTCAGCTGATAAATAATAGGCACAGCCAAAGAGTGATGTAACTTGTAACTGCAAGAACACATAGTTCTGCATTTTATAAACAATAATTAACTACTGCTGACTGTGCCAGCCATGAGAAACCTGAAATGCTGATCACATCTTGCAGCTCTTACCAGGACAGCAAAGAAAGCAGAAGTATCAACTTTGCATTCTGCCACTTTGTCCTTTCCATCTTGAAAATGAACTGATAGTTTAACTGATACAATGCCTAAGTGAGTGAGCGTTAAATTAATCAAAGACAAATACTGATGGGCTGGCATTGACTGTTGGTTTGGTTAGTGTGCATGATGCTTTTCTCTGTAGTCTCTTGAAAAGACATTCTTCTGAACGTAAATACAGGCAGTATTTTGACTTTATGCACAAATATGAACTTTGCCTATGTTTATATAGGTATCCAAAGTTTCCAAATGAACGGGAAGTAGCACCTTACTACTTTCAGCTTGGTTGACAGGATTGTTGTGTTTTGTGAGTGTTGATACTTGCAAGATAGAAGCACCAAGGGTGAATAGTTGCAAGTGCCCCAGAAGTGTTTGTAGTCTAGACTGAGTGGAGATGTGGGCAGAGTAGAGAAATAGATCAAAATACATTGCAGCATTTTCCTAAAGCCACGCTTGTTTTGGTAGCACAGAGTCAGAAGTCTATTTTGCTCCTAAGTGAAGTAGCTCTGATTCAGAATAGAGGCAGGAATCAAGGTGCGTCGCTTTCTGGGAGTTGATGTCTTTTTAATGTCTTCCTTCTCTGGCTATGGCAGAGATCATATACAATTCAATTGACTTTTTCAAGCTCTGTTTACTAACTTGCAAAAGCAGTTAGATTTGAACATCTGCATTAGCTCTTCCCTGGGCTTATCATTACAGATTTCTACTTGAAGTCTTTATTTCTAGGATGCTATGTTGTGATTGATAATTAAATAGCTGTAAGTGCAGCATGAGTCATGTCAAACAGGGTCAGAATACATAAATGTGTATCTGGAGAGAACAATATTTATTCAAAGAGAAATAACACAGAAGCAGTAGCAAAAAGCATACCACAGCTAACCAGTCAATTCACTTGCTGCCGGTATACTGATAAGTGTTCCTGTTTTCTCGATGGAGTATCTAAGCAGCCAGCCTGCATAAACTATGAAATGTAATTACTCTGACATATGGGAAATCTCTGGCAGGCACAGACTTGGCATGGGCAGTGCAGCATCACCCTGCAAAGGCCCCTGGAACCAGAGTGTATTGGAGACATGGCCAGCATGTTCCGATAGCTCAGCTATTTCCGAGCCTCTGACTGAACAGCAAATTAGTTCAATTTGCTGCATTCCTGGAACCGTCCTTTGGCAGGATGCAGCATATTACTCTTCCTCTCTCCCCATTTTTGTGCTTTATTGTTCCCTACTTCTGCAGTTTTTGTACCTGAGTCCAAATTTACGGGTTTGAAGTTGCTGCTCCCTGGATCGACTTCCTTCCCTCATCTAAAAAGGGAAATTGAGCAGTAAACGTTTTCCTTTAGTATGTGGAATCTTCTTCTTACAACTTAGCAAATCGTGGTCTGAATTCTACTTTAAAAGAAAATACTGCAGGTCATCATCTTTAAGAGCATATGTTTGTTGATTACTTGCTAAATTAACAACAGACACCCAACATTGAGTTAGCTATCCACATGATAGAGTTCAGAAAATAGCACAAGTTTTGAGCATGTGACTTAAGGTTTATGGGAGGGAAAGATAACAGAGGTCATAAATCCGTGTCTGAGTTCCCTAGTGTTGTCTGGTGTGAAGTACTTTGTTTCTTCAGCTATTCCTTTCTTCCATTTAAAGTATTCAAGATTTGGCATAGATTAGTGTTGTGGAATTTGTATGGTCTTTCACATACTTATATCCCAAAATGGCTTTGAGCGGCAACTTTTTAGTCAATGTAAATTCAGCCTTAGCCCTGTTTGTGTAAGCAGCAGATCTGCGAATTTTTTCATAGTGTCTGAGACTGTTCATTGATGCAGAAGCTTAGGATTCTGAAAACCAACCTCTCGTCCCATTCAGCTGTACATTCCTCCAGTTTATTTTCATGAGAGATCAGTGGTACACCAGCCTTGAGAATTATAGTAGTGTGTGAGGAATGACACATTCAAAGAGATGATGGTGGAGGTGGCACCTCGCCAGTTGGCATGGCAATGTTAGCACTTGGAGAGGCAATTGGAGTCGCTGAACTAGATGGGCTGTAGTTGATAAGAGAAAAATCTATCAGAATCAATAGAAGTTACAGTCCTTGCCATGTTGCAGCTTAAATCTTTGTCTTGAAAGCTCCAACAGTAGTATTTGAAATGGATCTTTTTTTATAGTTGTCTCCCTTTTTCTAGGAAGTAAGTGTAATTTTCAAACCTGAACGTGGTGGCTGGTATACTTGTTGGGTAATCAGGATGTAAGCATCATTCCTGACTTTATGAAGGACTGAGCAAGTAGCCTTATTGTATGATAGTGGGTGTTCTTCCATGGGCATAGTGAAAGCAGCCTGCCCTTATCTGTCGTGTTATGGCGTCTGTGCCTGAAAAGCTCTAGGTAAAAGTTGAACCTAATGTGTCTCCTTTGTGCAAGCACCTCATGACCACATGCAGTCCCTCCTTAACCTTGTTTGTTTAATAAGAAGAGTATTTCATTTTCTTATTTTGCACAGTACGATCCTATGCCTTTACCACACCTGTTACTGCTCAGAGTTCAAACCTTCCTCTGAAGATGGCTTTTTTCCCTGCCACTGAGTGCTTCTGGTGCTAGTCATTGTAGTATCTGCATATCTCACTGTCTCAGTTTATAATTATAAATTCCTTGTGAGATGAAGAGGTGATATTTCTCCTTAAGCCTTGGCCCTCCTCTAAAAAGTAGTAAAAAGACAAATCTACTAAACTTGGATTCCTGACATAAGGTACCTGAGACCTATTTTTTACTGACTACTCTGAGAATTAACAAATCGTTGTTCCAAAAGACTTCAGTTTTAAGTGATGGGCCTTCTGGTCTTAACTTCTTCCAACCAGTGCCAATAGCGACCTTAATTTTACTGAAATTGCATTTCATGAGATGTACTGTACTTTCTTGAAAACTCATTTAAAATGAAAAAGAAAATACTGAATCTATTTAATACTTTTGGACAGCTCTGCTGGTAGGTGAAACAGAAGATTTTTAAGTGTTTGAAATGTTGATGTTCTTATGTGCTGGTTTGTGCAGATGCAATGCTGACTGGGTACAGCTTAAATGGAGGTGTAAAGTTGCAAGTTTGGATCCCCATGTCTACAAGAAGTTCATAAAAATGGCTTAACCTTAGCAAAGGACAACCATTAAGAGTTATTCTGTTGTCTTCTTGTGTATCTATTGCAGTTTAGCATTAAAAAAAAAAACACAACAAAACAAGATCCCAATGGGAAAAAACAAAAATCAAACTTCTAAGCCAATAAACCAGGGTTTTTCAATAGAAATAAAAGCTAAATATGAGATGTCTTAGGTCACCCAGTCTAGCTCTTGTCAATACAGGGTTGTTCCCTAGAATGGATAGCTCTTGTTCTTGGTTGTGGGGTGGTTGTTTTTAATTAAAAAAAGAAATGACAAGGCACATACTGTCTTTTACCTGAAAATATGTTCCAGAGCACAGCATATCTTGGCAGCAAGAACATTTTCTGGTCAGTCAGCAAGTCTTTTTAAGGTTGGCTACATACCCTTAGCCCATGTAACTTCATTTTTCTTTTTGAGCTTGTATGCCTTGGTAATCTTTGTTCAGCTTCACCCGTATTTAACTCTTCTTTAGTATTTCTGTAGGAAGTAAATTCCTTTTTAAACCCTTTGTTGTGCATTTATTGTGGAAGCAATATGTGAAGACATGCCATTTCAAGGTTCCAGTAGTATGCCTTGCAAATAAATGCACAGTTGTGTGTAATTAAAAAAAAAAACCAACACAAAACAGTTCTCCGCAGTAAAAGCTGGAAGCATGTGTATTTGTGGAATTCATTATCGATAATCAGGCACAAGGTTTTGGCATAAAAGTTAGTTTATAGAAACATTTGTGTTGTAGAAGCACCTTTTTCTCACCCTGAACAAGGATAAATACAGTTCATAATTTCCTCTTTGCATAGGGCTACCATGACTGAACAGTTATAAACATCCAAAGTTGAACAACTTGCTTTACTAAGATTTTGATTGCTTTAGGCCCATGCAGTTGCTATTCCCAAGACACTAAGAGGGTAACCAAGCTCTTATTAACTGCTACATTAAGAAAAGGGAGAGTGCTACAGAAATGGAGATTCTTCCCTACTTCAAGAAGCTAGTGAAGGAAGGTCTTTTACAAAATATCTGGTTCCATGTAGTATATTTAGCCGTTGACCAAGAAAAAATGATACATAGGAGCTTGGCACAGACCTTCTACTCTCTATTTTAAATTAAAGATTACGCCAGGGGAGGTTTAGGATGGATATTAGGAAAAACTTCCTCACTGAAAGGGTTATCAGACATTGGAACAGACTGCCCAGAGAAGTGGTTGAGTGACCATCCCTGGAGGTATTTAAAAGATGTGTAGATGTAGCGCTGAGGGACATGGTTTAGTGGTAACTTGGCAGTGTTAGGTTAACGATTGGACTTGATGGTCTTAAAGGTCTCTTCCAACCAAAACTATTCTATGAGTCTATGAAAATTAAGTTTTTGTTGTTTATTGCATAAGGCTTATCAATGGAGAGGACTGAAAACCTACTCTAAATCTGTGGATTGCCATTTTGTTTTTTGCAATGTGCTCACTTGTTTATTACCTTCCCTCCCCCAGTGCACCATCATGCCAGCAGAAAGCTTCGCTTGTGCATGCACACTGCAGAAGGAAGAAATGCATCTTCCCCTTAGGTTGCACCCAAGATCACTGTGAGTTATGTCAGTGTGAAGTTAGAGCTCTGTTACCCTGCTGCTGTATGGTCCTCACAGGAGCACCTCCCAGGAGTGGCATCCCTGTACTGGAGAGGGTAGTTTTGTCAGTCTCACACCAGTGGAGGCTTTGCTTTGTTGGGCAGAATTCCCCATTTCCGCTAGGGTTTGATTCCAGTTTTGGCCATCAGAGTAGCAAGTAAAGCTTGATTCCTGAACAGTGAGTTAGCCTTAAAAATAAACAATGTAACTTAACAGATATCTCCAAACCTGCTGTAGAGGAGAATATTGAAGAACTAGTAAAGCCACTAGAAGATACGGAACCAATTAATACAGTTTCTGACACAAATTCAGAGGTCATGTCTTTTACTAGGGTACTGAAAGATTCAGATGAACAATCATCTAAGAATGCTTATACTCAGAGAGCTGCCCTTGAAGTAACTCGCTTAAATGTAATTTAAAAGGTGAATTAATTTTTACTATAAAGCATCTCCCTGCTTAGCTTAAAGAAGAAACTGCAGCTTCCAAGCTTTTGATTACAAAGCAACTTATCACCACCTGCAAGTCAGTTATTGCTGTGGTCCTTGAAAGATTTAAAGCTTGACCTATGCCAAAGCTCTATTTAACACTGCATGCCTAGCTATATTTAACACTACATTATTAACTTGCTTACAAATGGCAAATAATATCTTATATACGTGAATACATTTTCATCTTGGAAGTTTTCCAGAGCTCCTAACATGGCTTAAGTTGCCCTACTTCTGCTTCAGTTAAGACTTAATTAGCAAGATGTGCTCATTTGCCTCAGTAACCTGTAGAACCATGGGAGAGTAGTAAAGTTGGGGATACCACTAATGGTAAGTCTAAGCATTTGTCTTTAAATCTGATAATTTTATGGTAAAATGCAACTTTTCTAGAGATGATGGTCATCTAGTACAAAGGACTAAAGAAAGAGACTAGACTTGAACTATTTTGAGTTAAACTAAATCATGAGTATGCAGACCTTGGATCTTCAATGTTATTTTAATTTCAGCAAGCTTAGAAAAAAAACCCACCATGATAAAAAAAATCCCCTGCAATAATCATAACTACTGTTTGCAGAAAGCAACCAGCTTCTTGCTTAAATGGATTCCAAAGATGACATGCATGAAGACAGACTTGTCAGATTGAATTCTTAGTTTAAAGTATAATAGACATTTCAGAAGGAATGTTTATGCAGAGCTGGTGCATGTTTGCAGAAGATAGTTTTCCATTTAGTTTCAAGTAGAATTTCAAGCAGTCTTAAAAGTTTGGTTGAAAAGCACCATTATGCATACAGTTGTTTCAAAGCAGTTCTTCCAGCCCAGAATGTGGTCACCAGTAAGAGGTACTTAATTTTCACAGATTAGCAAGCTTTGAATCTGGGACTACATCATTAATTTGGAGGTCTGGCATTGGTGACTATTGGTGTTCTTTTGATGCCATTAAATAACAGATATAGACTAGTAATTCAGTGCAAGTCACATACAATGCATCAAGCCTTGGGCACGTGTGGTTCTACTCACAGGTCATGTTTTTTGGGGCCTGCAATGACTGAACTTGCAGTCAATTCAAGGTTTAGGCTATGTCTGTTAGCAAGTAATACACCACAGTAGAGGCAGAGCCAAATGGTTTGTGCTGAGAACCAGACATCCCTGCACTATCTTTGAAGTTTTTATGTCAGCCTAGAAACAAAACACTTTTCTATTTCAGCCCAGACCTTGGTCCAGTCCAGCTAGATATTCATTGAACAGGTCAAATGTGCAGTTAGAGGCATTCCAAGAGCACATTTCTCACTTGTGTTTTGCTGTAAGTGAATACAGTTTGTGCACTGAGAACACTGCACTAAGAAGGCCAGATCATGGTAAATAGTCTCCTAGTTCAGAAAGCATAGAAAAACTCTCAGTTTAGTATTAAGGTAATTAATTTTTTTTTTATGTGCTTAGTGCAGTCTTCCTGCTGTTTTCCATTTTGAAAGTGTTAATTCACAGAACACTTAAGATCAGTCAGTACGTATAATAAATCTTGAAATAATTATTCTAGGTTCTGTGTCCTCCCCCCACCCCATTTTCCAGGTGCAGGACTCTTTTTGAGGTCATATCCAAGAGAGCCATCACTAAGAGTATTATGGTTGCATAGCAACCTCAATGTGATGAATAACTGGTTTAAAGCACTCCTTTGCTGTGTATTTATTTTCTAATAGGAGCCAAACAGTTTCCTACCACTGCAACTAATAAAACTATTGAAGAAAAACACATGCAGTGTTTTATGACTAAAATGAGAGGCCTCTTTATTCAAATATCTTGTTATTTCTGGGCACTACCACCCAATTACCACACCAAGTTATCTTAAAGTACCCAGTATTCCAGGATTATAATTTCTGTGCAAACAGAATACCAAAGCCCATCTTGTCTTTCCCCCTACTTGGATTATCAGTTGAAAGCACAACAGAAATATTCTATGTATGAAGGTAGAAATGAACTAATATAATACTAGTAATCCAATTGAAATTTCCAGAAACTTTAGTTTTTTTAAATAGTCAGCTACAGTGAAAGTCTTCTCTACAGAAAAAACCTAAACATGGACATACACCACATACAAGTTATATATATTCCCAGTTTTGTTTATTTTCATGGAATGCTAATTTAGTTACAATATGGCAGTTCATAACTACTGAAATGTGACATTAATTCATCTCCAATGCTGTAGAACAGTCTTGATTTATATATATTGTTTTAAAACAATCTTATTTTACATAGTTGAGGTCTCTGGTGGTTTTTAAGCTCCGATGCTTAAGCACACAGCAAGCTACAAACCTTAGGTTTTATATTTATACATATATTCTATGTATTCAGACAACTGCTGTAAGTTATCTATAATTTAATATTTATAAAAGTGCATATACTGGTACATATGCACACCTAGAAACACACTTTTACTACTGCCTCCCTTTTATAAAAAGCTGCGTAACATACAGCCATGTTATTCTCACTCACTGCTATTGAAGTCCTTTACTATCTTTGTTACACATTTTCAACTATTCAATTCCCTCAAACTGAATGTAGGTATTTCTATGTATATTTTCTCCTAAAGAAAAAAAAGTCCTCCCTCTTCCTTTAAGAAGCTTTACATCATGCATCAGTTTAGTAAACAGTCACTTTAGCACGGATTTTAGAATCCTAGACAGTGTAAAATCTACTTTTGGAAAATGTCTGTCTGTATATTTAATTTCTTCTTTTAGTTACAAAAAATATATAGGATTGAAACATACTGAATACATGCATCTCTCAAAGAGGCTATATTCTAGCCTTATAGATAAATTAAAAAAGTACACCCCTGCTAATGGGATGCAAACATGGCCTCAAATAGGCCATTACCTGTATTTAATATAGCTCATAACATTAAAAAGTTCAAGTCAGCTGTTCTCTCAAGATGGTGTCAAAAGACTGAAGAGCATAATATATTTATACTCCATATACAAAGGTGGGTGCACATATCTAGTGCCCTTTAGTTTTTCAATACTTTCAAGGCTTCTAGGCTTTGCCTCTGGTGATACAAGTCCTGAAATGATCTGAATGAAAGTTTAAGTTGAAAACAGTTTTTTAATACACCATAAAAGCAAGTTGTGTTTAAAAGAAAAATGTACACAGAACCACCTGAACTCACTGAAACAACTGTACAAAACTATTATAGATACAGGGTAAATCATGGTGGGCTTAACTTCAAACAGAAGTAACACTTGTTAACATATGTAAAAACTTGCTTTGTTTTATTCTTCTACCAAGAATTTGAAGCCGTTCAGAACAAGTAAAATTCAAACCACCTCACAATGTTTACATTTAAAGTTCTTTTATACAGTGCAAACGTTTAAGACAGAGTAACTCCTCAGTGAAACAGGTGACACTACTTAGTGCCAGTCCTTTGAAGATTCTTCTTTCAATAAGTCTATTTACACATTAAGCTAAAGGTTCACTATATACGCTTTGAAGTTTGCTGAATATCAGCAGGAAAATACGTGAACTAGCAGCAGTTGTATTACGAATATATGATGGTTACTTTAATGAATGCATAAAGTTTTCAAGACTGTATTCAGTGTCGTACTGTTCTTGATCCCATAGTTCTCCAAGGTTTTCGAGTACTGATTTCATTGATGCTTTCCCAGAAGAGGTAGAGGTATCTGCTTTTTCAGTTTTTCCATCCTTCAAAGAAAAAGAAAAAAAAAAATCAGTTAATATACAGAATAACTTTTTCAGGAGTATACTAAGTTCTTCGAGTCCGATGATTCTTTGGGGGAAATATTACTTCCTCCTTTCAGAGAGCTCTATACTATTAATTATTCCAACTTCAAGGGTTAGATTAAATTTTACATTTCAAAGCAAAGCTTCTCCTTAAGATTTCTCTATTTTTGGTAGGTATTTGTAAAAATGGTTCTTTACCTTGTCAAGAGTGAACAGATCAAGAAGCTGTTCTGTTCCCATGCTCTGTAGGCTTGCATTTTCTTGGCTGATCACTGTATTTGCAATATTCATTTTGAACTTTTGAAGACCCATGATCTTCTCCTCCAGAGTTCCCCTGGTTATCAGGCGATATACATTAACAACACGTTTCTGAAAGAAAAAAAAAAGCACACTTAGATAAAAAAAATACCATCTTACATATTCAAGAAAGCATAACCTTTTAGTATTAATTGTGGACAGCTTGGAAGCAGTAGACTTGGAGTTACCCTTCAGTAACTGTACTTATTAAGCCTGATTGATGTTACGTGAAAAGAATGAGACTACAGTAGAAGCAACTGCAATTGCATCTGTACGCAGGAAGTTAAGAATTCACTGCTTTTTACCGCTGTAGAGGGAGACTTAACAGCAGTCACTCTTTCCCTGTCCAGGCATCAGATAAGGAAAACCCTTGGGGCTTCCATTCAGTTCCTTCTCTCAGTTGCATCTCTTTCTCCCCTGAAGGGTGATTCTTCCCTGGCTTCTCCTCAGCAGGTCAGGAAGTACAGAAGAGAAGGCATATCAAGTTTGGGATAGGATAACAAAGTACACACTTCAACATCTGGCATATTTGCAAGAATGCAGTATGAGCAGAAGCTTAGTGGAAAGCCCCAGATGTCACTTTTATTGTATACTACCACCTTATCCAAATTCAAAGAAACAGGAGTTCAGCAAGGGGAAAAAAAACTTATGAGAAATTAAGAGTTTTTCACCTGCCCAATGCGATGTGCCCGATCCATGGCTTGCAGGTCTCTCATTGGGTTCCAGTCATGTTCCACAAATACTACTGTATCAGCCCCTGTTAAGTTAAGTCCCAATCCACCAACATGAGTGGTGAGCAAAAGAACATCTATAGATGGGTCATTATTAAACCTGCATACAAAAAAAAAGTTAAGCATGGTAATATTAATTTAAATAATGAATTATTGAACCTCAACAGCTTTTGAGGCAGACAAAAGAACAATTTTGTACCGTATAAATAATATGGT
Source organism: Vanellus vanellus (assembly GCF_965231255.1). Taxonomy (NCBI): domain Eukaryota; kingdom Metazoa; phylum Chordata; class Aves; order Charadriiformes; family Charadriidae; genus Vanellus; species Vanellus vanellus. The sequence goes on along the minus strand of NC_138912.1, from coordinate 18,138,483 downwards.
TCATTACAGTTGGCCTCATATTGGTTATGAAGGGATATGCTTACCGTGAAACAATGGAATGCCTCTGCCCAGCAGGTATGCTGCCATCTAGTCGTAAATACGTAACTGAAGGTAACTGAGGTCTGAGAAGGTCATGCTCCACTATATCCAGCATACTTTTAAGTTGACAGAAGATAAGTACTCTGTGCTGGGCCACAACAGCTTCTGTACCGCTTTCTGACGATCCACCGTTCCCCAAACCACAGTCTAGCAGCAGCTTAAAGTAAAAGTGTGTTAAGTGTATCATCAAAATGACAGTAGATCTCATTGAAATATTGACATTGATTGACTATCAAAAGTAGAAATAAGAGAAATAATAACTACAGAAGGAAGTCTGTAAATGACAATCACATAAATGACAATGCAAAGTTTGGCTTCACTGTCAAACTATGAAAAATTTAAGTGTTGACAGAATAGTAATTCTCTTCATTTTGCTTTACTTACAATAGAATTTAAGTATGTAATGCAATCTAACTTTATCAAGCTAATAGTCTGTATAATAAATGGAAGAAAATTTTTTCTGTAACAAGAGGGACAGGAGTAAAAAACAAAATGAAATTAAGGTTTTTGACAAGGCAGCAAAAATTATGTAAGCATCACTTTGAAGCAAGCTCATGCTTCCCCTCCCCATTGAATTAACAGGAAAAATAGGGCGTATGCCTAAAACCTCCTTATACTCTATTTTGTTTGCTGCTTAACCAGCATTTTAAGATCAGTTTTCACATTGATGAAGTCTAAACCAAAACCTTCTAAATTGTAACAGCAGTAGAGACATTTATGAAATTTAAGGCACAAGATGCAAGCCTACTTACTTGTTTTAAAGCAGACAGCTTAGGTGCATGTTGGATATCTCGAAGGGATGAATTATGAGCTGCAAGTTGTTCTGTAATTCTTTTATATTCAGGATGTTGGGTTGTTAACACTAACGCTGGATGGTTGCATAGCTTTCGTAAGTACTGCAAAGCCTTTAATTTAGGAAATGAAGTGCAAAGGAATGGTTAGCAACAACGTAGTTACAGAAGAAGGATGAACAAAACCGATTACGTATAGGGGCTACTCAGCCACATTCTGCAATTTAGACTTTCGTTAAATTTTCATTAAAATAAAGTTCCACATTTATATTAAGAAAACCTATATTGCAAAAAGTATCCAATAACTGTTAGGAGTATAGTGATCTTGGTTCCTGTTTCAGGAACAGTGCAAAGACTACTATTTCCCACACCTTTGTGTGTGTGATGTAGTAGATGTGTTTGAGAGCTGTGCAGAGGCTTTGAGAATTATTGTTTCCACATAGCCAAGACTTAAACTACAATTCTGTAAGACCATGAACCTTCATAAATTCAGACCTTAGTTTCAGGAAAATTTTTTGCTTATGTTTTAGAATCTTAATTTTGTAGTGTAACAACTGATGAGATCAAAATTACTTCCCTCCTGTTTTGAGGGTCTGCACTTTTGGTAATCAGTTTCTAATTGAGAGTAGTATCCAAGATCCACAAAATAGCTGAAAACCAGTTGAGCAAAACACAGTAAAACATTTAAGACAGTTTTATATGACATAAGATGTAAAACCAGAATTTAAGCATAATAGCTATGCATCACATTCCAGGCAATCTGATCCAGAAATCTAAGTATTTTACTGAGATCACATGGCCACAAATATGTAAGTTAACTATTTTGATTTTCATTTTTTATTAAACCCAGAAATACAGTTACCAGAAATAAATGAACTAGGTAGTAAAAATTACTGAAGAAATCTGTACCTGAAATACATGGCCTGTAGCTTTAAGCTTCGGTTTTTCAGTTTCTTCATTCAGTGAGATTGAAGAAACTGTTTCATCAATATCACATTTGGCACGAGACTTGGCAAAATCTTCATACAGCTGAACCTGTAAACCAGGCCCCAGACAAGAGAATGTCTTCCCCAGTTCCGAGTTAAAGTTCTGAATTATCATAAATCAAGAAAGCTATTTTATATGTAGCGCAAGATCAGCATTAACAGTGGAATCTCTTGTAGTTTCTTTCAGCTTGGTAAGTATTCTTTAAAAAAAAATCTGCAGATGCTTAGATGTTGTTCTTGTAGAATGATGCCAGAAATTAAGCTAAAGAAATACTCTCTTGCAACTGGACTGAAATTAATTTTTAAACATGTACGAGAAAAACTTTTAATTCCTGTGGTCCCAGAGAATGTCAGAGCTGACATCAGATTGACCCAGGAATACAGAAGTGATTCCTTTGTGGTCTTCACTCTGCTGAAAATACTAAGTTTCCAGTCACTTTTTAAGCATACCTGTAGAGGACTGAGAATACAGTAATAATCTTGAATAATTTTGGGTGGAAGATCTTGCAGTACATCCTCTTTCATTCTCCTTAGCAGGAATGGCAAAACTTGACGGTGCAGTGCTTCCATTGCAAGAACCCCTTAGTGAAGGCAACAGAAGCAGTATTTTAGGGGAAAAAAAAACAACTAGAAACATTCATCCCCTCCCCAATCTCTTATGTTAGAACTGACCACACTTTCTCCTTTCATTATCAGACTTAAAGGAAGAAACCAAGATGACCAAGACTTAAGTTTGATCCTTACCAGCCTCTTGTTCTCGACTGGAGCTTCGGGCATCTCTACTTGCCAGTATTGGTTTGCCATAACGAGCTGCAAATTGGCGTTCAGTACCCAAAAATCCTGGCATAAGGAAGTCAAATAACGACCACAACTCTAAGACATTGTTCTAAACATAAAAGAAACATTTGTTGAATTATTTTCCAAAGTAATGAATTGTTACAAGTTATGAGAAACATTTCCATACACATTTAACCCTGTCTATAAAACACTACAAACATAACACTTCAACATACTTTTGAACTCCTGGAACTTGGTGGCTTTCACCAACTAAAGTAACAGGAAGACCTGTACATGCACATTAACATATAAATGGACTTTTTACTGTGTCTGATGTCTTAAGCCACACCCCGAGTTCTTCCGGACAAGAAAACCCAGGAGATGCCAGTGGTCTCAGTCATGGATGAGATACACTCCACAGACAGGTAGTTTTGGACGGTTCTCAGAGTGGAGTTCCTTGCTAATTTCACTAGAGGCATAAGGAAACGTTCTCTCCCCTTCCCTGCCTGCTACTTGAAGAACAAGCGGTAGAAAAAGTTGTCAATTTCTGAGCTCTATTAGTACCACAGATCCTGCACCCATTCCCCTATATGTGGGTATACTGGGAAAGGAAAAAAAAAAAAAATGTAGTTTCAAGCATTTAGCAATGACAGGCTTTATTTTTTTACCATGTATACTTTGAACAAGACAACTCTGATAAAAAGCACAATAAAATGGACTGCAAAGTAGATCCCTCTCACTTGTTTTCTACTCCTTAGGAAAAAAGAAAAGCAGTTACCTGGATCGGTGTCCCAGAAAGAATTATCCTGTAATTGGCCGTCAGCTGTTTTACTGCTTTTGACAGCTTCGTTTTTCCATTTTTTATTACGTGGCCTTCATCAAGAATGCAGTAATTAAACTTAATATTTCTAGAAAAGAAGAACATAGACTTAAGTAGCATTTAAAATTCTAAGCTATTAAAAATCTCAGAAAACAAACCAATCCTTACCTGAAGAAGTCAATGTCGTTTCTCACAACATCATATGAAGCCACTATGAGATTGTGTCTTTTCACCTGGTGTTGTAATCTTAAGGAAAAAAAGAGGCGATGATAACTGAAGTGTTCCTTACATATGTTATTATTTCAGCCTTCAAAGGTATCGTTACAAGTTTTAGCATGTCCACAAACTATGCTTTGGTAGTAAAGTGAACCACAAAATTCTGTGTGTGGTATTTTACTCTACCCACATCATCAATGCAAAGTGCCTTACCTTGCTCGCTCAGTAGGAGGTCCTGTGTAGTGCAAAGGATTAAGATATTCTTTTGAGCAAAATTTGCCCACTTCGTCCACCCAGTGTCCTGTGAGTGTAGGAGGGCACACCACCAAGGAGGGAAGAGGAACACTGTCCACCAGTTTTGTTCTTGCATATTCCTGAGCCCTTTAAGAATATCAAAACAATTTCAAAAAAATTGTTTTTTATTTAATAGTTGAGGTTGGAAGGGGCCTCTGGAGGGCATCTGATACAACCCCCCTGCTCAAGCAAAGCTACCTACAGCCAGTTGTCCAGGACTTGTCCAAAGTCATTATGATAGATAAAGCCTATCATTAAAGTCTTTAAGATAGAATGTTATTTGTTTAAGCCTACCTGAGGCAATGATCACCAGCGAGAATGCAAATGGATTGTAAAGTTTTTCCTAAGCCCATGTCATCACAAAGAATTCCATGAAGTTTGTATTTATTGAGAAATGCCAGCCAGTTCACTCCATCCTGAAATCAGAAAATAAAGAGTGCCTCAGAAGTAAAAACTGGCTTTTAGCTAGTTAAGGTTCAGTTCAAACATCTGTATGTTCTATCATCCATTATCCATTCTACCTATCCATCACTGCCTAACTATGGCAGTGTTTCCCACCATAAATGCATCCGCTACAGCCCATTCATTCAAAATCCCCCAAAACCCACAAGCAAAAAAACCAAGCACCTGAATAACTCCCACCCTTCCATAAAATCCTACCAGACTGGAACTTACTGCTCTTTTACAATAGAAGTATAAGCTGTTACCTGCTGATATTTTCTGAGCTCTGCTTTGATTGGTACTGGAATTTTATAGTTTTCCAGTTTTTTTCCATCCAATAATTGTTCCAGAAAGTGACGTTCTTTAGCTTTCATTCGGATTAATTCTTCAGACATGTTTGGTGGATCGGGTATACCAGCCTAGGATAGGATTTTTAAAACAGTAATGTAAGGGCTACAGAACTTAATTCTCACACAGACAATAAGAAATAAAACCTCATACTAGCTTAGACATTCTGAACATACAGGTGGCACAGATCTGCAATCTCCTCAATTGTACAAATCCAAACATTCCAGGTGAAGCTGGACGAGGCTCTGAGCAACCTGATCTAGTTGAAGATGTCCCTGCTCGTTGCAGAGGAGGTTGGACTAGATGACCTTTAAGAGGTCCCTTCCAGCCCAAACTATCCTATGATTCAAAAAAGGATTCCTTAATGAAGTATTTGCCCATAAAAACATCTATTTCCCTATAGTCCCTATCAACCTACCCCTACTCTTTCTACTGAGATGACTCCAACCCCTCTACACTCAATTTGAATGTCGTGTTTGGCCTAACATTTAAAATTGCTAGCATTCACAAGATTGTCCCACAGCATTACTGGTATTTTCTCTCATTATTAATCTACTTTAAGTTTGCATATTTACTATAGTTCAATATCCGATACTGAACTTCCTTAAGTGGAAAGGGAAGTGAGTTCTTGAGTAACTATGGAAAAGAAATATGAACTGATTATGCATATGTATGCAATTAATAAAACAAGTAGTCTACATTTAAGAGATGCTCACTAAATCCTATTAAAATAGCTTTCAAGAAAAAAAATTTAAGCTACATGTATTCCATAGGACTGTATTTAGATGCACAGGAAGGGTGGCACTGGTGCAAAAGGCAATGGAATGAACAGCAACGTGCCAGAAATTCATTTCTATTTTGCTAACTTTCAACTTTTTCAACATTTCAGTGTAAGCATAAAGAAAGTGCTCCATTTAAGGCAGATTGCTAGTTATTAGATTCTACGGTTCTATTATGCTAAATTAAAAGTTGAGATAATAGATACTAAACCCATTAAACTAACAATTTTTTTTTCATTAGAAAGATGCAAACAAATTCTGAACTGCCTTCTATTACCATCTGGTGGTGAAAATAAGTTACTTAGAAGCCTTGTAGTCTTTGAAGTGCAGTATCAGAAAGTGTCTGAGGTATGCAACTTGTAGTAGGAGTGAAAGACTGAAGCAAATCTGTACTGTACTACTGGATCATAATACAGGTATTATTTTGCCCAAAGCTGTAGAGTGGGGCTTTTTGATTTTAAGAACTGGGAATAAGTAGCTGTACTTATCTCCATGCTCTTTTTATTACTGCTTTTTTTTATGCAGTTCTCTTCACCACATACACACCACCACACATACCTAGGGAGAGCATATGTATAACTCCTAAGATTTTTGAGCCAAAACCAGCAAAAGCAGAATTATATGCAAAATTAATATACACTTTAACTTCATGTACACAGTTGAAATGAGAAATTTTACTGTAACATTAATTTAGAAAATTACTAACAGAGTCCAATTTTCCTCATTTTCCATTATAAAATACATCTTCAATTATCTAATATGGTCTCAACATCTATTCAGGGTTTAATAAGCCAGAAACTTGGACTTCATGGCTGGTGAAAAAGTGGATATAGGACAGTTCACATACTCAGTATACTTACAACTTGAGCTTACCTCAAGAGGCATTAGTCTAATTAGTGTTGCAAAGCACTGTGTTGCCATAAAACGTACACTATCCGTCTGGTCACTCATTCTACCAAGAACTGGAACCACTAGAAGAACAATGTATGGAACAATACCAACATCCAGCTGCTCCATGACACCTGGATCAGTTGTTAAGGAAATAGTTTTTACCAGTTCAGGACTGTCTGACATCCATATATACCTGGCAGATTTCACACTCGATAGGTAAGAAGTCATGAATACATTACATTCAGATGAAAAAGATTTATACTAACAAAGCAATAGAAATAAAAGAAGTCATCTGATCTACCCAGTTAAATTTAGCCCCGTGAATTTCATCATTTGAGAAACCGAATTACCTCCACCAATACTTCATCTGATAGATAAAATAAAGGCAATATAAAAGAAAGTTTCTTCTGTTTCTTGTCTACAGCAGGAAAATAGGTTAACTATTTCATTCCTCCTCCAACAGTTTTTGTTCCCACAAATTATGCGACTGCAAAGAGGTTTCTGCATTTTTGAATACTCAAGCAAGGATACATGCAAGTGCTTCAATTGCACCTTCTTGTTTGGTGTTATCATCTATTGCGCCCAGCCATGGTAGAACTTTCTCTAGAAAGATATTCATCGTTTCCATGGTAGCTATTTTGCTCATAACACCTACACAACGAGCAGCCATGTGTCTCACTGCAGTGCTGGGATGTTGAAGGCACATATAAAGATGAGACAAATGCTGTATTAACTGAATAGAAGAAGAGGGTGGGGTGGAAAAAGGTTAATATGAATTATAAACAAAATACTGAATTATTTTGAAGTAAACAGTCTTTTAAAGTCACTGTTGTCTCCCAAAGAATGCTTGAAATGGCTCCTTCACAAGATCTAATTGTTTCAAACCAAAAGATTGTTTTGAACCAAAAAATTGTTTTGGAACAGAAAGAAAATTGATCTTTGAACAAATATTGCACCCCGATACAGTTAAAGTTAAGTGTAATAAAGTGTTTAGGGTTCTAGTCAAAATGCAAATTAAAGCAGCCCTTGATAATTATGGAAGTGTTTCACACTGGAAAAAATACAGTACTAAGTACTCGACTTTAAAAAAAAAAAAAAAAATTATTGCTTAAATACAGATACATAGATTAAAGAATTCCTTCCAGCTAGCAAGTTTGTCCTAGACTCATCCCATTTGTGTTTAGGCAGATGAATTATCCATGTTGGGATTCTTATTAACTCTGTGTGACAAGACACCCAGAAGGAAATTCACATCTTCCCAAGGGGTCACATGTATACATACACGCCTTTTCCATCAGCAAATACCTTTTTTTTGTGTCAGATATTAGATGGCCATGTTTTTCCTAGTGTGGAAGTCCCTAAATGTCAGCTTTGATGAACCAGTTACACCCTCTTTGGTTTTCTATGATTTTTCTATTCTTTTGAAACCTGTATACACTACTAGCACCCCCAAAACTACACATCAACTATACATTATATCTCTCTATATAATGTACACATATATAAAAGTCTTTCTGTGTTGTATGCTAAATTCAGGCAAAAATCACTTCAGTATTTTATTAAAATAGATAAGAAAATTCTGTATGTTCCGTATGAGTCTTCTCCATCTGCTCAGAATTCTACAGCCGTTCCTTATACCCATCCTTTCCAGACAGAGTTCTGGCCTACTTATTCCTTGCATGGGAGCCTTTTTGTATACATCTTGAGTCCCTTCTCTATGCCTCTTCCAGTGCTACTATATTTATTCTGAACTATAGTACTGGAGATAGGCTAGTACTGAAAAATGTATTCAGATGCAGGCATAATGGCGACTTTGTTGTGTTTCTTAACTTTTTTTTTTTTAACCAGTATTTTACATTCAGCTCATACTTTCACAGAACTATAGTAACTTCAGGATCTCTATGTTAAGTAGAAATAGTTCAGAGCTTACTATTGCATATAAGATGTTAAATCTTTTACATTGAGTGGTGAGTAAAAAGCAATAATTAAAAAAAATGAATGAAATCCAGTCTACTTGGGGGTAACTCAAGTCTCCCATAATTTCTGCATTCCCTGCACGAGTAGCCTGTTCTCCAGGTTTAGGAAATCTAGAATTAGAATAAAGCAGACTTGAGATGCTGATTTCAGTGTAACACAATAGCATAAATACTGTCATAACTCAAAGTTTGGACACAATCTTGTTGGGGCATCTCATCCAGAAAAGGGTAGGCCAAGTCTAAACTGTAGATAGATGTTTGCTTTTGTGGTTTATTCTACAACCTGCTTAAACAAATACAGAATTTAACATCCTATAGGACACAGGGAAGACATAGCTTTGAAGAGTAACAGCTTAACTGCTGAAGCTAGAAAGCTATGTCTTCATCAGTTTATCACAAATAGGATACAGGACTTGGAGAACAGGCAGGCTAGCAAGTGCAATAAAAACATCATTTGAGCAAAATTAGAAAAACACCTAGAAAGAAGCCTTACAAAAAGATTTAAAACAGTGGTAGTGAACAGACTTAAATGCTTCATACAAAGCTGGTTTGGAAAATGATTACCAGAGGATGTAGCTGAGTGTCCATTGAAGCTGCCGTTGTTTCAAAAACCTGTAAAGAATTTACTAGCTCCTGGGCAGGAGCATCTCCTTTTTCCAGTAAAAACTTTCGGTCTGTTAAAAACAGAAAAGGTGTTCACAGTTTAAGACTGACATAGTGCAACAAGCCTACCAGCCCTACCCCCTTCCCAAGCTTAAATCAGAAGTGTAATTACCAAAATTATTTATGTGAATGTTGTTCCTTAATGAACCAACCATAGCATCCCAGAGATGTGGCAATCCCGTTGCCATTTCAGCACCAAAATGTTTAGCTATAGTAGATAAGGCAAATTCAGCTCCTCTTCTCTGTACAACGTAAGGTTTCTGAGCCTAGAATTAAATGATTTAACAAAGTAGTGAGGACAGATACATTTATGAAGAATTATTTTCAAGGTGGCTCCCATTGTTATACAGACATTCAATTCTGATTGTGTTTATAGCTATCTATGACACATTTGATGATAGATTTTTTTTTCCTAAGTTAGTTATTTTTTATACAGGTAAAGAAATGAAAATCTATTACAGCAGATGTTTTAAATCCTATAAACTTGGGGATATGGCTTTTGCCGATACAGGCCCACTTCAGCAAGAGGTTTTCCAACTGATTCCAGTTCCAGAACCTCAGATATTGCCAATACAGGGGTCACCAAGAGCAGTAACAGGCTAAAAAGACTTCCCAAAAGCAATACTTGATTTGTTATTCAGCCTCTTCTCTTGCTCCAACCCTCTTCAGAAAGCAGCACTGAAAAAAATCACTTTAACTAAGAACAAGATCCACAACACTGTTTAGGAATCAAACATGCTGAAGTTTTATAGGAATAAAACAGTAACAAAAAAATTTAGCCTATCAAGTGTGTAAGTCACACATATAGCCTAAATTCAGTCAAATTTAAAATGCAGTTTGTAATGCTTCAGAGCTTCTATTGTGCATCAAGATGACCAACGCTAAAATGGGTAACAGGACATAATCATAGCACAATTTGTGGAAATCCATTTGCATGGATTTATATTGAGATAGTTATACCCCATACTAAATGTAAAATGTTTCAGGAGTATTAATTTTCTTAATGACACACTGAAGATTTAAAGCATCGTATAATCATCAACTAACATATGCTGCTTGCATCACAAAATTTTTTGTTAACCCAGTTCTCTCATGAAAAGATCCTGGACATCCCTATTATAATGCTATCAACTCCAGTGAATTCAAACTAGTGGAAGGGAGGGGTGGATGTGCAAGTTGCAAATGCAAGTTTTTGAAGTTTACCTCATCAAGTTCTGTAGGAATGCTTCCACTACTGCCAGTAGGGAGATCTGCAATTGGGGCTTTTGGAGCTTTTGGAGTAGGACCTCGACGACTTGTGATGGCAAAAGCAGCTTTCTGATGTCTGTACAGTGTAATTATTCCCCTGTGCTTCGTAACTGTATGATGCATCCCATCTTTATCAGAGTTGGGCCCTAAAGGAAAAGAGAGAATAGCTGACAATGATTTAAGCTGCAGTTTAAAATGTAGGAAGTGATAGCTACCTACAAGTCATCTGCAGATCTCAACGTGCTTAAAAAAACAAACCCCGTGTCATCATCCTCTAGGATGGAAAAATTTAAGTACAGAGTGGAGTTACTCTTTTAAGAGCACATTACAGACTTGTCAAGAAAATTTAAGTGTGCAAACTGCCACATACATTCTTACTCAGCAAGAAATACAGGTAACAAAACTTCAGTCAAATATAAAAAGTTTGCACAACTACTTTTTATGCATAACAACATTTTCTAAAGTTTAAACAAACTTACATTCTGTGTCCTTTACAAACAGTTCAGACTTCTATCATGATACAATAGCAGATGCCATCAATATCTTTGGATTTGTTGATGTTTCTATTTATGCTAATTACCTTAATTTTCAGACATGAAAACTGTTATTCTACTCTGTGTATAAAGCAGTACATATTCATTAACTAGAATGTATAATGGTCACACCTTAAAGCAGGTTAGAATCTTTTGAGAGTATCAAGGCTTAATTTGTGTTGTTCATTCAATCCATACATTTTTAGCAAGGGACAGTCTTTTAAAGAAAATCCACAGAGTCAGAATGGTTTAGATTGGAAGGGACCTTAAAGATAATCCAGTTCCAATCCCCCTGCCATGGGCAGGGACACCTCCCGCTAGACCAGGTTGCTCAGAGCCTCATCCAGCCTGGCCTTGATTTGTTCCTTTCCAACACTGTCCTCATCTTGTGTTATCTTAATATTAGCCTACAGAATGTAACACAAGTCAGATTTTTTCTAACAGGCTACTCTAATTTCCATACCAATTAAATTTTGATTAAAAGCTTCAAAACACATGTAGATGAAATGTGATCAAGTGGATAATAATTGAACAACAGTAAATAACTGAAAATTGGAACAAAGTTCTTTTATACATAAAGTTTCTGAAAACTATACACGTAAGTAGTTGCACAGAGTGTGTAATTTAAGATACCTAAATGAAATAATTACTAATAAATGAAGACTGGCATTTTAAAAACACTAAAAACAAGACTCACTCACATACTCATATTAACAGTTCAGAGACAAGCAGACTTATTTTAAGAATCCTGGCAGTCTTAGATATCATACCTTTTGAGTTTTCATGGCTACTCTGAGGTTGTGCAGGACATGCTGCTAGTGGGGTAAGATGTGGATCCACGCAGAGGGAGTTGCAGAGATTTTTTATGATCTTTGAGTTGGGACAAGGAGACCTTGTTGTACACTGCTGAAGTAACTTTGCTATACATGAAGCCACATAGTTTTGTACAAGTGTATTCTCCTCTTTTTTGATAGCTTCCATTAAGGGTTTTATAACAGGATTTAGTTTTTCTGGAAGTTGCTGCAAGTTCACAACTGCACATGCAGCAAATGTATGGACCCGCAGATGCAACACTTGCCATTCTTGATTTGTTTCTGTAACAGTCATTTGGACTTGTTGTCGTTTACTGTCCAACTGCTGTAGAATTTTAGGATTCAAAGTAAAGGATGATGTCACTTCATTGAAAACAGAAGTAACCTAATAAAAAGGAAGAAGGAGTTACAAATCTGTTTCATTTACTGTAAAATGGGTTATCCTCTGGAAGCCATGGTTTTCACGGCAGAACATGAGCCACTTCACCAGGTATCATCATCTACATTTTCTCCAGCAAATAGCAGGAAATTGTAGTTTCTGTAGTTTCTGCAGCTCAAGGGGAAAATCAGGCATATAATGAACATGTCAAGTCTAGATTCCCAAAGCTAAAAGAGGAGTTTACATACTCCTCCAAATCTAGATTATCCTGTATCCGCCAGATATATCCAGATATTCTGGCACATGACAGATAAGCAAAGGAGAATATGCTATGAATAAAAGAGGTGAGAAAGGATGTGCAAGGTCCCATGCATGAAGAAGTTGTTTCTAAGCTGATTTTCTTTTGAGAAAAGAGACTAGGATAAAACTCTAAGTAAAAAAAGTCAGCACAACACAGTAGTTGCAGGACTTGCCATATCCTCCCCCACTCACAATTGGCTGTCTACTGTTGCTTAAATCTTTCATAGGAAAGAAAACAAAAGCAACATGGAATCATGGAAATGCTGAACTTAGTCTACTGGTAGGCTCCTAAGTAAAGGAAAGATGACAGCTGTTGAGAGGGCTAGTCTGAGGATTTGGGTTTGGGTTTTTGTTCTTTGTCTTTTATTTTTAAATGTTCAGGTCAAGTTTTTCAACTATCAGACTTGTACTACTTCATTCTGTAGGTACCTCAAGTTCTACTCCACATAAACTCTATGACTGGAATGATCAAAAGATGCAAGAAATATATATAGCAAGGAGGAGCACAGGGTTTTTACATCTAATGCTGGAGACCTATATTATAATGCGGAGTACATTTGGTGTCTGTATTACTAGATTTAAGAGGGACCAGTTGCGGTATATGAAAACTCCTGTACTTCACAGACTATGAGCTCACATGATTCTGTCTAGCTTTACCTTAGGAATTTATTCATTTTAGATGGTAGCCATAATCAGATCGGCTGCCAAAATCCCCTCAGCCCATATACACAACTATCTATAACTTGGAAATCTTGTCGTATCTTTGTAGTTAAGCCACTGCATATTACTACATAAATACTACCGTCTGAGAGTTTCAAGATCCATCATGCTACAGTCATCATGGCCATAACTGTACAAACTTAAACCTTCTTTTATTCTTATCCTCAGCAGCTCAGTTGCATACACAAACACATCCAGGATCCTAATCCCCCTCTCCTCCTCTGCCCCAAGCTGCACCACATCCATCACCATTCCTTCATCCCCCAGAAATACACACTCCTCCCACCCCAGTCCTGTTTTAATTTGCAGGCTTTCAAATCCACAAGCTTCTCATTTATACCCTACCTTATCTGTCCATACTCATATCTTTCTCTCTGATTAAAAGGCCAGTTTGGAGTTGGAAGAAAAACCATTTTATTTGTTGCCCCACCATTATCAGGTCTATTTTTACTTACAGAGCTTTTCATGTCAAAAGCTACCTTTTATTAGCACATCTAACATTGACATTTTCAGATTTAAAGAGACTGAACAATTGAACAGCCAGGAAAAAAACACTTTAAAACACATGCTTGGGGGGTGGAGGTGGGCAGTGAAGGTCCTAGAATTTACAGTTTATTTACTAGCCTTTTCACAGTGGTTTTGTAAGAGTTTCAGCCTGCTTTGGTTTATTCTGTGTAGATTTCAGTAGTGAATCTACACCTGGGATCAGAACACTGCCCTTTTTTTTTTTCTCCTGTTAAGTTTGGCATAGTCTGCAAACACCACAGGGGAATTGGTAAGTATCTATTACATATTTCACACACATATGGTGACTTTAACACACATTAAAGGATGTGTAAAGTCACCATATTATTTCTGAAAGTTACTGTCTGTGTAATAATTATGCCGAAGATGTACTTCAAGACAAGAATAGATTGGAAGGAAGGCAGGCATGCCTCTACTTACCAGCTCATTAGCTTGATCTATCGTAAATACACTGCAGTTTACTCTGTTTCCAATGTCAATGTGTGCATCAGCTAACAGTGAGATGAGTTGTTTACATTCATTCTGCATTCGTGTAAAAGGAACAGCAATTTCATCATAATAAAGATGTTCAGAAAGGACCCCAAGTAAACGAGGCTGCACACAAATGGCCACAGTTCTACACTCCTATAACAGGAAGAGACATGATTTGTATTTCTGAGTAATCACAATTTCTTTTGTTTGGTTTTGGGCAGTAAACAGCACAATCTAGCTACAAAAAAATCCAGTTTCCAGAGGGACCCTTAACATTTGTAACCCAAAATACTAAAGATTATGAACAAAACCTTCTAGTCTGCCACTAGAAGTGAAGTGATGGTGACTACAGGGAAGATAGCCATGTTAAAAGGAAGCACTGACCTTAGATAACATGCATCTTGAACAGATTCATTTGTAGAAGAAATGTGAACATATTTACTGATTCATAGTTCTGACAGTTGGCATTTAGCTAGAGTAATGTATTCCTCCATTGTCTAACAATCAAGCTTTTAGTATTTAGATGTATAAATACCATTTTAGCTTATCAACTGAAATTTTATTTCAAACTAAGAAGACGACAAGCTGTGGATTAAAATAGTAAGCAAAATTTATTTTTGCTGCAGAAACATCCTACCTTTTGCAAGGCTGCCCACTCACAGATTACTAATGCAACACTAATCCTCTGCAAGGCAGATTTAGAATTCAAGTGGAAGAGCAGTAGCTGAGCTAATGATTCAGCTGGCTTTATTTCTTGAGTAACAGTATTTACACCTGGGTCACAAATGCAACAACAAAGTGCTCCCAGCAACCTGACAAAAGGAGAAAGAACAGTCACTTCAATGTTACAATTACCCTGCATTTAATGATTCAAAATGAAGATGCCAAAAAAGTCTACATAATTAGATTTTGGCAAAAACATTATATAATGAAAGAGATAAATTGCTTTTAAATTTTTTTTTCAGATTTCCAATAAACTGACTTTGCTGCCATCATCCGAGCTCGCATGACAACATAATCCCTGGTTGCTGGATCTTCTGCAATGCTGTCTGCCCCAGCAATATATTCCTGAATCACTTCCTTATTCTGGGTTTGACCTTGCCGCAGTTTAGTGCCTGCCTTCTCCTATGGAATAAAGTTGGGAGAGGTTGAAAGTAAGTGTGCTTGTAATAGAAAAGATGAATTCATATTCCATAACATATACAATAACAATTATACCCTGCAAGAGTTGGACTAAGCCAGAACATTTCTTGGATAACAGACTTCTTTAAGTAGTTAATCACTGCAAATCATCCCTCTGCTAATAGTATTCTATGGTCCTCTTTCAGCATGTTTTCAGAAATAACACAATGCTTTAGACTTAACTCAGTCCTGCAAACAGATGGTTTTGGAACCATGATGGTTATGGAACCATGTAAATAAAGACTTTATAAAGTATTCACAGGGAGCATGCTACATGACAGAACTTTGCATTTTCATGCAACCTGACAAGAACTATTTCGCTGTACAGACTTGAGGCTTGTAAGACAGAGTTGTAGAAAGGCACCACCACTCCCCTCTAACACCTTGAGAACATGTCTTTATATACAGCTAATGAATTTCCTATTTTCCCCAGAACAGTTAGTGAGGTTATATTTCACTTACTTTTGATCTGGTTTTTACTTCTAGCAACATGTTTAAGTCAATGGGCAAATGAGATGGCTGCATCATTAAGCAGAGCCAGGCTCCCATCCATGGACAAGCAGCTGCAACCACATACTGTACAGATGCCTTGTTTAACAGTTCCAGCCATACCTGGGGAAAGAAACAGTGGAAGTCATGACAAATTTGTACATGGTCTACGTAAGATCATATGTATGCTGAAAGTGTAGGAACCATCCTATTCTCCTTCACTCTATAATAAAGCATCAAATAGGCTATCTACAAAATAATTAACATGAACAAACTATTCTTTATCTGCACAGAAGTATAGAGGATATGAAAGAGCAGGATACACAGACACTATATATCTAGGTCATAAGTCATGCAAATACCTTGTGAATAAGATCCAAAATTTCTTGGTTGCTTTCTAAGATACAAAATTGAAATATGTGCCTCAACATGTCTTGCAGAATTGGAGTCAGCCATGTTGAAGAGCTCTGAAACAATGGTATCATATGATTAAACAGATTCCAATATGTATCATAATAAAACACTAATACCTCTAATTCTTACCTGGTCTTGGGTAGATAGCAGTGTGAATAATGTTTCCAGTGCTGCTTTTCGCACAGAAGATATAGTATGATGCAAGAATGGCCACACACGCGGGACCAAAACTGTCAGCGATTGCTGAATACTAGTACATGAAGGGAAGACGTAGAGGCAATGATAGGGAAAAAAAAAAACAAACATACACACAGAGCTAAGTTAATTTTGTTTATCCTCAGTTAACATTTTATCCAAAAGAAAGCTTTGTTTTTTAAAAAGAGAAGCATTATTGTATATGCTTGGTGATTTTAAGTGAAGGATCAGCTTAAAAATTTAAAATAGTTTGAGTTGTTATCTTTTTTCCAGGAAAATGCTGTTTTTTCTTACTGGTATAAAGAACTAGTTGATTCAAGCATGTATTTTTACTATATTGTTTCCCAGATTATACTTTGGGCTTTGTTCAACTGTTTAGAAAACAAAGGTGTTTTCTTTTTGTTTTGAATTTATTATTAGGCATTTATGAGTTTAGAAATAATTTTAAACAAGCTTCGATCTTTTGTGCATGAACTTGCACATCAGCTGATGCATGTAGTACATGCTGAATTAAGATGGCATTAGTGACAAAACTTCTTTTTTAGTTTTGGATTTGGGCAAAAACCATTTTCAGCAGTGACAGTCATATAGGATGAGAAATATAAGATGTGGAAAACATCTATCTTAAGTGCAGATGCTGAGAGTTACCATGTGTATTATGAAAAATGTTAACATACTAGCATGCAATTCCTTTAATTTGACAGAGTCCTAAACAGAGAGGAACTAGGCACGGTCTTCAACCAGTCACACAGAATTACTGGTTGTACTATTGACGCGAATTTTGAAGTTTGTAGCTTTCCTTAGAACTGTTTCAATAGTAAAGTTCTACAGGTACACACACGAGTTTTAATGTACATAGTTTGCTCTCTTGTTTGGAGTTTGTCAACACGGGGCAGACAAACAAGCAGTTTGTGGGCAGGACCACCATATGAATGGAACCAATACCCTTTACTAAATAGCCAAGATGAACCGGGGGGGGGGGGGGGGGGGGGGGAAACCCTCACATATGAACGATGTCTAGTACCTTTTAATTATTTTGTTGCCTTTTACTAATGTAATGAAAATAGCAGCATTGTCCTAATCTTCACTTTAAGGAAAAGCAAGAGTAAAATCTGCAATACTGAAGCAATACTAATTAAAAAGTTACCTGCATTTGCGGACCTGAGGGTAAGTCAGAAGGGAAGAAAGAAGGATCATGATACTGTTTGTGGAAGCTGTCAAGTCATCCAACTCCAGAAGTGCATCCCACAAGGTATTAAGAATAAAAGGCACCTACACAAATAAGAGGTTATTGTACAAAAAACCAGAAAAATCTAACTGCTGACTATAAGTGTTATTTTATTCACGCAGACCAAAAGTGAACTTTTAATCAGAACTGATGGAAAACAATTCAGTCACCTTCTGAGACTGAAGTTGGACCAGGCTTTCCACTACCGGTACTAAAGATGCTGCAGCAACAGCTCGGACATCATCATCCAGATCTTGGAGACCTTCAATTATTGCAGGCAACACTTTAGGCAATAAAGTGTTGATCATGTCCTGCCAAAAAGATCACAAGCGTTTTTAAACTTAAAAAGTAATGCCCCAAACAACCAAGATGTACTATTGAGTGTGTGAATAAAACTTATACAAAACAGAAGCTACAGGTCCAAGACTATAATCTAAATATTGTAAGTTGCCATTCACGAAGCAAAACCTAGGTTATGAACTTGAATGAACTGTAACTCAGCTCAGAGTTGGCTTGGTTGGGTTTGGTTTTTTTTTTTTTGGTGTAAACAAAGCTCAGTGTTTGCAGAATAACACCATGAATAGACTGAACTCTTGTAGCACTCAGGTCTGTTATCCTGGCACATGAAAGTATACAAGCTTAGTCTCTATCATGTTTTATGCAAGTAACTTATCAAGTTACAACAGTACAACTTCGCTGTGTACTTGCAGATTCCTGCAGCCTGGATACAAAAATGCAGTGACACATTTAAAACCATGTGAGGCTGCAGCACAAGAAAGCTTGCTTTATCATACCTATCTAATGTTCAGCCACATTCCCAACTTTGAGCAGATCTTTTTGTTCCAGAGCTCTCTGCAATTTGTCATGAGGGTTATTACCTGACGCACTGCCAAAGCGTACTTTATTCCTAGGAGACCACCATGTCTCACTTCCCACTGTTCCTGTGTAAGCAGCTTCAGGAGAACATCCACAGTTTTATGAACTCCAGTCTCATTCATATGTTTCAATACTACTCCCAAAGTCTGAGCACAAGTCTCACGTACCGGTGCTACCACCTAGGATAAAGTAAATGATAAACAGGTATTTCTGTATGAAATTTGACTTAGAAAGAAACCAATATGAGTAGAGTCAGATGACCAAAACTGCTACATAAACAAGGCAAATTGTATGTATCGGCTTATGTAATAAGCATCTGTGAACAATTACAACAGGCACACGCACTAGCACTATACAAATTATGACTTATCTGCTGCAGTATCTCCTACAGAAGCCTGCTGATCTACCTGTTCACTTAGAAATAACTTACTTCATCTGAAACAAAGTCTCCAAATCTGTCTAATGCAAACACACAAAGGAGTCTAATAACCAAGTCTTCTAGCCACTCCTGATGCTGCTGAATCATCTGTAAAAAGAGAAAAATTGAACAACTTGACTATATTTATTCATAAAGGATTTCTGATATGCTTGTTTTAGCTAAAATTTATATAAAAGATATGACAACGTATGTTTAAATTGACTGAATATAGTCATCTTGCACAGATAGTCAAGGCAAAATAGTCAGCACTAATTCAGCTTATCTGGCTTATTACAAACACCATAATGTTTTGGGTTTTTTTTAAAAAAAACACATAGTATCTTTATCAAAAGGCTAGAGAGAACCTTGTAAGGTAGACAGATAATTTTGTCCCTACATGGCACATAAAGGTAAGGTCATTCAGATAATCTATACTGATTAATAGCAACATGTCCTAGGCAAATCAATTCATAGGTGTTTGAAGAATACTTACAAGTAAACAAACTATGAAGCAGTACTTCTCCACTGTGGGAGACCCAGTGAAAGAAACTTGCTTTTCAGCCAAGTCTCCTCCAGATTCAAAGCAATTTAGACCAAGCCTGTCTTGAAGCTCTGGCCTCTGTTAATTAGAGACCCAATAGCTCTGTAACTCAATCTCAGAGCAGAAGCCTCATAAAAGCAAGAGCTCAGGCATCATCTTTCCACTGTTTGCCTACTAGATCACCACTTCCCTTGAAAACTATCATTTTTATGAATACTTTAATCATATTATGGATTTTATATTCCCATACACATCAAAGAATTATAGCCTGCACATAGCATGCACAGCAGTCTTTGAAGCTAGCCTGGAGTAAACACTCTTTCCATAAATAGTTAAGAAACTGCCTAAAGTATCTTATCATTGCAGTATGTATTATAACTACCCTGCAATCTCCATGGAACAAATACTACTCCCCATGGAAGCAAGGAGAGAGAGCAGCTTTTACTTTCCTTATATAAAAAATATGCTGAAGTAGCTTGATTTGTATTTGATAAACGTATCTCCTCATTCTTCAACACTCTCTAAACCACAAGCTCTCCCAGTTGCTTTTACAACAGGGAAGACAGTATGAATCAGGATGAGATGCACTGTTAGTAATCAAGTTATTATTGTTAGGATATTTTTTAAAAGTGTTTTCCTTTTAAATAGACTATTTAAATACTTTTTCTCATAATAACAAAGCAAGCAGATCAATAGAGTCACCTTACTATTTAAATGAATAGAATTAGATGGTCTGAGACGCTTCACTAGAGTTGTAAATTTTGTTTCAGCATACCTTTAGCACGACCTGAAAACTATATTTTCTAGTATGGAAGCTAGTGTTTAATAACTTTACACACAGTCTGCATACAAATGGCTGCTTATACAGTAGTACTGTTTTTTGCACAGGCTTTTTAAAAGAACACAAACATTTCAGGGGTACATAAAATGATTTTTGAGCAGACAAATCTCATGGTTTATATTACCCTAAGTCATCCAACTCCTGCAAAGGTTAAGTATTTTAAGAAGTCAGTTTTCTAAACTTCATTTAAGAAATATGTTAAGTCTACATGACTGGAAACTTACTTCTTCTAAAGAGCTGTCTCCCATTTTACCACCACTTTTACCATGAGCTTTGAGTATCTCCCTCAGTCCAGTACCTGCACCATGTCGAACCTAGAAAAGTGGAATAAAAAGTCAGTTTTTAAATATTTAGGAACAGAACATAAAACCACACTGGATAACTGAAACACTACTTGTTTGTCTTTAATAAAGATATTTCAAGTGCTGCAGTTAGTGGTACTTAGACTTGTAGGAAAAGGTAGTATTTTATTAGATCAAACCATATACTTAATCTGTCCAAAACAATCCTGTTTTTCCCTATTTGTCAGCTTATGGACAGAAGCAATTACGAATTGCTTCTATTTTCTAACACAGAAAATATTGTTACTGTATTATGTTACAAACCACTAGTTTTCAGAGAAAGATCAACTAGAAGATATAACTGGTTTTAATAAGTTTATAAGAATATTGCTTTTCTTCAGCTTATATTTCTTAAGCTCTGTATCTTTATAGTATGTTTTTCTCTAAAACTCTGTATTTCTTAAACAGAGTTTGGATCCCCACCAAATATTTTGGGGACTGCAAAACAATATTTCTGAGAATTACTATTCAGCATAGCTTACAAACCTGCCCTGCTTGGCTAAATATTAAAAAAGTAAGTGAACAAGCTATATGGGAAAGCAAGTTACAGTCACTTGTATGTTCCCACCAAACAAGAACAGTTGAACACACTAGGAAGTGTTTTGGAAATTACAGAAGACCAGTAGAAAGATGTGTTACAGATGCACCCATTTCTGGTATTTTTGATACCTAACTCGACTAGTAATCGGCTAATCAAGAAAAGTCCACTCAATAGATACACACAAAGTTGCAAAAGCAAAGTTTTGAACTGGGTTTTCATTGAGAGGCCTTTACATATGTTAGAGCAGAACTTAGTGTTCTTCTTATTGTATTTCATCTTGTGACGGTAACAAATAGAACTGAGTAGTTGGTAGGTCCTCCCTTAATCAGAATATGTTAGATGAAATGCAAGCATATGTGCTCCCATATGTACAGCTCAGCGGCTGTTGGTAAAAGCTATAAGCAAGCCACCAAAAACCTGCCAGAGAGCCTAGTCTTAAAATCCTAATTGCTCATAATACACCAATCGTTTGTTTATTTGGTCCAAGATTGCTTATGAGCTAGTTTTTACAAGCCAAAAGAGGAAGACTTTGCTAATTAACTGCTCAGCTTCTGCAAACAGAAAGCAACAGCAAGACAGACAAATAGATAAAGGAAATGCCAGCAGCAGGATTCATCTCGCCCGACTTCAGCTGCCTATAAGCTAGGTAAGCAGTCATCCAGACTGCCTCCAGGCATTGCAAGAAGAGGCCATTTTATAAACATGTATTTTGAGGCAGTTTAGCCTGTTTTTCATCCAGAACATACCGTAATAATGATTCTTTATTGATCTACATCCTTAATTAAGATGTGTGTACGATGTATCAAACATACCAAGAAAGCTATGAAAATGTCTGCATTCCAGACAACAAGTGGACTTTGGCTACAACTGCAAACAGGCTGCTTTCAAGTAAAGTGAGGCTTATTAGCTCAGATGCAGTGATGTGCCACATGAATATAATTATCTTTTTCTGGGTCCAAAATAATTGCACTGGCTGTGTTTTCAAGTTTGAGGTCAGTATGGGCAGAGCTAACTTGCTATCACTGAAACTGTGCTAGATGCACCTAAGTGTTAAAGTTGGTGTTAACATTTAATCTTTAAAAAGATCAACTTGTTGATTAAAAAAACTGAAGTTAGTTGACAACAGTTACTTCCATTGCCTGCTCAAGGAAGAAAGATCATTGTCAGCTACTTGACATTTTTGGTTGGAACTGATATCAAAGTTTGTGGAAAACAGTATAAGGATTGAATAAGAGTGAGCAAAACAGGTTTTGAATCTTGAAATTAAGTTGTCCAGGCAACCAAATATATAGTTTTTGTAGCTGGTATTTACTAAAGCTCTAAAAAAAGTTAGAGGTTCCTTTTTATAAATGAAGAGAACAACTAATAATTTGTAGCCTATCCCCTATTACCAAAGGAGTAATTTTTCACTCCCTTTTCTACTAGCTTAGCATTAGACAAACGCGCCAGTGCTGTCAGCAACACTTGCACAACATTCCTCAAACTTTTGATGAATCCAAACCTGTTTTAATTGCATAATCTTTTTGAGCATAGATTCATGTGCTTTTATTTTACTTTAATTTCAATACTTCTAAAATTCTCACTTATAATGACTGCTTTCTGTATCTTTCCTGCTCTCAAGTATGTTACACATCTGTTTTCATTTCCCCTTTAAACGAGTCTTAAAAACCACTTAAATTCTCTACAAAGCACATTTGTCTTGGCTAATCTGTATTTATGATTGATGTAATTTTTGATATCTTGCAAAACGCTTTTAAGTCCTGTGCATACAATTTTTATGCTTCTGTTGAAGCCTTTTTGTAATCTATATTATACACCTTAGATACTGCACACGTCTTACCTCCCAAGAAGGGTTAAAGAGATCATTGCACACCTCCTCACAAAAGCTTTCCAGAGGCCATTCATTTGTCTAAATTCATAAAAAAAATTAAGTACAAGATTAAAAGAGAAAGGGATCAGGTGAACACTTCTCATGTTGTACACCACTTAGATATGTGAAGATAACAAAGACCTCCAAAAGCTTAAGTATTTCTCTTTGTTACTGGACAGAATTGAAAAAAAAACCACAACCTTCTTCCACACTTCAGAAACTTTGCCGATGGGCACTGGATCTTTTAAAAAGCTTATGAAGTTTGTCTGTTACTAGTAACATCTTCTCTATGGTAATTAACTCAGCCTCCCTTTAGAAACCATGGTAAGGCAGAAAATTAAGCAAAGTTTCTTACCCTCCCCAGTGATTCTTTAAATTTATGAACTTTGCCTTTAAAGAACACAATAGGCAAGTTTCAGTTTGAAATTACACTACATAATCAAATTGGGCCAATTAATCCAGTAATAAACACCACTGTTTTCAAAACACATTCTGCACTTTTGATAACCAGAAAAATAGCCACTATCCCAAAACTTCCTACCAGGAAACTGACATGGCTGTGGAAAGGAAATTATGATACTAACACCAGTAAGTTCACACCATCACAAACACAAAGCATTTGAAAGGCTAGCAACCAGCAGCTATTCAGCTTGCAGGTATTATTAATCACAAATTAATTTTCCAATCATCATTTCACAAATATGAATTTAATTACTAAGCTATGTCTATAAAAGTCTTTTTTTTAGAATACTGACTAATCAAGGTAAAGTGTCTTCAAATAAACTTCCATATACCATTTGTATTCTGGTGTAGCATTTCTTAGAATTTTTCATCTTTTTGCTCTATTGAAACAAATGCAAGTTTTTCTAAGACCAAGGTAATTGTTCAAGTCTTCAACTACTAAAGATAGAACTTAATTCTAAAATAAGCCTAATTAAAGTAAGGCGAAGATTAAATAAAGCGTACACGAACATTTAGATCAAATTATTTATGGCTCAGTGTAATCCTATCATTTAAGCGTTTAGCACAGTTTTACATTTTAATACCCAGGTCTGACACCTGTAATCCACCTACTCAGGTTCATTTGGGTCACAAACTGCTACCAGTGGATTAAATTTGCTTTCTTCCTCAGTGCTATAGACAGTTTGAAGCTCATTTTCTTCATTACATACAGGAGTAAGCTGGCAAAGACGTGCTTTACTCCATTTCTCTTAATGCTAAAATGACTAAAGAATTTGGGAGCATAAAGGAGTTTTGGTTTACATTACTCTGCCAAAAAACTGAATGATCATTGCTGCTAACAGCAGAACAATACATAATACCTCTTCTGGAGCATTTTCTACCAGAGCTTTTGAGTCTGCGGCAGGCTGGCTGATGACAACATTTGCAACTTTTCTTCTCTTTTCTTCTGGTTCTCCATCTGTGCTATCATTGCTGAGAAGGAACAAGTATAAGTTTATGAACTGAAAGTATGCTTTAGGGGAAGTAATTACTTCTACAGCTGAATTCTTAAGATAAAATAAAGTGTGACAAGAATAAAAAAAAAAAAAAGATTTAACACTGTGAAATATGCAAAATAGGTAAGTTTACATGTAAAAAAAAAAAAAAAAAAATAAATCAGTGAAGAGACAGCAGAATACTGTCCCAAATTGGCAGTGCTTCTCAGCCTTTTCCAAGAAATACAGAAATTCTTAAATAAAGTCAAGGAAAGATAATTTTGTTTACTGCTTGTTGTAAACACAGTAGGTACAATAATACGTCACTATAAACAGTGAGGAACACAGCATACATCAGAAAGTTGTATCTTAAATTTTTAGTTGTTGTTTATCTTCTTAAATCACTCATTTTCATTCATTATTCTTAAGCCATATTTAATAACAGGGACAAACCACAAATTTTAACTGTAGCATCCCATTATTTCAAGATCACTCTGAAGCTAGGTCCTTAATGAAGCTACACTGGGAATAAGTACGGCACATCAGCTTTTTACCATCAGCACAATTAGCACATAAAAGATTAAGATGCAAAGACTGTAGGAAGTTTTTCAACAGATAAGTCAAATCACAATCCCAGCTTAACTGAAATAAAAGCTGTTATACCTCTTCTCATTAGCTTCCACTGCATCTCTGGATCTTTGCTTTGCAAATAACTTAGCCATTCTTTTGGCTTTATTCTTTTGTCTACTGCTCATACCAGCTCGAAATTCTGAGTCAATTAACTCAGCAGCCTGAAGAGTCTGAAAGAGAAGTCATTCATTGTCAATTCTTCTTACAATGAAGGTCCTGAAAAATTCTCAAACACACATTGCTCTCAACTTCCCCAACCCTCCATTTCAAACTCAGAACAGTAGTTTGACATCAAATACTAACATGCAACTATGATGTGTAAGAATTCAGGAAGCCAAAGCATACCATATTAGATGTTGATCATTGTACTTAAGATATAGAGATTATAATCACAGAAGCACAAATAAAGCAAACCCACTGTATTATTCCTTGCAGTAAAACAGCCCGAGGTTTTACCTACAGGTTGTTTGTTTACTAGTGAAACTGAAGAAGGAGAATAGTCCAGATCTTCATCATTGAACAGATCTTCGGTATTCATCCCAATTGCAGCACCCATATCTAAGCCAAGTTTCTTTTGTAAGAGTTTCCTCTGCCGTGCTATCCTCTCTTTAGGATCAATTTCACCTTAAAAGAAAGTTTTTTTAAAAAAGGAAGATGTGTCAGATTTCCAACCAGATGTATTAATGAAGATTTGCTCAATGAAATAACATAAGAAACCCAAAAGGTACAGAATGAAATTGTACTTGGCTAATACATCAACAGAATTATTATAAACTGAGTGACAATGATTCCTAGGAAGACCTTTTCTGCTGCTGAAGCTATACTAGTACTTAAACTGCGATCAATTTTTAAGCAGAAAATAACTCCCCCGAAATTCATTAAATTACACTTGGTCTACAGAAGTAAAAACTTTCCCCCAAATTTTTAGGAAAGTGCACTTTGAAAGGAGTGAATTAACACACTAAAAAATAAATCCAGCAACTGGTTCAAGAACTAGCGCTTTTTTATTGAGCACACACATCCCTGGGGGATCTGTTAACTTTGGCAGTTTTGATTTTGGATTTGTTTTTTTGTTAATTTTAAGGTTTCTTTTCCTCCTAAATTTTATCTTCTGTTGGGAAGCATAGACCTAAGAAACAACAACCACCAATACAACCCCTCAAATCATATTCAACCCAGCATCCTGCATTAAGCTAGGTTGAATCTGAACCCGTTTTCTTCAGAATCATTCTTCCTTGTACAATACACTAGACCCAGGTGTCTCCTTCCCTTCTGCCCAAACTAACTCCTGACAGCAATATAGACTAAAGCATAAGTATGATTTTCCCAAGGTGCTAGAGTCTGTTAACACTCCTATCCTCAATCTTCATGCATCAAGCAAGGCTCATTTAGGAAGTTAATAGAAGCTACCTCAATAATGTTGTGAAGCTTCAGCCCTAATTACTGAACACCTGGACTTTGGGAGCACCCACATTTACATAAAAAAAAGATGTAGTGCCCAAGTAAAATCAACCCTCCAAGTAAACCACAAGTTGTAGATTGTATGGCTGTCAGACTTTGCTCTCTTTTTACATGTGCAGTATGGAAATCAGTGAGGAGACTGGGTGGGGGTTTTTTTTGACCAATAGCTGCACATAAAATTGTAAGTAACCAATACTGGCAGAATTTTGGGGTATACGCCAGGTTGAGTAGTAATTAGTAGTTAATAAGGAAGTTAATAAACATCAATAAGCTTTTTTTTTATTGCATTTAACTGGAGAGCAGAGAAATACAAACAACTTCTATTCTCAAGAAAATATTTTTCCTTTCACAAGTTCATCTTAGGAAAAAGTGTCAAAGATTGCTAATTCTAAAGATTACTTAACTTGCTTTACATCCATTCACGTTAGCTGCTTATTTGAAAAGGAAAGCTGCTACGAAATGCAGAACAGAAAGTAGCCTTTGTACATTTTCCCACCAGTTAAAAAAGCAGCAACAAAAACTATTTTTAGTTTTATTTTTTTATTTTTTGATATTTATTTATTTTTTTACTTATTTTCATTCATAAAGTTATTTACATGATATCATATGACACTGGGACAAATATCAGTCTTCTATGAGCTATAGTGCCCTATTCCATCTATTTGATTTCTGAAGAGGTACAGTTTCATTAGAAGAGATACAACTTGTACAACACCTTATTAACCTAGCATAAAAGATGGCAAGCAACAAAACAGCAGCCAGGCTTAACAGACAGGATACTGCTTAAGTGTCAGCAGCCGTAGATTCTGTTCCTTGCTGAGCTAGTGATCTTCTGTGTACACTGCACAGAACGCATCACACAGGGAACAACAGAATCAGGGCTGTGCCGTCAGAACAGATTCTTATCTATAGCATTATTTCATTTGGTGAAGAAACTGGAAGATGGAGTAGAATTAGAGCAGGAAAGCACAGTAATAGCAAAAAAACCAAGCTTAGATTACAATAATTTAATGTCATTACACTGATATAAACCAACTCTCAGCTACAAAGTTACAGAAAGATATCAGACAAGTCACTTGAAACAAGACATCAAAGAGGCACTGATATTTGACCTTTCCACTTTGACAGTTTTATCACAGTATTTTTCACACAATCTTTCTATATTTGAAACCTTCAAGCTTTTAAATAAGACACATCCTACTACTATATTTGGGAACACTTTTAATGAAGAAATGCGGTGATGGTTCCTGCACCTCTTAAAAAGTCTACAGAGGTTCTACAGGAGTCTTTAACATTGCTTTTTCTGCTTCCTCCTTCAGGTTTCCACGTTCCTCTTCCCCCCTGTACACATACTAATTCTGATAAATAAAAGTAAAACCAAACAATACCCACCCACCCCACCCCACCCCCCCCAAAAATCATTTTACTTGAGAAAGATAATACAAACCGGTTTTGTTGGGGAATATTTTTTCCATTATTTCCTAGCATTCTGAGAAACCATGGATGACTAGACTCATAATACAGCCGCAACAAACTTTTGCAAATCAGTAAGTTTACTTGTTTGCAAGTAAGATATAAAGATATACCTGATTTATCATCTTGGACTTCAAATTCTGCACCAGCAGATCCAAGAAGAGATGCACCATGTTTTAACAACCGACATATATCAAATCCGTCAAAACGCAAGCGATCTGTTGAAGGTGAATCTTCCATGGGACTTTCTGAGCCTGGTTCTACATAGGACATTGAAAATAACATTAAGGACAACGTGATGAAATTTTTGTTTAAAGTTCTGGCAGAAAATTAAGCAAGAAATAATTTCTCTCCTCCAAAGGAATCATCAGACACACATCATTTTGATTCACAAAGAGTAAAGGCTCCATTTCACAAAAGCAGCCTGAAAGAGCTCACTCAACACAGGATTTTTTTTTTTTTAAATGTTCTTCCCTTGACAAATTTAGCTTTTTAAAATCTTGGACAGACACACCACTAGGTCTTCTCTGTACACATACAGCAAACTTGTTGTTTGAACTGCATATGGCTCACAAGTAGTTCAAACAATTATCATGCCTACACTGTATCGTATCACCAACAGCCAAGCATCCTTGATATGGAAGCTGGAAAGTGGTCTTAACAGGTGTGGGAGAAAGTCAGCTACCAAGGGCTGCTGGAGAGTAAGTACTCAAATCTAGACTCTTAAATCCAGCTGCAGGTACAGCGTGGTTTGATACTGACACAGAAGAGGTTTGTTCCTCACAAGGGGTCTTATTATTTCCTTGTTATGAATTAACTTCCAACGTATTCCCTCCCCTCGACACTCAGATTAGCGTTTCATGGCTCCTAGTCACGTGCCACTTAAGTATCCAAAAAGATTGGCTATTCCTACATAATCCAGCATGCTCACATCCTGAATTACAACCAGCAATATAAATACAATTGTTGCCTACAAGAAACACAGCATTTAGTTCGGTCTGTTTCAACCCACACTCACGTTTATTTATGAAGGCGTGTTCGTTTACAGTAGAATGAGTCTAAGTGCACAAAACACTGTAAAACATAAACACCACCTACATTTCTTCAGACCTGAAGTTAACATTTCATAGAATCATAGAATTGCTGAGGTTGGAAGAGGCCTTTAAGATCATCAAGTCCAACCACTAACCTACCCTGACAAAAACCACTTCTAAACCATATCCCTAAGTACCTCGTCTACCCTTTTTTTTTAAACACCTCCAGTGATGGTGAATCCACCACCTCCCTGCGCAGCCTATTCCAATGTTTAATAACCCTTTCAGTAAAAAAGGGTTTCCTAATATTCAATCTAAACCTCCCCTGACATAACTTAAACCCATTTCCTCTCATCCTATCACTTGAGAAGAGGCCAGCCCCCACCTCTAAGGTCTCCCCTCAGCCACCTCTTCTCCAAGCTAAACAACCCCAGTTCCCTCAGTCATTCCTCAAAAGATTTGTCCTCCAGACCCCTCACCAGCTTTGTAGCCCTTCTCTGGACATGCTCCAACACTTCAATGTCCTTCTTGTAGTGAGGGGCCCAAAACTGAACGTAGTACTCGAGGTGGGGCCTCACCAGTGCCGAGTACAGGGGGTTGATCACTTCCCTAGCCCTGCTCACCACACCATTCCTGATACAGGCCAAGATGCTGTTGGCTTTCTTGGCCACCTGGGCATACTGCTGGCTCATATTCAGTCAGCTGTCCAACAACACCACCAGGTCCTTTTATACCAGGCAGCTTTCAAGCCACTCCGCCCCAATCCTGGAGTGCTGCATGGGGTTGTTGTGACCCAAGTGCAGGACCTGGCACTTGGCCTTGTTGAACCTCATACCATTGGCCTTGGCCCATCGGTCCAGTCTGTCCAGATCCCTCTGCAGAGCCAACCTACCCTCAAGCAGATCAACATGCCCGCCTAGCTTAGTGCCATCTGCAAACTTACTGAGGGTGCATTCGATGCCCTCATCCAGGTCATTGATAAAGATATTAAAGAGAACCGGCCCCAGCACAGAGCCCTGGGGGACACCACTTGTGACTGGACACCAACTGGATTTAACTCCACTCACCACCACTCGCTGGGCACGGCCATCCAGACAGTTTTTTACCCAGCGAAGAGTACACCTGTCCAGGCCATGAGCAGCCAGTTTCTCCAGGAGAACGCTGTGGGAAATGGTGTCAAAAGTTTTGCAAAAATCCAGGTAGGTAACATCCACAGCTTTTCCCTCATCCACTAAGCGGGTCACCTTATCATAGAAGGAGATCAGGTTTGTCAGGCATGACCTGCCTTTCACAAACCCATGCTGACTGGGCCTGATCACCCTATTCTCCTGCATGTGCCGTGTAATGGCACTGATGATGATCTGTTCCATGACCTTCCCAGGCACCGAGGTCAGACTGACTGGCCGGTAGTTCCCTGGACACTCCTTCCTTTCATTACATATATGCAAAAAGAGAAGTGATTTATAGCAAGCCTAAGAACGTAAATGCAACCAGACCACTGTAAAATGTGTATTTGACTACTACCTCACACAACCAAAATAGAAGAAGCAAATGTCTGCATAGCCAGTTAGCCCTGTTAAACGGTACCTTCTTCTCAAACACACATAATTACCTTTTCAATTGCATATCTGATAGGCAGATATGCAAGACCTGGACAATGCATTCCAAAGAGCTGCTGTACTTGAAGACTGACAGGTTCCCCGGTTTCCATGTACAAAAGGAGTGCTGTAAGTAATTCTTGGAACTATGCTACCAAAATTGACTTCTATCCTTGGTAAGACAGTAGAGTCTAAAAAGTATATGGACAAATATGATTTACTGGGAAAGTCAGAATGGCTCCTGAAAAAACAACCCCTCTCGTTAACTTGATTATCAATGTCCTTAAAGAACTCTAACAACTGGATAGAGGAGATCCAGTGGACATAATATATTCAAAAGCTTTTGGCAAGGTTTTGCATTAGAAAAAAAATAATCTAAGGAACTAATTTACCACAGAATTGGGGAAACATTCTCATAAAGACTGAAAGGTGGTGAAAGACAGATAAAAGTTAGGTTTGGAGTTGTTTGGGGATCACTGTTGGGAGCCAATTCTATCAGTCTTTAGCAATGGGAAGGAGATTTCATTACACACTCCCCTCCAAGATGTAGATCCATGTAGATAACACTAAGCTCTTTTGGGTAACCAAAAGTCACAGTGGCACGAAGGAACCTGAGGAGGACTCTTGGAACAGACTGATGGGCAAAGAGGCAGATAAGGTGCAAAATTAATAACCTAAACCATGCCTACACAACACTGAATTCAGAACTGGCAGTTAGTATTCAACAAAGATCTTGGAGGCACTTCTGACAGTTTTCTGTATTCATCAGCTTATTAGGCAGTGACAGACAAAACAGCCAACTAAGTCCTGAGCATCATCAGGAAGGACACTGAAAACATGATTAAAGTACGTTATTTTGTCACTATGTATAAATATCAGTACTCTAGAGATGTAGGTACACTGTGTGCAGTTCTGTGCATCTTAAGGAAGACACAAGTAAGAAAAAGGACAGCGAAGGACAAATAAAATTATCTAAAAAACAAAGCAGCTGTCTTGTGAGGAAAGATTGAAGAGACCACACCTTTTCAATCTGGAGAGAAGTTGCTGGAGATCAAATACAATGGTTTACAAAAGTCATAAAGATAGTGGATAAGGCAAATGCAGAACTTGCTTGTCAAATTCTACAGCAACAGAACCAGGAGGCACTGAATGAAACAAATACAAATGTCAGATGAAAGTCTGTTGTTTGTTTTGGGTTTTTTTTTTAAACACTTAAATTTCTGGAATCCATACCACATAAGATTATGAACACAGTGCCAACAGGTTTAGACAAAATCACTGACAATAGATCTGTAAGTTGACAATAAAAGCAACTCTAACGTCCCTAACATGATAATTTCAGATGCAAAGTGAGTACAAACAGAATAGACTTCAGCAAGCTGCCATTTCCCCTCCCTCAGAAAGGTGCATTGAGCAAGGGAACAGAGAAGAAAATGTCTGCAAAATACCAAGACAAAGTTCATTGGCTAAGTTTTGCCATTTTACTAGTTATTATTCCTTTTATTTATAAAAGCTTTATGAGGGTACAGAGTACAAGCACAGGAATCTCAGAAGAAACATAAGTCAGACACATCATCGTAACTAAATATGAACATCTAAAGTCAAAGAGGTTTACTACAGTCCATGCATATAAAAAGTCTATGCTCATAAAAACACAGAATGACACAGTTGCCTTGAAAACTCATATCACAGTCCGTTTGCATCAGATAAACCATGAATTCCACATAATTAATTTAAGAAGCACCTTGTTTTGATCTTGGAGTTGGATTCCACTCAGGTACGTTTTTCACTATTGCTTCAACAGCCTGGCCAGCTGCAATACGAGTATCCCAATTCGTACTTCTTAAATATACCAACACCTTCAAGAAGAGATTAATAAATAAATACTTGCTTAAAATGTACTTTTCAGAAAACCCATCAGCTGTTATGCTCTATTAAAAAACACTTTTAATGCTATAGATTAAGACAACATTCAAAACAACAAAAAAAAGGACAAGAAAATAAACCAAAGAAATGCAAGCAGCCTTCTCTATATTGCTCACTGCTTAGCAGAACTCTAGATAAGCCATACATTCAGAATTTGTAAGATATATTTAGTCCCATGAGTCAAACTCAACCTTGATTTCCTCCAGGTACTGAACAAGGCTTAAGACTTTTGTTTTTCACTTTCTAAAAGGAAGTGTTCAAAAGAGATTAAATAGACCTTAAAACTCTGAAGTCATTTAACCCAAGAAGAGGGTTGACGTGGGTCACTTGAAGCAACATATGCTCTTCTAAACTGATTTACTACTATGTCTCAAATCTGGAAAAACTATTTCTTTCTCTGAAAGTGGTTTGATATTCATGATTCCTTGGCCACTGTGTTGATACCATCAATTGTGGTGAGGGCACCTGTTCAATAAAAGCAGAATTGAGGTCACTCAGCCATCTCCAGCTGTCAGATACAGACTATTTTTGGTGTTTTTACTAGACTTGGCCAGATTGAAGTCTCAAACTAATGGAAATCTCTTTCCATTTTCCAGCCCTTTTAAAGACACACAGCTTCCTATATTTTTAATGCTGTATCACACAAGTAACAGTCTTTGAAGGCAGGAGCAGAAGTTTTTATAAGGCAGTAGAGCTTCTCTTTATAGAAGAAAATATGAACTTGCAGCAAACACTGAATATCAATACTGAATGAAAAGGGAAACCTCATTTATATAATAATTTCAGAGGCTGACAAAACAGCAGGCTTAACAGGAGTAATCTAATTTTCTTCAGTCTACTATTTTCAGAGAGTACAAGACAACTATGCTTTTTCTTCTTCCCACAGAACCCGCGCTCCTTTATGCTAGTTTTATTCTCACCATTAAAGTACTGAAAAAAAAAAAGATTCTTACTTTAGATAAGAGATTATTCAGTTCATGAGGATGTAGTTTCACTACTTCCCCAAGTTGCTGTGCAGCTGCTTTTCTTGTTACTGGTGTTGTACCGGTGTCCAGTAAAATAAAGAGACGATCAAGCCTAAATATGATGACAAAAAATGAAAATGTTATTCTATTCATAGTTCAGCTGCCCATCTCTATTAATATTCCCCCACGTTTTTCAGTCTGTCTAATGCAAACAGAAGAAATGTTTGCCTGAAGACTATCAATTGACTGGATGACAAACGTACTTTTTTCCTAAAAGTAAGCATGGTTCTAAAAGCACATTTAATTTTGTAAGCAAAAAAATTAAAGAAATTGTTAGAAACATTAGTTTAAAAAACAAACAACCCTGCGGTTACAAGAAAAAATTAAATCATTTCCTTTGTTCTGTGACAGATTTTCAATCTTGAAAAATAAATACTGTTAAATTGTATATGACCTTCATCAAATTCTGTCCGATAGAGAAAGCAAGGGGCTCAACTGCTTGTATTGCGCATTATCATTTCTTTTGAAGACATAGCCTGTGATCTATAATATCAAACTCTGCTTTTCCAGGATACCAATCTTACTTTTCACACATTTTTCCCCTAACTACCTGGAATATTTTAGACAAAACCTGCTGTTGTATTTACAGCTTTGAAATAATCTGATACCTCTGGTCTTCCCATGAAATACAGGAGTTTAACCAGAAGACCTGTTTTCACGGTAACTCTGTATTTAATGAAAGAGACCCTGATCATCTATTTTCAGAATACTTGGCTTATTTCTTTTCTAGAGTTACTGTATGAGAAAGTCATATGAAAAACTGACTACCTAATCAAATAAATGATGGAAGTAACAAATGTTCATTATTCCCTCTACTGTTAAGTGGGACAGTTAGAATTCTCCTGACAGGGTGCCTAGTTTATCCATGAGTTATTGGGCAGTATGAGGTTATTACCGACTAAATGTGAGTCTAGAATCCGTCCACATAGTGCAATCAGAACTGTCCCTTCTAGCCTTAATCATAAAAATACTCCTCCAACTATTGCAACAATATGAAGCTGGATTTTACACAGCAGTGAAGCTCACCTAGATCAGCCTAACAAAGTAAGGATACAGGTACCCTGAACAACTCCCTCTCCTCATGAACACATACCCTAGGTTTGAGCAAATAAAGGAAAGGCCAAATGTTTTGCCTGTTAGTCTGTTGCTACTAATTACGTTTCATCAAAATTGCTTTTAACATTAGTTGCAATCATTTAAAAACCAAAAAAAAAGCCTTCCAACATCACTGGATTTTGTATTTTCTCTGACACGATTAAACCACACTTACTCCTGAGAATTATCTTATAATGTGTCAGAACACATCAGAAACAGAAGTGCTACAGAGCCAAGGCAGTAATGTCACACAAATAAAGTTCCAAAACCCAAATACTCTCACAACTGGAGATACTAGATGAAATACCCATTAGACTAAAAAAAAAAATTCTAACTGAAAGTATTTCAAATCATTCTAGTATTTCAGACACACGCATCTGGTATTTGCCAGCTTTGAAATAATTCTCTTCCTACTACCAAAATAGGCAAGCCCATGTCAATTTCTGTAGATAAAACTGGAGTTTCAATTGCTATGATTTACTAGTTAGAAACCCAAACATATCTAAACCAGTAGTTTTATGCGATTAGACAGTCAAGGAGGAAAGGAAAAGCTTTATAGATCCAACTCTTCCAAATTAGTGATAGTGGACTAGTCAGGAGGAACATGTCAGATGCTTAGTTATTTACCAGTATTTTTTCCTTAGTACATTTGATGCTAATAACCCAACCTGATTTGCAGCACTCAGTATTATTCAGTACAAAATACATTAGCTTGCAGAGCAACCACAGCTTGCTCTAACTGGCTTGTTCTCTCATGCTTAAACTCACCCCTTTCATTCTTCATCTCTCTGTGAAACGTCAGTGTGCCATACTCAGGAAGTTTGCCATTTAGCACCACCCACTCCTTTAACTATCAAAGTATCTTTTTTTTCATCTCCAAAGTCAAGCAGAACGCGCAACTTAGACCACTTCCTCAGCTAGAACCCTTCATGTGTCAAAACAGGAGGAAACCACTATGACAGCCTACCCTCAAAAACACTCAAGTTTTATTCCAATCAAAGTTACACCAGATATTCACTCCTAAAACCCACAACTTTTTGAAGCTGTACTACCTACAAAATACAATTGTTTGTTGGTTTTGGTTGTTTTTTCACTGTTTTTGTTGTTGTTTTTTTTTTTTTTTATCCTGCAGTATGCTTGGTTTGTAATCTGTGCTTTTAAATTGCAATATGCTTAACCTACACACAAATGCAAAATAACCCAAAAAATCTTTCTATTGTCTCACATCACTATAGGAAGGTCTCTGCATTCAACCCCAGCAAAATAAATAGAATAGAATTAGCAAATACAGCTAACAGTATCTGACTAACAGTACTCCTAGTCACGCTAATCATTCTCCCTTTCCCTCCCCCAGACATCTCTGGTGTACAATTCCCAAACAGTTAATATTTTGGAGGTATTAAGATTATTAAATCAAGTTTCAGTGTTGCTGCAGCAGCATATGGCAGAGCTTGAATTCTCCTGCTCTAGTCAGAAGGGCAGCATTGAGAAAGTTGCCACTGATCAGCAGTGCTACTTTTTTTAAAAAATTAAGTTTTCATTCTTAGTTTCATTAAGAATAAAAAAAAATAAACAGTAAAACTTCTAAGCAAATTAATTTTCATGAGCTGCAGTTTGGAAAGAAATTTCCAAAGTTCCCACAAGGTTTTCATTCTCAGAACGAACTAACAGTCTCTAAACCAATTCTTAAAGGCAAAGAGAACTAAGTTTTCTAATAGCATGTGGTTCTGCCTCTCATGCTAGACAGTGCTGTAAGCAAAGCACTGCATAACTCACATCATTCACAAATGTAACACAGAAGTCCGGATCAGCGTGGTAGACTGAAAGGCTCTACAATGCAGATAAGATTTTTAATTATTTTATGAGAGTTCAACAAAGGCTGTCAGAAAAGTTGTTCTAAGCATATGGAAAGCACAAATAAACAAGAGAAATATAGGGAGCCCCTAGGGGAAGAAAAAAAAAAAACTTAAAAAGAAAACCAAGATATTTATTATTGTTATGCTAAAAATGAAATCTATCTCTAAAACTACTTCTCCTGCATGTTAACTGCTGTAATCAGAGCTTAAAAATACAAAGTCCTTCACTTGTAACTCATAAGCAATGGTTTGGACAAGCCTTCTGACTGTCATCTTCCAATCTTGAGACAACTACATCTCATTAATAGGACAGCAACCATATATCACTTCTATGTGAACTCATGCCACATGAGCTCATTACAAAGCACTAACTTGTTCAAAGAGGTAAAGATACCTTCTTCCTCTTACGTGAGAAATTTGAGATTTTCTAATCACTGCTGAAATATATCAGCAAGACAGAACTTGGAGAAGCAATTTCAAGTTCTTATGAACAGCATTACATTCAAATTAAATATTTTTTTTCCTCTAAGAAATACCACATGAGCTTTTACACTGACACAGAGTTCATTAGAAATGTTTCTGACACAAAGACATCAATTCAGGTGCTTAAGAACAGACATCCAGTAGCATCTGAGACACCTCAGAATGAGTCATGCAACATGGGGTCAGCAGACATGACATAGGATGCAGGAGATCCTTGTCATTCTGAAGTGGCAAGGACATGTTTATACCATCTCAGCTGGCACCAGACCTAGATTAGGCAAGTGAATACTCCCCACATAAGTATTCCAAGTCAAACCCAGAGCATTTCATTAAAGCACACTAGTTTTGAAAGACTAAATCCTGAAGTTTTACTTCCAGAATAGAACCACCTGAGGAGATACTCAAGAATAATCAGTAGGTCTCTGATGAGGATATCAACCGGAATAGCTATCTTAAATTGGACTAGACTCTTCAACCACTAGACTACTACCACTCAAACAATTTTATCTAACAAATACAAAAAATAATTCTTAGAGAAAGATTGCAGGCAAGAAGAATTCTAACAGTAAACAATTTCATTTGCATTGCTATTAATCAGAATAGCAAGGTTGGCTGTCATAAGGGGGAACATCATCCCTCTAATCAACACTTACGTAGAATGATTACGCATACAGGCTGAGTTCAGTTAACTGAAGCGGGTTTTGTGAATAAAAGTACATAGAAACTATTATTGACCCCCCTGTCACTAAACATGACAAGCCTTTTGCTCTTCCAGTGCATTATCACGGCAAAGACTACAAATAAAAAACAATTACAAAGGACAAACATGAGAGCAAGTACTTTCAAAAGAGCCACCACAACTAACTCAGTAGCGCTCTCCAGGTAGCTAGGTGATTTCATGTCCTAGTCACTGCTTTCCATTCAGTTTTGCATATTCAGCATTAAACTAAGTTAAGACATGACTGTGCCCAGGCACAGTAGGCAAATATTGCCACAAATGACCTGCTCTGTTCTTCATGCTAATCTGCAGCTCTTTTCTGCCTAAAGGTATGTCTCCAAACAGATGACTGATCTCCATTTGAAGGGACAGTTATCATAATATTTAAAGTGAGCCTTATGACACTCCTGTGGAAACTGGATAATGTAAATTTGAAAGCCCTGCAACTATAGAGGCATTAGAAAGCTAGTAGCGGGATAGTTAATGACCAGGTCAAGATACAGAGGTTATCAACAGTATCTCCAAAGTGTTTCCAAAAGAAGACATATGCAGCTGAATTGTATACAGATCCTGATCATCCCAGTGTAAGCATCCTGGTTGGACTGGGTCCCCAGAGGACTTCAGATGGGGAAACTTCCAATTTGTCGATTTCAGTGTGTTGTTTTGAACAGGACAGTGAACTGATCACTGCTGCCACTAAAACAATCTGTTTGGACTCTATATCTCTGTGTGCACCAGTGTGTTTAACTGGCCAGGGAGCGGTCTGACAGAACAGGCCAACTGGGACAGAAGAGCTGATAACTATCCTAGCAGATCCTCCAATCCATTAAAATTGTGTGACTGTACAAAAAAACCTTAGTGGCATAGTCCCTGGAACACTCAGATGTCAAACTCTGCCTAGAGCCCTTTGGAAAACTGCTAGCTAGAGCCCATCAGAAGGCAAGGGAACACTCTGAGGAGTTAAAAGTATAAATCATATTTCAACACCCAGGAGCTTCCTCCAGGGCACTATTTCCTAGTAAAGAAATAGCCAAGAAACCTAGAAAACATCACTAAACTAAAATTTAGACTTGACAAGGGTTGACACTCACTGTGAAATTCACCCTAAATTCTAACAGAGATGCCTTTCCTTTTCTTTGTTGCTTTGCTGGTGTTTCATCATTTGGTCAATCCCAGCTTGGTCAGCTCCACAGCTCAAAAAACTCAAGCCCCTAATAAACCACACAAACTGTTAAATAATCAAGTTTCCAATGTACAATCTGCAAGCAAGAGGAAAAAGAAATATCACTGAACAGAATTCAGAACAAAAAAAGTATGATGATACACAAAGAATGGACTGTGATTTTACTTCTCCTAAATTGGAGACTGTGGAGTAAATGGTTATGAAGGTGGGGGGCAGCAAACAGAGAAGTCTTCTTGTTTCCTATAGATCAGCAGAAGGGACACCTTGAATGAAACAAGAGCTCCATGACCACACTGGTCACAGTATTATATACTGCATATGGAAGCCAACTGAATGCTACAATTAATATAATTAATGCCATATGGAACACATATTTCATATAATATGTGATCTGTAGCATTAGGCTGTACAAGTTTTATTTGTAAACTATTACATATGTATCTACATCCAACAATACAGCCCCAAAACGTATGACCAATTACATTACAAAAACTGTGAGGAAGAATAGGAAACTAAACCAGCTGCAAAGACATACTAATACAAGAAGTGAATCAACATGTTATATAGGGAATGCCTCGGTGAGAACTCCAGTTGTAGCTGTTGGAGCAGGTTAGAATTCTTGTCAGAGCGCAATCTTTACTTTCAACCTTCATTTCAGTCTGTTAGGTGTCTGAGAAATTTCACAGCCCTATCTCATTTGGGCAGTAGTGCACACTGTATGTCTGCCTCCCCCCTCCTTATGACTGTGCCCACACTCCCTCTCACAAACAGCAACAGGGAAGGCTGTCTACTGTTCTGGTCTTCCAGTTAATCTCCATCAATGAGAGAAGAGTTACAGTGTTTCCCACCACCCTCTTTGTGTCAAAACTCCTGTAATCACAGGGGTTACAGAGGGTCTACCTATTCTGATGGTACAGGCATATGCCTTTAAGTAGTAGTGAAAACATACTTTTTCAGTTTAACTCTTGCTTTTCATGCAAGAGTAGCCATGAAGTAATAGGTTCCAAACAAGCTAGAAGCTGAATTCTTTCTTTCGAAAGTTTGTGATAACCCCAAAAGAACATTTCTAAAAGGTACATAGGGCCCATAAGAAAGATTTTGGATAATTTTGATATCTTGCAAGAACTTCAACCTCCCAACAATGCAGCGTTAAACTTGAAATCTTATCTAAGTAATGATGCCAGCCAGTGCAGCCATTTGTTCTTGCGAAGTCATAGCTCTACACTTCAAAAGCCAAGAGCAATATACAAGGCCCGCTTATTTTCCAGGAGCTTTACCATCATAGCCTTCCAACACTATTATTTATTTCAAAATAAAAACTAGGTTCCTAACATACATATTACCAGTTATACACAAATCCAAGTAAACAAAAACACTGAAAACTCTAGAAACTAGTATTAAACTTACATGGACCAAATCAAGAATGGCTTGCAAGAGCAACAAGTTGTTATGCTCTCCCATATTTGCTTCAGGAATTGTCTTGAAAATACCCTGAAGAGGTTGTCTTTAAGGTATTTCAGGGTGAACTTAAAGATATACCTATTAAAATCAAATTGTTCATTCTTAATGCATCTTGTCAGCTTCATGACTTTAATCACATTTTTAAAGTGTATTTGTTCTCCTTTGTACTGTGAAGACCCTCAAAAATAGAAGAAAGCCATTAACAGCCTTGGTGGTGGAATAATGATACACGAGATGCCTTTGAACACATTAAAGAAATTGGAAAAAAATTTTATTAGATACTGAAGATACTATCAACACTCATTTACTGAAGCTCAATCACCCTGAGTAATGTATGAACATCGTCATTTTCTGTAAACTGGCAGGATTGCTTTTTCAACTAAAGTATCTCAAAAGATCGCTAGTGAGCCACTGTATTTATTCACTTGGATCATATATTTTGTAGGAATGAAGCTGAAGTAAAACTTTTCACTTCCTTTTTTCCTCCTCAGTTCCACTATCAAGAATTATTTTTATTTTTCTATTAGTTATGCAAACATTATAGTACTTCATATATACTTTGAAGACCAGAGACAGGAGATAAAGCCTACCAAATTAACTTCCACATTCACAGAAAGAACATTAGCCTTTCCACCCACCTATACATACTGCTGGAGGATGGTGTTCATTAGTCTTTTCAGCATAAAACTACCAAAAAGATAAGCATACACAAAGTAACTATTCTGCAATATCTTTTGGTATGAGGTATATACTGCTCTGCTTTTAGGTCTGTTTTCTAGTGTACCATCACAGAAGTGTTATACAGAAACAGGTCTTCAGTCTAGGTAACAGCAGAATCTTCTAAAACAAGCATGTATACATGTAATGCAGAATAAAATATCAAAATCTCTTCCGTCAACAGATAACAACTAAGTGACCATTATTTTTAAGATGACCTTAATAGCTAAGCTACAAATTCTCAATCTAATTTTGAGGTATTTCAAAGCATTCCCTGTATTTGTTTAGATTTTCCTGAACAGACCAGGGTTTTGAGAAAGGTTTTCAATTGGCCAAACAGCAGGAACTAAACTGTCCTGGGAACACAACCACTTGATAATTTATTGTTTTGAGAATGTAAAAGTAACCCTCGCCCCACCTCCAAAAATGGTGATTTTTTTAAATACGGTTCCAATACAGAACAAACCCTAATGAAGTTTTTTGTTAATATCAATGTTTGGCATGCACTCAGCAAAGACTATGGGTCCTTGAAGAAAGATTAATTTGAATCAACATCTCCCTCACTCTCCAGAATTGGATAGGTAGAATCATTCAACAATGAAGTATTATGTTGGTCCTTCAAAAATATAAAATGTAACTGTAACTACCTAGAGGAAAATTGCAGATCTCTACAATTAAATGGAGCTGGTACAGAAGCTGGAAAAGTGACACCCATTACAGAAACACAGTTATGTGGTATAAAAGCATACAAAACAATTATTTGTAACATATCTGAAAGGACATTAGAAATGAAACATTCTGAAATAAAAGGTGAAGACAAGATTTCTTTTATTTACAAAGGCAACACTAACATTATATCATCAGTATTCCTATGGTCCAGCAGCCAAAAGGTTTATTTGTGAAGAGCTGCTGTGTAACTTCAAAGGGATACGGACAGGTTTTTCTGTATCTATTAAAAAACATGTGTGAGGCCAAATTTACATAGTATCACTTCTTACAATTATAGGAACATTGGAGTTCACCAGGAATAACCAAGACATTTCAGCACTTAAAAACATGTCATTCTTTTACCTACTTTACATATGGAATTGAAACAATTCTATATCCATTCACAAGTATTACAGCACCTCTATTAAAGTTCTATACCTTATGTTCAACTTGTGTAACATTTTGATCTTAAAACTGCCCTCTGAAGCAATGTATCACATGTGACATTATTAACACACCTTTTTTAGTGCTCCACACACAAGCTCAGAATAAGCCTTGCCCAAAACAGATTTTTTTCCTGTCAGTTACTAGACCAAACAGGTGTTAACTAAACCTTTGCATAGAGCACTACTGTTTTTCACTAAAGCCAAGTGGTTTCACAGAAATACAGAAACACTGGTAACTGAATATGAAACCAATCTTTACAGTAGACACACCCTCAGCATACAGCTGAAAAGCTGTATCTTGATATTCCAGTTAGCCCTCATATCACATGTACATTAGCACAGTTATTTAAGCAGACTGCCCCAGACCAAATGTAATTAGAATACTACTCTATTTTACATGATGGTTTACAATAGTATTTTAATGTACATAATAGTGTCGTTACAGCAATCCTTACTACTTCCAGATTCTTATGGACAGCTTTGGAAAAAAAAAAAAAAAATCAAGATTAATATATTACAAGTTGATAAAAAAGTGAGTAGAATAAGTTAAAGGGATGCTTTGTTGAAACCAAAAACCCTCAAACTAAGCCACCTGCTACTAGAAATCTCACAAGGTGCATTGCTGCTATAAATTTTGATTAATAATGATTTCCATTATAAATGTGCACACCTTTACTTTGCTATATAGAATTGTAAACTTATTCATACACAGCTTCAGAAACAGAATTTACTTTTGTTATAGGACTTCAGAAGTACAGAGATACTACCAACATGTGACTTGAGCCTAATCTATCACAAGGTTAATTTGGATTTATGGTTTCCTTTCAACTGTCCTGTTAGGAAGCTTAACAAGTCCATTTCACACACGCACAAAAAAAAAAAAAAAAAAAAGATGGCAGGAATTTGTGCTCAGCATTTTCTATAAAACAGCTCTATTAAGTCATACCTCTGTGTCTGTGAATACTTTAAACGCTGGCACACCCCAGCGCACATGTGTGTAAGCAGATACTACCCAACATCTTGAGACAGAGCCAGAACGCACTAATCACTTTTCGCCATGGAAGCCTGTTTTATTTCGGTTACTTTACAACTAAGGGCTCTAAAAGGCAAAACGGTTTGTTGCCAGTTTTTGAGGCGCAGTATCATTATTCCCTACTCCCTAGCGCTTTAACCCGAGGAAGGACAGGCCAAGAGAACGAAGGTGTCGAATTCAGGAGGAAGCCCAAGGCGCCCCAGGCAGGGCTCCTGCTCCTGCGACCGAAGGACGGGAGGGCTTCCCTGCACCCGGGCACGGGAGTTACCCCGGGCCAGCAAGCAAACCCAAGCGCCGGGACAGGCAGCCACCCCCAAACCCCACCGAGCCGGGCCATGCCGCCGAGCAGCGTGGAGGCCCCGACGAGGCCTCCGCAGGCTCCCGAGGCGAGAAGGAGTAGAAACCTGCCCCCCCTCTCCACCCCTGCACCTCCTCGAAGCCAGGCCACACGGAGGGCCGGGGACTCCGGGCCGCCGCTGCCGGCCCTCCTTCCCCCACCCTTCCCGGCTCCTACCGACCTGGAAACAGCCATAGCCGCCCGGAGCTGGGCCTCGCTGGAAGCGAGCGGCGGGACAGCAGGCGCGGGGGGGTCGGCGCCGCTCTGCCAGGGAGGAGGGCGCAGGGCCTAGCTCGGGCCTCTCGGGCGCCGCACCCAGCCTCGGCCCCGCCGGTGATCCGCGGGGAGCGGCTGAGCGCAGCTGTGGCCGGCAACAGTCAGAGTCTCACTCCCCCCGGGGGGGCAGCAGCGGCGCGGGCCGGAGCGGTGCACAACCCTCGGAGCGCGAGTTAAAGCTTCTATTCCCCCATCGCCGGGGCGAAGCCCAATGCCTGGTTTTATATGAGCAGCCATCTTGTATTTATTCCCTTCCTCCATGATAG
Organism: Vanellus vanellus; assembly: GCF_965231255.1. Classification (NCBI taxonomy): domain Eukaryota; kingdom Metazoa; phylum Chordata; class Aves; order Charadriiformes; family Charadriidae; genus Vanellus; species Vanellus vanellus. The sequence continues at coordinate 18,094,316 of NC_138912.1, read as the reverse complement.
CCGCTTCCTGATTGGCAAGAGCGCCCGGCCGCAGCCAATGGAGAGCGCGCTTCTAAGAGCAAGGAGGGCGGGCGCACGCAGCACCCGGACTGAGCAGGACCGGCCATGGAGCCTGCCGAGCCGGTGGGGGCGGGGGGGGAGGCGGCAGCCTCCGGCGGGGCCGTACCACCTGCACGAGTGGAGGGGGGAGGCTCAAAGGAGAGCGCCCCAGTCCCTCACCCCGAGGGGAGAAAAGGGGCGCCGGAACGCGAACTGCACGTGTTTCCTTGCTAGTCCACCGGGCGGTGGCGCTTCTTCCCCGCCAGCATGGCGGGAGAGAGCGACCGGGGATCCGGCGAGCTCACGTCGCACTCCCCAATCGCACAGGTGCGCTGCCCCTCGGCTGACGCCCGGTGCTGCGGCGCGGCCGCTGGTCCCGCGGAGACTACGGCTCCCGGCGTGCAGCGCGCCCAGCGCCGCGCCCCCTGCGCAGGGACGCAGCCCCGGCGCTGCCGGGGGCCTGGCCTGGCCGAGCGGGCGGCCGCACCCGTCCTCCGGCCCTGCCCGTGGGGAGGTGGGCACTCGGGGACGGTGGCGGCCTCACAGCGCTTCCGTTCGGTTACTCGCGAGGGTTTGTTAACCGGCACCGCCCCTCTTTCCCCCCCCCGGCAGCAGGAGGGTATCTGGGCCGCGCCGCGGGGAGCGGCCCAGTCACGGCGGCCTTCCGCTTCCTGCTGTCTCTGAGGCAGTCAGCTCGTCCTCCCGGCCCGGCCTCGCTCCGGGCGGCCTGCAAAGCAGAACGGGCCTTGGGGAGCCCCAGGATCCCACCCGGAATCGTCTCCTCCGGCAGGCGAGCGCCCTGGGCAGCCGGCTGCAATCTGCCTTAAGTCTTGGGAAAGAAGACAGAGCTTTCCGAGGGCGCGCTATTGGTCTCCGTCAGATCGAGAGAAATACAAATTGAAAAATTAGCCTTTGACTAATCATTCAAAGTAATGAACCCAGACAGGGACGTAAATTTAGCTGACGTACGTAACCTTTCATCTGATAAGTTGAAAACACAATGATAGATTTTTCTTTCCTATAAGTGATGCATAAACTTGCATAAATACATGAATTTGCATATAACTGTATGATAAAAGTTTTCCTCTGAAACCCATTGTGGTGTGTGTTTCATACTAAACCTTTCTAGAGGGATTTCTGCTTGCCCCCAGCCTTTATACTGGTTTCCCTTCCCCTGTAGTGGTTAACGCTTCATGTGTGGGTTTGCTCATTCATTCCCCCATTCCCCACTTACACAGGTGTATTCCAAATAGACATACTAATGTAATCTGTGTTCACTGTCTTTTTATAGTTCCATGAACAAGACAGTGGTACATAGTAACTCAATCTATTATTATCCATGCAGGTCCAGCCTATACTTGAGTCCTCTATAAGGTCTGCCCCGGGTGCCTCTTTCCATTCTGTTCCCTCTCCTGTCCTTTGGTGGGAGCTCTGTGGTGACTAGGAACTGGTGTTAAAGCGGCAACTTTAGGAACACTAAATACCAGTGATATGAGTCAGCCCAAGGCCTCTATATGTGGCCAGAGCAGACCACAGACTTAATTTTCGGTGACAGAGATGGTTTTTGTCACAGTGCTACACTCAATGACCCAGATAATCCATTTTCTCTGCCCTGTCATGGCTCTGATGTAGTAACTGCCTTTAGATAGCTCAATGTGCTTCCTGTAGCAGAATACACAAAAAATACAGTGGGTTTAGTTGGAGGCCAAGAGCCTCTTACTGAAGTACTCCAAAACTACGCGCACCATCCTTTCTGCCATCGTATGCCATCACGTGTTGCAGGTGCATCTGCCTGGGTCCCTGACACACGATCCAAGGCACATTTCTGCTCCTGTCCCATGTGTGTACTTGTTTTCACATGATGGGCTGCCTGCTATGCAGCCATGTGATGGGGAGGAACAGTAGGGAGTTGGGGTGGGGAGCGGCAAGGAGCAGGCTGAGGGTGGATATATTTTTCTTACATGTTCGATGCTATTGACACGGATGTATAGCAAACATCCTTGATAATATTTCTGCATTTGTTTAGCCAGGAATCAGCAGCCATCCTGTCCTGCTGCGGGTGTTATTGAAATGACCCTCAGGTGCTATTTCCAGTTCTAGCACTCTGTTTCCTCTTAGGTTTCTTAAAAACATTTTGTGCATTGTTTTAATAGCAGTCAAGGCAGAAGGCACGTCAAACGTGCAATAAAATTTGTTTTGAACAGCTCCATAGGGGTTATCCTACCTGATAAAATAAGTGCAGGGAAAATATTGGTGGTGGGTCTTATGCTCTGAGTACTTGTGGAAATGATAAACTGCAGTCCAAGCAAAACAATCTGCAAATGACAGAAAGAACGATCTGCTCTTTACCTAATAGCGGGCATTCTGGACTGAAATACAATTCATTTAAGTTTCACACCATATATTTTTGTGTTTTGATGTGACATTTATGTAAAGCACATTGTTACTTAACTATTCACCTGTATCTTCTGCTCAATCCTTTTCCTACACCCTATGAAAACCAGTTCATCTTTGTCCACCCATCTGTTCACCTGCTCCATAAGTCATACCAATCCTTTTTGCGCATTTGTTTCCTTTTGACCCATTTTTCAAGGAGTAGCCATACGTTTTGCCCTGTTTCTTTTCGCATACGTTAAAAGAATCCCCCCCTGTAAATGTGCTGCGTGCCAGTTTACTCTCTCAAACCTGTTCCTAAATTAGATAAAACTCAGTAATTTCCAGTCAGTTGGTATGTTATGATGATTACTTCCTGCATTGATCTCAATTATTTTTATTTTGTTTTCCTCCTCCTGCCAACTGTGTCCACCTGTGAGCTCTTACTGCTTAGTCTGCAGATTCATAGCAACTGCAGCTTTCTTACTCGCTATGTGTGCTATAGAGCCGAGGGGAAAAACGGTGCAGTCTCCAAGTGCTACAGCTGTGCAAATAGAGGATGACAGAGGCACAGTTTTCCTGGTGGAATCCCTCCTGATTAGACCTGACATACCATAATCTTCTACGTCTTCTAGTTTTATTTTTCCAGTTAGTTTTTCATGTCCGGAAGGTTTGTAGATCTGTATTGCTTGGGATCACACCAGCCTCTCTGTAACTGTAGATGCAGCATTTGATAGCTCCTAGTCTGGTAAAAAAGATTATTTTCATAATAGTTTGCATGTATTTTAATGGCTGTCTTACTCGATTTCTAAATTCCCTTGGAAATCTTGTCCAAAGAGAAGCTAGTCTTAGAAGCTTGTCCCTGCCTAGCAGTTTGTTCAGACATCTTCTCTGCTGGTGTCTTAATCACTGTCATTATTTTGATTATCTGGGGAAAATTGCTTTGAGATAAATTTATGTATTATGATCTTATGCAGGTAAATTATGCAAGTTTTTTGCGACATGTATTTCTTCATGATGCTTTCTGTTCTGAGGTCTGCAAACTAACCAGTTGTCTTGTAGGCTATTTCTAACATACTTTAAAATTCATATTTATTTTTATATATTTAACTGTCTCTTCTTCAAGTATTATTTAACCTTCCTAGTTTTTTATTTTACATTTTATCTCTGTAGCTTAGGCCCTTTTTTACTGGTGTCACTAAAATCAGATTTCTGATTGCTGAAGGATATCTTTTTTCTTGAATAATCTCATTTCTTGCTAATTAATACTTTTTATTGCTATTCTGCTATTTTTTTTTTATTTAAAGGTGTATTTTTTTTATCATCTAAACTTCACTAGTTTCCGTGCCAACTGTCATGCTTTTAATTGTCTCATTTTTACTCCAAGTAAATTTTTGACTAGCTGTGTAATCTTGAAAGCCTCCTTAAAAAGTGGCAACTTGTACGCGGTCTTCCTTTTAAGTTCTTCACTATAAGCAGTGGTGGCTGGAGGCTGGATGCTGACTGATAGCTCTTGTAGTCCAAATAGCACCTCAGAGATACCAATGAAATGCTGTATTCTGAGACACAAATTAGGGTGAAGTCGCTGCCACCCACAACACAGATTAGCAAAATTTGAGAAAAGAGTTTGATGGGCTCCAATTTCTAAACATCAAACAGGATTGTAATAACAATCAGTTAGTGAAAATCACCAACATCTAAAAGGTTCCAAATATCACCAATGCTGTATAATTATTTCATTACATTTCATTACCTCTGATCATATTTAACGTTATACATTCAGGACAATTTTCCTGAATGAGAGGCTCCTAATGTGACAAACAGAGAGAGAAAACATGTGATTCTCTTTTGTGGTCTTCTGTTCCCAGGGATTTTATCTCATGAGATTGCATGGACTTGTTCAGAAGTGGTGCTCCTTGCCCATCCCATTTTCTCCATTATAAACAGATATTCTGTACAACCAATCAACCTTGTTGTACAAGGCTGTACAACCTTGTTTTTGTTAACCATGGTCTGTAATTTCTCCAGCATCTAGTTCCGTGATCTCAGACTTCTAATTTCCTAACTCGGCTCTACTTTCCACCCTATTTTATAACAGATGAAGACTTAAATTAGCGATATTATTTGGACACACTTTCTGTATGAAAACTGGAAGTTCTTAGTTTTGTCTAGCTATTATCCATGCTCCCAATTTAAATAAATATTTAATAATTTGGGTAGTCTATTGTTCCTGCAGCATGTTTTGTAGGAAGTGGTATAATCTATCAGTTTAATATCGTCGTTCTTTTTTCCAAACAAACTTTTATGTTTACATTTAAATCCTCCCTCTTTTCACCCCTCTCTGCAGGGTGTTATTAGTAACTACACCAATTCCTATATCAAGAAAGTGACTAAAGTATATGTACATTCACTAAATCTAGTTTATGAACTCTGAAGTATTAGGAGATTAACAATAGTAACTCACATGGACAATTGCATCTTTGTACCTGATCTCTCAGTGACATTTAGGAGAGCAGAGATCTCCATTTTGGTACAGAAATTTATATATATGTTTATAATGCACATATACATACATTTATGCATAGGTACATGTACATATATTAAAATGAATTTAATATTTCATATCCAGAAAGACGACTGAAAGGGAGAAAAGCTGCTGTCAAGTATATTAGTGAGCTTTTTTGGATCAAGGTAACAGGCAAAAATGAGCCACAGTTAGAGACAAAGATAAATGGAAATAATGAGGTCAAACTCTTCCTATAAATCTGCAGGTCTTTCTGCATAAGCCTGTGGAAAAACGCAACATGAAAATAACATGAGAGAAACAAGTAGAGACCTTTTATTAAGTTCTTTTCTTATTTAAGCCTTTGTGGGTGTAAGTTTTATTTTATTTATTTAATTTCAGTAGTCAGATTGTTCTCTTTTTGTGAGCTAAGGCAAGAGGGACATTAGCCTATGCAGTAAAAAAAAAAAAAAAAAAAGAGTGCATATAATTCCAGTGTGCACAAACTGAATACAAAGAGCATAAATAGAAAAGCACCTCTGTCATCAGGGACATAAGGATTCAGAAACACACTATAATGCTGAATAAACAGGGCCAGAGGTTTCACATCTAGTCCAGCTCTTTCCAAAAGCTGTTGCTTTTCAAAGATAGAAAAGAAGGCTAATCTGTGGCCATCATCACAAGTTCTGCTACAGTTAATGAGTTTAAATTTGATTTAAAAACAAGTTGGGTGAATATATCCTTTGCTCTCTATATACGTTATTATAACTAGCATATTAAATGACAGAAAACAAAGTTTTTCTTTTAATTAGTAAACACCGCTTTTCAGAATATATTTTAGGCCTATTAAAGACTTCTGGTGCGTAACTTTTGAAAATCAGAATTTACCATTCACCATGTGCCAGAATGGCTATTAAATAGCTCCAACATAATGTAGATACCAGGATATGGTGGTCCCATTTTTAATCTGGGGTGTGCAGACAAGGCTGAATCAGCTGTAGCATTCACTTTGCAATGCTAGGTTATACTTTCTTTCTTCTCTTTACTATGTGCATCCCAAAGATAGATTGAGAGGTGATTAACAGATATCAACAATAGCTTGTATTCTCTTAATTTCTCCTTAATGGGTTAATTTTGCTGTATAGACTTCTGTTTGGTATTATAAGGTGCAAGGTAAAAACTTCTCTCTGTTTATGTTGAAGAGGTCCTTTGAAGAACTGCATGAGGATCATCCTCATCTGTGTCAACTTTTAAGTTTATCCATCTTGGTGGCTCTTTCATCTTTGTGGAACATTCAGTCCTGAATGTTAACATTCAGTCCTGAATGTTCCTCATAAAGGAAGAAAATGCTTTCAGTATGACTCTGCTTTGACTTGCTTGTTGTACTTCTTATAGAGGCAGTTACTTCAGATTTGTTTGCTACACTTCAATTCATAACTGTATATTTTGTGTGATGGGTAGGGTAAAAGCAACATTTTAGTGTGTTTTCATACTGTCCTGAAAGTCTGCAATAAGACAGGTATGTATTTGTAATGAACAAATTGGCTTTGATTCTCAGATTCCTCAAATTATGAGATTCCTGATACCCAGTAAAAACCTAGCTTGTTTTCAACGGGTGAAACAGATTTGTGGAGCAGTTTCTTACTTGATTGTCTGAAATTCTCACTGGATTCCGGAGGGAATATCTTCAGGATATTATACTACACATAGACTAGATTTAAAGCTTAAAGGGAAGCCTTAATTAGTTTTAAGCTCCCACATGACTTTATGGCAGGATTAGAGGTCTGAGTGCTCCTGTATTTTTTTGATAACTGTTATTTACATCAGCATGGCGCTCACACAGAGCCACAGGCACAGCTTCGGAGACCCAGATAAGAAGTTGCCAGGAACTCCTCCTCCAGCATGTGCCCTCTTTTTATAGCCACCCAGTAATCTTTCACCAGCGTTTTACACATACATCCCTTGCACAGTTCTTCCCTCATGCTGATGACTTTCTCCCCCTGACATTTTCATTTGCATTTTCCCTCCTCTCTTTTTTTCATTTTTCACATTTTTTTTTTCCTGTCCCCCCACTCCTTCCATTGTCTTCTCACCTGAGGAGGAAGGAGAACCGGGTTGCCTCCTCACCTGCTTCCTTTTTGTCATCTGTTTTTTCTGACTCCCCACCAGAAGAAGAAAAGGATCTGCAGATTTGGTAGTTGCTGTCCACTGGAACCAGCAAAGCACGGTCTGCTGACAACTGGAGCAAGTAAGTCAGCCTGGAGGGAAAGCAAACACCAGTGGTTATTAACAGCATAGAAGCTATTGCTTTTTGTTTGCACACATGTTTTAAATAAACCGCTTTTCACAGCAGCCAGGGATTCATATCCGTTTGCTGAAACCAGACAGGGAATACATTCTAAACCACAAACGAGCTTTGAGTGGCTGCATTTCTGGATGCCTCCTGTGAGACACCTTAAGAAGGAACTGATCTTCAGAAGCTGGTGCTCAGGTCATTTAACCACTGGTCCTGGCCCACTGGTTGTAGTAGTGCACCCCAAATTTGAATCGTAACACATCACTGATAACTTTTGCACGTGAAAAAAAGCCTGCAGCTTGCTAGCAGTTACTTTAGATGCAAATAAACAGGAAAGGATCCTAATTTTATTTGTGGCTCCTTGTAGGTCATTCACCTTTTGCCCCAGCTGAGAGAGAGAGAGTCACATGCAAACCTTTCTAGCCCTTTTTTAGATAACTTTATTCTTCACACGCAAAACTAAATTAGCTGTACACGTAATGCAGATTTCTACGCATAAATTTAGTCATATCCCCTACATATAAATTTAGTTGTTCTAGTTTTCCGCTGGTGCTAATCTCTCCTTTTCCCAAGCCCTTCCTGGGAGTCAGCCTTCTGCACAGAGCTCATCCGAACTTTCTCCCAGCACTTTCTAGGAACCACCTGAACCTTTCCTAACTCAGTGTGATCATACCTCAGGGTGAGCTGGCCTCACGGCTTCACCACCTGATAAAAATCACCCTGCAATTAAATCATAACTTCAGGACAGCAACAGAAAAAGATGTTTTCTGTGAGTTCAGAGTTCAATAGTTACAAATATTAAAACTCTTACAACTCCTTCAAATAATTTTATGCTACCTCTGGATTTTCTGTATGTGTTCTTCTTCACGATGTCACACTCAGGCCAGCGGGAAAACAACACTGTCCATCCAAGTCTTGCTTTTTATTGCTCTGTGATAGAACAGCAGCTATTTCTATGCTTGCTGAGAACATACACAAAAGAGGCCAGTGAGATTTTATGACACTTTTGTAGAACTGTAAAATAAATAAAAGTGTTGAGGGTTTTTTTGTGTGATTTTTTTTGAGTGTCACTGTAATACGATATTCAGTTAAAAAACAAAAAGCATTTAATTTCATTTAATTTCATTCTCCACCACATGGATCAATTAGGAATTGAATACTACAGATGCGAATATGCAGTGATGACTCAGCTGTGGAATTTGAGATAAATGTCAGTAACAGTTTGTAATGTATTACGTAGGCTTAGCTCTGCCTAATTCCACTAGGAACAATAGGCCGGAAAGCCTTATCCTAAATTCTAAAAGAAATAAAATATATACAGACCCAACTTGGGTTATTTTCGTATATTCATCTCAAAGCCATTTGTGGAAACATTGTGTCTATTAATTTTGTTTAAAAAGAGAAATCCAACATATTTATGAAAGTGATGTTTATTTTGCCAGATAACAGGAATTATACCATCTCTGACTGTTTGTATCTAAACCCGCAGGAGCGGCCCGAGGACTGGTAACAACTAGTGCTGACCCTAAGTCCTTATGCCCCGTTTCTCTTTGCACTGAACTTTCCAGTACACCACCTTTTCAGCTCTCCGTGGAGTCCTAGCACCCCCAGTCTGAACTAACGAAGGATTGACTGTAGGCTCACTTCAATCATAAAAATCATAAAAAACATAATTCAAACCCCAAAACAAAAATATGAAGGGAAAATGTTTGCTCTTTATTCCCTTTATGAATACTGCAGACATAGTATGAAAAACCTACCCCAAATGCTTGCAATACCAGTCCCCAGTTCTCAGCTCCCTGCTGGAGAATACCAGCAAGGGTTTTTTTGTTGTGTGGTTGGTTTTTTTTTTAAGAATCTGCCAATAGAAGCCCATGGTGCAGATCTTGCTCGCCTCCAAATAAAGAAGCCTAGATAACGATTCTCAGCTTACCCCTCATCTGGGAAAAAGAAAAAAAAAAAAAAAAAGGCAAGTGAAGGAACAAATGCTTTTTCTTAACATGTAGTGCTCAGTTCCACAACCGGTTTATATAGAGAGAGCTTCATTCCTGAGACCACATGAGTGAGGCTCACAATCAGAGATTTAATGGGAAATACATTTGACTAGCTGCTGTGAAAATGAGGAAACTATTTACTTTGTACAACGAACAAAGCCAAAGTTGTTCTACCAGTTGCAAAGGCAATGAAGCTTTTGCGGTTTAAGTTTATATCCACAGAACCCTTTGATTTTGGGAACTTTTTGCATGGGTTAAAAAACAACAGGAGCTGCCAGGTGTTCCACACTTTTCAAATCTAGTCCTTATTTAGTAGCTATAGAACCATGAATTCAGAAATCTGGGGTTTATGCTGCTAGTTAAAAGGCAAAAAAGCTCTGTGGGTTCTGGGTACGAACACTTTTTTTCACAGTTTTCTAGTATATATCTACACCCTCTTGCGTTATGCTTTACAGCTACGCCACTTTTGAGGCAGTTTCTTAACTGCATGACTTAAGTATTTAGCATTCATTTTAATTGTTTATTTTAATATTATGGTCTAGCTTTATCCTTATTCATTGTGATGCCTTTTAAAAATATTACTTTATGAACATGCAATAATAATGAAAAATGTAAACTCTTTACTTTACCCAAGTATTACATTAATACTGTTTTCCATCCTATGAACTAAGTTTTCTTTATCCACAGTATGAGCTGTTGGTGCTACTGTGCAACTGCTGGCATGAATTTAGTTACTGTTTGTTACACTACCTTCTTGAGACCCACTGAAGTGGCAGTTCAGAGAAGACTGTCCAATACATGACTCTTAAAAGTAACTTCAACCTGAAGAGGTTATTCTTCTGTTCTGATTACATTACTCTGCTGTGCTGTAAAAAGAAACTAGTAAAAAATAGAACGAGACAAAAATGACTGACAAACAGGGAGGTGTAACTATATAAGCACTAGTGATCTTGGCCAGCTGAGACAGGTAAGCTGATGATACATGAGCTACCTCATTTGGATGCGTTGCTGAGAAAATTGTGAAATTTACCTGCACTGGGTTATTCTGAAATATATATAACCTATGGGATCAGGAAAAAAATACACAATCAGGATGGGCTATTCAGATTACTGAAAAGCAAGTTTGATATTTAGAGTATTCAAACTCCATTTGCTTCTGTGTTCTTAGCAATCTGGGAAAAATTCTGCTATGAAAAAAGAGTGCAACTAGGTCAGTTCAGTTGATGGTACAGAAAATCTGGAATTAAACTGCAATGCTGCAGATTGTTAGCAATAATTCAAACTGCTATTTTCAAATTAAAGGATGAAGTGGACATAACTTTGCTTCACACAGGTGTTTTTTTTTTTTCTATAATCTCAATGCTGGTTTACCTGATAGTGCAATATTTTATTATGATTTTTGCATCCAGAAATTACATACATTTTAAAGAAATGTAAAACAAAAGACACGACTACAATCACTCAGAAAGTTGTTTTGTTTTAAGGTACAGGGTTCCAATTTCACTAAAAGGAAGGACTACTTTAATTCTATGTGTACTGAGACCTTGTCTCCAACTACACTTAACAAATACACCCTAATAAATTTAAAGAACCAAACATCAGTAGAAGCTAATCTTACAATACAGACCAGTTCCCTACTACTGAAATTTGCATTTTCCTAATTTGTTAAAAAAAAGAATTGGTCCACATACAAAGTAAAGTAGGTAAAAGTAAGTCTAAGCTGAGCAAACGTTGTCCTTTTTATTCAGTTCCAGTTGTAGCGGTCTCTTGGAGGTAAATCATAATGTGTTCTCTCTTCCTCTTCAGGTCCATAATCTAAAGGCAGACCGTAATTGTAATCAACTGTTACAACTGGTAATCTTTTGCTTTGTTCCATCTCTCTGGTAGTTTCACCTTGAAAAGGTTTTCTTTCATAGTCTATTGAACTATTTTCTTGGTGTACAGATGAAGATGGATGCATTGTTCGTGAAGAATATGGTGCAAATCTGTTTTTTCCTCTATTAAATTCATCTGAGGGATGCATTCTCCTATTTTCTTCAGGACAACTTGGTCGATTACTGTAAGAAGAACAAATATGAACAGTGAAATCCTTAGAAATAAAACAGTTGATTTGTTGTTGTTGTTGGCCACCATTAGAAATTAAACTTGTGTAACCTCGAAAGAACAATTCAGACCCTCATTCTTGTTTTTACCCCCTAAAATTAAAATCCTCTCTACTGGATGTTGCAAACTTGTTTATATTAATTTTTCAATTCTAGTGATTAAAATTAAAGCTCTTTATATTAAGTAATTCTACTGGAAGATATTTTGTTTCAAGTGCTGTTTCTAATTAAAATTCCCTGTTTACTGAGGGTTTCTTTACCTAGGGGCCATTTTTGTTCCTAAGCCCATGTTTTCATTTTTGTGAATAATATGTAGTAGTAGCTCTCTAGTACATAGTCTCAACAGGCAATAATATACTTGGATTTATAGCTCCAAATATTTTAATTCTTAATTATTCTGCAATAGAAGATTCACTCTCCTACAAAACACATATGGAAGGATCTAAAAACGCACATATGATATAGATTCGTTTTGTTTTGGATTCTCTTTACTCTCAAGTACCTTCCTTACTTTGTAAAATAAGTGGTGTATAAAGCCAATTCAGAACAATCTTTTTAATTTTAAAATCTTCTCCCTCACTGAATCATAGCTTAATTTAGACTGGAAAGGATCTCTAGAAGTACCTAGGGCCACCTGCTCAAAGTAGGTCTAATAGATGAGTTTGTGTAGGGGACATATTCAGGGGAGTTCTAAATATCTCAAAGGATGGGGATGTCACAGCTGCTCTGGGTAACCTGTCTCAGTGTCTGACCATCTCTCACAGTAAAACTCTTTTGTAGGCAGCAGTGAAGAGTTAAATATAGCATCTGTATATTGCTTTTTTGCTTACTGACGATAGCTTTTCATATTTTGTAGTACATTAGCTTGAACTGTGCCTGTCACGTCAATGACTTAACCTCAGGAATTCTCAAACCATTCCCTAATAACACTCAAACTCAATATAGATGGACCACAAATTAGTCACATGATTTGTTCAGTGTTCAGATTCAATGGTTTAAACTGCATTTAAGCAAAAATAGTAATATCAATTTTTACACTGAGCAGTTAATTTGTATTTTTTAGCCGGTAAACTGGGGGAGTAACAGTATAAAGGTAAATAAGAAAACAACATATGAAATCTGATATTTACCCGTAACTTCTGTTAAAGTTATCATTATCAGACCCATAATCTCTGTGAAGTGAAGGAGATGAGGAGAAATGAGGTTCTGGTACATTTTCATGGGAAGAAAAAGATTGACTTCTGCAAATAACCACAAGAATCGCATCTTAAGAGTACCAACTGTTGTAACCTTTTGAAAAATATGTTTTTATCAAATGAAATAAAAATCTTTTTACTTTTGATTAATATTTACTTAATATTTTAATGAAAACTATCTTAATTGTATTGATTTGACACATCAAAATAGTATGCTTCATTGTAATATCCTCCGTTTCAGCTGTACAACGGAAGAAACTAAATCAAACTTTACTAGCCCAGCAAATATCTGAAATACATTCTGAAATATTAAAAATATTTTGAAATATTATGTCAGAATCCAATAGGTTTAATAATAAGTGATATATGTATTTGAGAGAATATGATGCAAGTTCAGAACCAAAGGGATTTCTAACAAATTATTAACTCATGGAATAAACAAATGCAAGAAACTTTCTTGTAGCATTACTGTTTATCTCTGTTTGGCTGAGGGCATAAATAAAATTTCATATCATCTTCTGTCTTGAGGATTGCTTTTTAAATGTGAGTTTCTATACAAAACAAAGTGGAACACAGAGTTTTGTTTCAAGATGACTCTAAAAAGGCAAAGGAAACACATAAGCTTTAAAGCAGCAGAACCTTCTAATTGAGGAAACATTGGCTTTCAAAGTTGCAACACTCCAGCTTACATCAAACCCTTCCATAAGTCAAAATAAAAAGAGTTAATTAAGTGATCATTTATATATGATTTTAAAAGGATGATTAATTGTTTTCAAATGAATTTATATTAAAAATTAATTAGTTTGAAATGTAATTTAAAAGTGCTTTTTTGAAATGTAATTTTAAAGTGCTTTTATTCTCTAATTCCAGTCTTACAGCTCAAGGATGCTTTACCTGTCTGAACACCATTCACGTGGCAAGTCATCGTGACCTGGATGATCATGAAAAAGTTTTGGCCTTTGTCCATGCCCTTTATTAACATAATCAAAATCTTTTAACTGAGTCTGTTCCTGTAAGTCATCATAAGGTTGATGGTCATGAAAAGGTCTCCGCCTTTGTCCAGGACCTTTATTATCGTAATCTTTTAGTTGCATGTCTGTTTGTAAGTCACTGTGAGGCTGGTGATCATTGAAAGGTCTCAACCTCTGCCCACGACCCCTATTAACAAATTCAAAGTCTCCCAATTGCACCTGTGGCTGTGAGTCATCACGTGACTGATAGTCATGGAAAGATCTTAGTCTTTGGCCAGGACCTTTGTTGACACAATCTAACTCTTTCAACTGCATCTGAGCCTGAAATTCATCACGAGATTGGTGGTCATGGAACGGTCTTCGTCTCTGGCCACGGCCCCTGCTACCAAAATCAAAATCCTTTGACTGCCTGTCTTCCTGCAAATCATTACGAGGTGTATGGTCAGCGAAAGATCTCTGCCTTTGTCCACGGCCTCTGTTAAATTCGATGCCCCTTGATTTTCTCTCTGCCTGTAAATCATCATGAAACTGGTGTCCATGAAAAGGTCTCAACTTTTGTCCAGGTCCCTTGTTACTGAAGTCTAGGTCCTTCAGCTGCACGTCTTCTTGATAATTGTCATAAAACTCATGATCAGGAAAGGGTCTTCGTCTCTGTCCTGGTCCCCTATTGTAGTCCCAATTTCTCATCTGCATTGGTGCTCTTAAATCATCCTGAATCTGATGGTCATGAAATGGTCTTCGTCTTTGTCCAGGTCCCTTATTAATGAAATCAAAATCTCTCAACTGCATCTGTCCTTGCAAATCATTGTCACAGTGGTCATCATAAATTCTTAATCTTTTCCCAGACCTGTAAAGAAGTTTTTGTCTTAAATAGAACATCATACTTGTAAGTGCTACAAGTCATTAATGAAAACAAGTTTTTTTAACTAAGAATTCATATGAAAGACATTGCAAATATATAGGTATCAAAGCGACTAAGAATCCAAACTGTAAGTAAGACTGTAAAACTTTCAATGTCATAGTAGAAACTGTGACAAACATTCAATTGTTATTCTATAGCACTTGTTAAACAGGCAAAAGCAGTGATTCCAAATTAATTAAAAATAATTGCAGAATAAGAAAGAAGGACTGGCAAAGTAAAACTCTACATTTTTCCAAGTGAACTAATTACTTACAGACTTCTAATAGCACACATTCTCTTTCCTTCCCATATCTTTTCACTGTTTCATCAAATTCTGTAAATATATTTTGCATGAGTATCGCAGTATCACAGTATCACAGTATGCTAGGGATTGGAAGGGACCTCAAAAGATCATCTAGTCCAATCCCCCTGTAAAATATCTATAGTATTTCATGTTTATGTTAAGAAACAATTATCTTTCCCATGGCGTGTTTTCTTGGCTTCTAATTCCATGTTTCAGTCTATTACCCCTGAAAGTCTTCATTTGGGAACCGTTCCGCGGGTCCTTCCATTGCGTGTGGTGGGGGAATAATATCTTCATCTGAATCCCATACATCCATTCCAAGGTTACTAAGAAGAATAAAAACATGTCACATAAGCTTTCTTTTTTAAAAGATACCATTGAGAGAGGAAATAAACCCACATAAAATTCTTCAGTTTAGAATGACAGAAAGTTTTGTATGTTAAGTTAAATTTGCAGACATTCATAACTGCAAATTTTAATCTTAGAAATTTATTTGGGGAAAGGCTGCAGGGAAAGCAAGGAGAATACCTAAACTTTATAAGCACAGAACAACATCCCCTAAAGGATGTGAGACAAGCACCATTCAAAAATCTGACACAGGACTAAGTTAGTCATGCACAGACCATAAAACAATGACAGCAGTAAACCAAAGGGCATTCAATTAAACTAAAAAGACACAGATCAGTCAGGTATTATTTTAAAATAAATTTACTGCTACAAGATATCATTGGCACAAGTAACTGAGGAAGATGTAAAGGTTAGCTAGTCTTAGGTGAACACGATAAGCATAAAATTCTTACACACCAGGGATACAACTACTATGAACAGAGGAGTTAAGAACAATCTTCCACTCTCCTATACTTTTTTATTCCTCAAACTGTTGTACTTTTTTTTTTTTTTTAAGTATCTGGTTCTAACATGCCAACAACAGCAGGCAGATCATAGAGCTTATAAAGAAATCTTTGCAATGGCTCCTTTCAGTTTATGAGAGAATACAGACTCAATACACTTGTCCTAATATGATAAAACCACACCAATGCTCAACAGTAGGTCAGATTAAAAAAATCTTTTGAACCAAATAAATTAAAAAGATGAAAGAAGGAAGTACACTGCACTTCATGTTATTCGTATCAGAAGTCTTACAATGTATATGTAGTTGCATATTAAAGGTTTAAGAGGGAGCTAATTTTGGCTTATGACTTGAAGTGAACTTTTCAAAGTACCAGTAGACATACCGGAAAATCATAACCATACAACTAAAAGCTTTTGTTTACCTTCTCATTGGCTGTGTTCTGAGATCTGTGAGGTACACAAGACCATCCATGCGATGACCTCTAGCATCACCAAAAGCTAAAGAAAAGATGATACAAGTCTAATGAAATGCGCTCAAACTGAGCCACAAAAATGTGAAAGGCAAGTTTCTGTTCACCACAAGATGCTGACTTTGAAACAATTTTAACTTGCTATTAAATACTTCAGCAAGCTGGCAATATTGCAGCTTTTCTTTTTTTAGACAACTGAAACTAGTAGTGGTAGCAACCTATGACTGAAAACCCTTCAAAGCAAAAGGCAAAAAAAAGATTTTAAGCATCTGAAACATACTCCTACCATGCTGTCAATTTGCTAATGCTCAAGCCTTGCCTGGAACAGAATCAACAGTCAGAAAAAATCTTCTATGGAAGCTAGCACATGAGATAACTCTAAGGATACTAAAATAGAATTGTAGTATTTGTGAATACAATTGTAGTAATTGTGAATTACAACCCAACATGTGCCTTAGTCCAAACTGTATAAATACCTTGGATTGCTGCCTCTGGATCCCAGCCTTCAACATCTATAAGATATCTGAAGAAAAATATGATTATATTATTGTCCCAAAGGGATTACAGATTAATACAAGGGCATTATCTTTTGTGAACAATGATTTCTGAATTTATACAACCCTTACCTACATATAAGGTAGCCAGTTCTATTAATTCCGTTAGTACAGTGAACGCCAATGAGTTTCTCTATGAAAAAGAAAACATAGTCCTTAATAGTTCAGAAAGTGAAATTACTAAAAGATTAGTGCAAGACAAAAGCTGTACTTTTCTAGCAAAGTAATGATAGATAATGCTTCCTATTTACAAAATTATAGTGTCATGTCTGTAAAAGAACAGACACATCCAGACTTTGTCCTCTTCGTGTAGGATGTCTAGTAGCAGTTAGCTCATTACTTGCAAACCTGTGAAGACTGAGATTAACTCTGTAGAACATAGGAAAAAAGAAAGAGGAGTGATGACAGGTAAAGTGGCTGGCCTCAGCCAGAACTGCAGTAACAGAAGAAAAAGAATAAGATATAGTTTTGAAAGCAAATTTAAGCAAGCAAATGTAAAATTGAGGAACCTAACTTACAGATTCTCTTAAAACTTACAGAAAGGAGAAAATATACATAATACCCGTAGTGTTTAGGAGTATGAAATGCATTACTAGAAGAATTCATTAACTGAACTAAAAATTTGGATCATTACTGGGATGAACCATAGAGATGAGGAATTGCATGGAGAAAAGAAGCACTCTAATGGGAACGAGCAATCTCTAAAGAAATAGTGTCTTTTTTGGAAAGGTTATACTAATCAGCTAAAGGCTAAAAAGCAGATAACTTACTATTATTAGGGTGTTTAAAATGAGATATTTCCAACAGAAATAGGGAAACACTAATATGGTCATGCAAGGCACTGATAAAACCTCATCCAGACTATTCCATACAATTCTAATTATCCATATTTAATAAATTTAAAAAATCGAATTGGAATATGTAGAGAAAGGGCTACTATGATGGTCACAAAAAAAAAAATATGAGAAGGGACCTAGGAAGCTTGTCTTACTTAGTCTGTAAAACCAAATCAGACATACTGAATATAATAACGGGCATGTAGAACAACAATACTTAAGGGCAAACGAAACGTGGCGTAAGTACAAATGTATATTTAATGATTGAGAGTTTTGGGCTAGATTTTAAATGAAAAAACCTTAATCAAAGTTGTGGCAGAGAAGAAGTACTGACAGGCAGTCTTTGAAATGGGACTTTGATACATTTTTGAATGAGATAAAATATAACTGCCACAGAACAGTCGCATTGCCATGTAAGTTTATTTTAAGTTGGTGTCCTAACAATTCAGAGACTAAAAAAACCCAACTTTAAAAAAAATATTTGTAAGAAGAATCCTGAGAAATTTAGGGGTAATCTAAAACAGAGGGCAAGTTACAATGAGTAAGTTAAAATAAAAACAAAAGTTCTCCCAACTCTGAAGTTACCTAAGCCCTGCCAAAATGGTCTTACTAGCTGGAACTGCAGGTCTTCATCCAGTAACAAATTTTATTATCTCAATTCTGAGAAATAGAAGTAATTAGATTCAAATACAGACTATTCTTTGTTACACACAAAAAAATCACTAGATGAAAACCAGAAGAAAATTAATAATCTCCAAGTAATTTCCCTAATCCAAAAAAGAGCAAAGGAAGAACTTACACACTAACCTCCTGAGCAAGGACAAAGACTTCTTCTAATGCCTTTTAATTTTCCCAGCACTTCTAATTCAGGCTCTTGTACCTGAGATTTAGGTCAGAGCTCTTTCACAAAACAGAGTTGACCATCCACAGCAAAACCACAGTTATGCTCTGCATCAAAACCTGTATGCACTTGGGCAGTTCATATCTCTACTTTCTCACAGAAAATGCCAAAGTAACCACAGCAAATAGCATGAAAAAGCTTGAAAGAATGGTACTCCAATATTGGATAGATAAATAGTTAAAATATACTTACAAAAAATCACTAGCAAAAAAAAGTGAGAAGGTAAAAGCTGCACACAGGCTGTGGCAAAATACATGCACATTTATTTCCGTAAGAAAAACCTTATATCATCTCAGCAAGAAATGTACTATTGCATAAACACTAAACCGCAGCAGATCCACACTGTGGAAACACTGACACTGTGTCTGTAATATGATTTTTAAGAATTGCTAAGATATCAGGGCAATAATGGACTCATAAATCAAAAAACTGCTACGTCAGGCTAAAGGGACTTAAGTTGCTCACATGTATCAGTGTCTAATGCCATCAGAGGAACGCTGTGCTATTTAGAACATTTGTAAAAGGCTGGCAGCTACAACACTACGCTGATAGTAGACAACTTGGGTCAGGCAGATGAAAGCCTTGTTGCAGTTGCTTTGACACATAACACAAATATAAGTATTAGAAAGGGCATTTAATGAAAAAGACATGCTTTGAATGCAAAAAAGATATGTAGTGCTTCACATAATGTATCGTATTATGATAGCAAAGTGGAAAGTGCTATGGAAAGTCTGAGATCCCTGGTGCCTTATGTATCTATTGAAATTAATAAATGATACAGCTAGCATTGAAATAAAATTTTTGGTTTCTCTACAGCATAAGATGCTGATACTTACCATTTCCTGCATTTTCCCATAGAAATTTTCTGACCCATTTTTTGAACTGTAGGATAGTAGCATTATCGGGGACTTCAAGTCCAACAGTATAAAGTTTCTTATACTGCACACTTTTAGGTAAATCCTAGCAACAAGTAGAAAAAAAATGGTAAAAATTATTGAAGTCTTGCATCAGTGAAATACCTTAAGCAGTATCTAACATAATGCCAGTGTAAAACAGTAGTTCAAATCCTGAGTAGAAACTGAAAACAATTTTGACATAATTATATATACACTCTTATAAACTACCATTGTATTTCCACTTTAAAGACCTGATCTCAAAGAACAGTTCTAAAAGAAGACTTATTTATCCCTGCTAATAAGGCAGCACATCAACTAAAGAGATCCGATTCTTGTAATTCCATTCTAACCCATTTTACAATTATCAGCAATATTTGTCCCTCCCACCCACAACCATATATATACTCACACATTCACTCCCTTAATGCTTACAGGCCGTGTACATTCAAAGATTAACATTCAGTTAGAATACTGCTATTCATTCTCCTTTTCAATAGGAGGCTGATTAATCCCAATTGTTTGGACCATACTGGTAAAAAAATGGAAATTAATCAAATAGTTTAAAAATGTATGCTTTCTTAGTGGATTCCACTAAAGACCAGTAAAAAAAAGACCCTTGAAATAAATGAACATGTCTTCAGGGCACAGCCTGTAAGCCTCCTGCATCTTCTCTGCAGTGCCTGACTGGATAAAGACTTCAGTCTTTATCCATTACTCTGAGTTATCATAATACAAATGAGCCACAAATGCAACTAGCTGGGAGAAGGAGTTATTTCCTCTGTGATAAAGCATTTCGTTTCTATTGGAAACACAACATAAGTCTAGATGGCTCACTCCTCTATTCCAATTCAAGGTAAGCAAATGCATAAACACTTTAAAACAAAGGTTGCAGTAACCAATTTATTTTGTTATTATTCTTATATTACCTTAACTTCATAGTATCGTGTGGTATATGTTAAATCAATAATTAATCCAAGCTCCACATTTAGGGCTTTCATTGCAGCAATTAAGTCTTTTGGTGTAAATTTCTGGGTTGGGGTGAGCCTCTGGTTAATTGCCTGCAATGAAAATGAAAAAAAAAAAAAAGATTTTCTTTTTAAGTTCTAATAATGTAACATTTTTAATATTCAGCTGTTTTAATTAGGACTAGGAAGCATCAGTATTCAAAAGGGAAAGTTTACAGTATCAGAACCATGTCCATGTATTATACAGAAAAAAATGAAAAGGAACCAAATAGAAAGCAAGAATTTGTTGTGTATTTCTAATCACATGAAAATGCAAGAAAATGTGTGAGAATTTCCACTTTTACAATGTTAACAAACATTATTAAAATAAGCACTAATTTGATAGACAAAAATCCTGCAAAATTCAGCATGTGTATACTGATTTTTAGGTAACTAAACATCAGTAAAAAGTAAAACACCACAATCCTCTTTCCCCCCAGCATACGTTGTCCTGCACAATAACACAAAATTAACAGTGTATTTCATGTAAAACATTAGAAGTTGTGATACAAAAGTTCCTTTACTCTAAAAGTTTTAACTTTCTCCCCACAAATGTTGCGCAGACATTTTTATTCTTGCTTCATCTCTTGGCAGAGTGTACTTGGCATGTCATTTAGCACTGGGAAATATTAAATATAACTAAAATACAGTGACAAAGAAAGCTGCATGTTGGTGGGTAATGAATAATTAATTTCATTTGACAGAAACAGTAGGAAAAATGTTTACTCACCCTATTGTAGCTGTGTTTTTTGGAATGTGTTCTTCGCTCTAGGTAGGAAAATATCTCATATATGCAAGACTGGATTTTCTGTGAATAGTGCACTTGTCCATTGTGAGAGCCTTTTGACATAGGCCCAGCCACAACCAATAAAGACAGTGGCAAGAGATGCAGCAGCCTCAACCACCTCTCAGTACCTTTGTCGACAAGATATTCAAGCAGACTGGACTCAGAACTAATGGAAAGGAAGGCAGCCACGCACCCCATACCTCTCAGTACCACAGATGCTATAGGGTAACTAACCGTTCCTTCTTTTGACTGTACGGATTATAATCTATGATTCTAGCAAGCACTTATCTCACTTGAAATCATCAATTTCCTAATAGGTAGCAAAGAAGGAAACTACCACATATTTAACTAGTCTGTTCCACCAATTTAATAATAGGACTTCTGACAATACTATGACCAATCAGGTCTTCAGCTTTTCCAGACAGATTTACTGACCTCTACCTTCTCTGAAAAGACATCACAGTTTAGCCAGTTATGCATTTTATGTGTATTCTGCCACAAACACCACGAGCTTCAAGCACACAGTCTCTGAAGACTTGTCATTTCCATATCTTCCATAGTTGACACTGAACAAACTGAAGGAACTGAAATATTACAGATTTTGCTTTCATGGGTACCAGACTTTATATCTGGCCAAGTTCAAACACAGCTTCACAGAACAGGGATCTATGCCCAGTGAGATCAGTATGACTCGAAATGGAGTGATATATTGTGATACATTGCTATAAACATTCTCTGAGAATGTCTGCCCTTTTTATGATCTCTGGTGGACCTCCTTCCAGACTATGGCAGGAGCTACAGGGGAAGAGTCAAGTTAGCAACGAATTATCTTCCTCTGAAATCTGGAGTGACAGGGAACTGGAAATACACACACTGAGCAAATCCTGCCTAGAACAGTGCATCTATGCAAAAAACTGGTGCTGGATCAAGTGGAATTACAGGAGCTAATGATGAAAAAAATCCTCTCTCAAATACCTCAATAGCAAAGAATTTAATTATATATCAACTGAATTTTATATTCATTGCTAGATCTCTCCACTGGCCGTCTTTGGTAAAATGACACATGGCTATGCACTATCTATCAGTACCATGGAGAATATGACCAACATCAAGTATGAGACCCTTGGTGTCAAAGGAACGAAACCATCATACCAAAGCTGTAAAAGCAGCTGCAGGACACAAACGCTGCAAGCATTCCACTTCAGTCATTGCTGATAGAAGTGAACTGAATGGTGACTGAAAACGTAATAGGCACTAATATACCCAAATAACCACATTTTTGGTATATGAGTACTAGAGTGCAATCTGTAGACTACAGCTTAGACAAAATACTCTTAACTGCTAAGGTCATGTCTAACCACTGAAATTAAAAAGAGCTTAGAAACTTTTATCTCCCATGTATCTGAAGCAAGGACTTATAAGAGTTAATTTATACAGCACTTGTGTTAATTCATACAAAAGGGCAAATGTACCGTATTTGCCCTATGCCTCAATCCACCAAAAACTGAAGAGTCTATAAAAGACAGCCCCCGCACTTTGTATTGTCACAAAGAATTAAAAGATCTGATGCAATGTATTTAATAGATTAAGATGGAATTTGTTAGGAAGAATCTAAATGAAGTACTAACACGTTAATAAATCTATGAAGACTTCTTTTTAAAATATACTGCATTCCTTCAGATCACTGAAGCTTTTTGCTTATGAAATTGGGAATCTGAATCTATAATTTTAAAAGTACTGCACTGGCTGGTATCCTTTAATGAGTGTTTGATTTCTGTAAAATTATATTTTGGCTTGTTATTCATATCATAACCCCTTCCATATGATTTTCTTACAACAGTCATTAAAAGATGTTAAATAAGATAATTAATTTAGGCCACTTAATAGCGATCAAATGAATCGTGCTGATTGGTTAGAGACTTTATGATTGTTAAAAGATAAATAAAAAGAGTAACATCAAATACAAATTTTAAAAGAAAAAGAAAAAATATAGACTATTATGTAAAAAAGCCACTAATAGATGACTGGAAGGGCTAAATCTGAGAAATTATTTTTTCATAAAACTTTCCTGAAGTTTGCATGAATATTCATGCTGTTTTTCACTACTTTTGCACTGTATCTAATAGAACCAATCTGTAGTTATACATACCCCTTTTAAAGGAACTTTGAATGCAATAAATCTAGTTCCTGGTATAGGCTGTCCAATTGGTGTCAAACTCCGCCATCTGTAATGAAACAAATAGTTATTTTTAAATATTTTCAAATTACGTGATTCAGCAGAAGACACCTGCAGCTTCATGTAAAACTTCTAAAAAAAACCAAAAAATGTATTTTTCCTCTTAGGATTAAAACTCTGGTAAAACAAAACACATAAAATTATGTTCCCTTAAAATTATAGTAACAGTTATTTCAAATTATGTGAAGTATCTTCCAAATATCAGGCAAATCCGGTGCCATATTTCACACAGTTTGAATATAATAGTTATTTCAAACTTCTCCAAGCAGAAAGGTATGACAGTTATCTTTTTTTCTATAATGGGCCATGCAGCTACTAGCATTATATATTAAGATTTAGATTTCCAAACAGTGGGATCCAATAGTTCCTAATATTCCTTGAACACATAAGCAAGAAATTATAACTGATGTCCACGAGTTTGAAAAAATGACCCATTAAATCCTGATATGTAAGTGAAATCTTTTACAAAGTCCATCTTCCATTAATAACCTGCCTGTTTCACCAAGAAACTAAAATTTTTTAGAATAACTAAGTATTTATTATATATTGGAATAAAACTAACACATTCACAGTATTTTGGGATAAGTGAAACAGGGAGTTGCCTAAAAGATGCTGGAAGAATATCAACAGAATATTGCTACAGCACTGATCAGAGCAGAAGCTTATTTAGCACACTACACAGCTTAAATAAAGACATTTTTATTGTTTGTAAGTCTAAAGTCAGGAGCCATAATAAAACAAAACTTTATTCTACATAGAGCACTACCACAAAGAAAATACTTCTTAGAGATAACATGCATGATTGCTCTTATCGTACAGTAGAATTATGTCCCCAAATCTGCAATTATTCCATGAAGTGGTTTCCAGGTGTTGTGAGGACATTTGAAAACAGTCTTTTTCCTTCCTTCTTCAACTTCCAAAAGATTCCTCCCCTTAAAATGGTAGGACAGCATTTACAAACAAGTAGCACCAATATAAAGCAAAGCAGATGGGCAAGGTTCAAAAGGTAAAAAAAGTATTCTTATATTATAGTTGGTGGAAATTTTTCAACTTGGCTGAATCAAACATCTTTAAAAAGTTGTCATATGCTTGCATCAATCATTTAATTGACAGTGAAATGCAAAGTTTACTTTCATTAAAAATACAAAGCTTCTAGATTTTGCAAATGCGTTTACTTTGTAACATGCATCTTTTTCAAAGAAACATTGACTGTACTTTCTCTTGAAAAACAGAGAATATTCCATCGCACCAAAACTTAGAAAAAATCACCTACTAATAGTAACATTTGTTACAACACTCAAAATACTAGTAATACATTGTACTGAAAAAACAGAGACTTCTTTTTTTTTTTTTTAAGTATGAAAAGCTTTATCCAAATAGGAAAACAATTTAGCAGATCAATTTTACCTTCCAAGAGGTAACTTAATAAATTTAGGACTTTTATTTCTTCTTATGTGAGGACAGATGATCGCTATGACCTCTGAAGATGCAGCTGGATGACTTAAAATCTACATGGCCTTTTTGCATTTTCAGCTTTTACCTCAACTATTAAAATAAGATTTTTTAACGCTGGTGCCCATTCACTTACAATTTTCTGAATTCATGTTTAAATTAATCTCTTCATTTAAAGGGAACATCCAGCAGCTTCTAGATTCCTTTCTGATTTCCATAAAACCACATAATGTATGAAATAAACCGAATACTCTTATTTTAAAATATTCTAAGCACTGAGCATTTTGCTTTGTTCACAATTCCCATATGGGACCATAACAAAAACTAGCTGTTGGCTGGCAAAACTCTCAATGAAATATACTTAATTATACTGGTCATAGTATATAAGTAACAACATTACCATTCGTAGATGCTTGGAAGTAACAAAGGAAGCACTTACAGCATGGTGACCGGAAGCATAATTGGTACCAACAATCGTGTAACAATGTGCTACATCAATGTCTTTAGCATGAACTTATCTTTTTCATCTTCATCATGAACTAAAGAACAGATTGAGGCTCACAATGAAGACATACATATGCTTATTTTAATGGATAACAAATGAAATAACAAAAATAATAACAACTCATTAGGAAGGCTGTTGCAAACAGCTGTCACATAAAAGACATACAAGGTGAGAAGGTATAAGGGCAAGCTAGAGATTAAATCAGATGAACTCTAATTTCAGGAACTTTGTACCTCACAATTGCAACAAGGGAACAAAAGCAGTCTCCTACTTCATATATTCCCTTATCTTAGGATAGCTGCATACGGGGAAAAAAAGAGCACATTCTCAATCACTGCAGTTTGAAAAGCATTGCTCAAAAAATTACATATCATGTACTGTAGAAGAAAAGTGTTCTAACTTGAGAAGTCTTCCCAAGTCAATTTTCACGCTTGTACACTTTGGAGTCTGGTAGTTGTACAACAGTTGCACAATCTGAAAACAAAAATCTAAGACTATGTTCCATTTATCCTAGTTTAAAATAAGCAAACTGTGTACGAATCAATTAAGATCATCAACAGTGTACACGGACTGAAAATATTACCAAAGCTAACAAAACCCAACACATAATGAAATATCTTAGTTGCAAGAAGTACTCAGTAAAAAAAAAAAACAATCTACAGAAAAACTCTGAAATCTGCCCTGTGCATAGTTTAATTTTATCTCGTTCACTTTATCTTAGAAAGGTACTAAATGCTGTGAACCATATTTAGACGTATATTTATTCTGAACTACTGTTAAAATTAATGACAAAGTCAGGTTTCATATCTTGCTAATTTTAATAACGCTGGAAATTACATGTCTTTATTTAAAACAAGGAAATAGTCTTCCTCCTTTTGCTCTCAAACTTCCAAATAGAAAGAGAAAATGGGCTGTACCTAGAGATATAGAAACTAGTGCCGCAAATGCTGACATAGAAATAAACAAGAATACAGTATTTTTTCTTCAACCTAGTTCAATTACTCTTCAATGTTACCTCTACCAAGAAAACGTACAAAATGCTTTACAAAAATAGGATTTAATTTGATAGCCAGCCACATTCACACATATATATATTTAGAAACATTTTGTAGGAAGGCAGAAGTGAAAAATTCCCAATCACAAAAGACCAATTACCTTATGTAGTAAGAGAATTTAAAAGATGCCATTAATTAGAAATTCGCATCTTTTAAAAGCTGCTTTCTCTTGGAAAACCATGAGTGGAAATCTACCACGATTATCATAAATACAAGCAATGAGCCAATAAGAAATACTTTTAAAAAAGGATTAAATACCTTATTTTCTTTAATTAGCAATGTAACAAAGACTTTGTAAAAATTCCAAACTTTTTTTCAGATTAAGGGATTGACAGAACAATGCACGAGGATTACATAGTTTGTTGTCAGACCTTAATAAACCTGGGGTTTTATTCTCCTGTTTTTAAAGCCATTTAAATCCTCACAGAAAAAAAATTTGCAAAATCAGCAAGAAACTCAAAAGCTGCTGACAGCTCTATGGTAGAAAATGAGCAGAAGGCACTCAATCAGGAAAGGGTATGTGTTCCATGTTAACTTTAAAAATTTTAAAAAGGAAATCTCAGCATACTGCTGCAGAACTAAATATTATTTCAAATTAAAAACTGCAGATTGAAATTAAGTATTTAAGAGAGAACAGCATTTAAATAAAAAGTGACATTACACACAAAATTTTCAATTACAGCTTTATTTTTCTAAGTTTTCAAACAGGTAAACAATTGATGGACTACATGCAGATCAAGACCCGAGAGTCAACAAAACATATAAAATAATCAATTATTTAACTATTTAGCTTTCACAGTTCCTTATTATGTTTTGTCTTCGTCACTCTCCAACTACTGTCAATTATCTTAAAACACAGGCAGAATTTTCCTTGCTGTTCTCAACAAAAGAATCACTTTTTGGTTGAGAAAAAGTGTTAATCAAACAAAAAAATTGTTCCCCTTTCCCTCTGAAATTTCTGTGATGCTTGAATAGCTTCCAGTTAAATAAATAAATAAATAAAATTATTATTGATACTAAAGAGTCGAGTCAGCTAATCTGTTAGAGGTTTTTAAGTCTAGTTTACATGAAAAAAATATTACTGTGCTTATCCATTTTAATTTAAATGAAAAGCGAGCATGTTTTATTGACTTTAATCTAAAAATTTCAGAGATGTTCAGTAAAACAACAGAAAAGAAACTAGCTTAATGCATCCTAGTAAAAGTTTACAAGATACGGGATCTAGATTAACCCAAGAATCTAGCAGCAATATGCTTTGTAACAGCAGCAACCAGGGAAACGGCCTCTCTTGAAGGTCAAAATAACCCCAAAACTAAACAGCAACAAATTTAGGAAAACACTTTTAAAAAGCAATCAGCTCCAAGATCAATCAACTGAGGATCATCAACAGGGCCTGAATAGCAGCCTCCAGCTTTGAGTGGGACAACAGAAGACATGAGAGAAACGCCCATGACAAAGACAAGCTTATAGTAAAGTGGAGTAAGGCAAAATTTATTCATCCTGAAGCCTCCTTAGTTAAGATCAAAGGTATGTTGAATACTAAGATAATAATCCAAGCAAAGAACATTATAATAGCTATATTTTGCATAAATCCTGCTATTAAAAAATAAAAAAAAGTGATAGCAAAGTTGTTTACGTACGTTTTTAAACATACAAAACTATGTATCAATGAACTGCAAAACACAGCACAGATTGTAAATATATATAATATATAGAATTATCCAACACAAGTTTGAAATTATACTGGAAATTACAGCTACTATATCCCCTTAACAGAAATATTAAACTAAAATATGACAAAACTGTGTTTTCCACACATGGCTCTACTAAGTTTTAATGGAAGCAGATAAAATACGCAGCTGTATGTAATTCATACTCAATCATTTAAACAGATGGATAACTGTCTTGGTTTGAGCTGCTTTGTTTTGGATTTAGTATGAGAACAATGTTGATAACACGTATTGTTTTAATTGTTGCTAAGTAATGCTTGTATTAAGTCAAGGATTTTTTCAGCTTCCCATAGAAGCTGAGAGGGAGCATAGCTGGTTGGGATGGGCCATCAATCATCAGGTGGTGAGCAATTGTTTTGCATCACTTACCTGGTATATTCTTTTACCATTATTATTATAATTTTTCTCTTCTGTTACTATTCTATTAAACTGTCTTTATCTCAACCTACAAGGTTTGGTTTTTCCTTTTTCTCCCTCTTCTCCCTATCCTACCAAGTGGGGCAGGGGAGTGAACAGCTGAGTGGTCCTAATTGCCGGCTGGGGTTAAGCCACGACTATACCTTATTATTTATTTTCTTCTGTGTTTTTTTTTTTTTTTCAGAAAAGTATTATTTTTCATATAAAGATATTATGTATGTTTTTAATGGCACACTAGACAAGAAAGCTACTAAATAATTCATAGGTCTAATACTATGGAAACACTGAATTGGAAATACTTGGAAATTTTCATGTTTTCAGTTTGTCAGATCTCAGTGACAGAGTTATACAAAAATACAGAGCACAGCAAACTGCCAACAAATGCCCTACCCTACCAAGTTTTTTATGGCAAAACAGTTAGAACTTGTTGGTCTTTTCTGAAGCCTAAGTCCCTTTAGATCGCCTATGAAAATGATGTTTACATTAGCATATGCTAAAAAAAAAAAAAAAGAATAAAATCTCTATACTGTAATACCTCTAAAGAGTATTTATGGTATTTTTGACATAAAAAAAAACCTTAAGTATAAAAAGAAGCTCTCTTATCTTATATTTGCATGTGTAACATTCAGTTCAGCAATAACATGTCTGGTATTCCAGGGTAAGTGAAACTAGTACTGAACTCAAGGCATCCATTCAGAATGATTTTCATCTAATAGTTAAAAATCACTGTTAGTAAAAACAGTGTAAACAAGTATACATTACTCAAAAGCTACAGTACGTGGAAAAGTAAGTTCAGAGAGCAGTATTTGAAGCTATGCTTAACAGTTCAAGAGTTTCTACAATTCTGGAGCACCTGATGAATATCTACGGTTATGAAGCAGTTAGAGAAGCTTAGAACTTAGCTGGGAAAGTAAATTCCAAAACACGCAAAAAAAAAAAAAAGGTAATTATTGTAACTGTAGAGAAACTCAAGTCTGAAATACTGTCAGCTGTAGCAAGATCATTTAGAAAATACTACTTGGAACCTCTTCTCTTTTTTTTGAGGTACTGGTACTGCATGATATATACACAGCTTTATCTTCCAAGTGGCTTTCATAGCTCTATGAACACCAGATTCAATACTATTCTGTGGAAGAAAGACCATGACATACTGTCAAGATAGAACACATACTGAACAGGTCAAAAGTGGAAGGGAGGAAATACAGCTCTTAATCACCTGTTACTACATAGATTTCTCACTTTGCTTTCCTTCAACCCCTGTAAGTGGAATACAAATAAGTCATAGCTTATAAAAAATATAGCATGGATACAAAGCATTGTAGGAAAGTTTCCTTATCATGTCAATAAATAATTGCATAGCTTAGTACTTGTTGTAGTGTATTGTAACACAAAATATGGGCCTTCAAGTCTTATAGCAATGTTATTATTACTCAGGTATCGTAAGAAATAATTTTTCTCCATCCCACATTTTTTAAATGCAAATGTTCTATGCCTGGTAGTACAAAGCACTTTTACTTTACAAATAAACACCTTACAGTAACCCTTCTCTCCCATCCACCCTTGAACATGCACAACCACTTATGCCATAGACTTCAGTATTCCTGTCTAAATGAAAATGCTGATGCTTTTAAGTCTGCACAGAAACAATTCAGTTAAACAAGTATGTTTATGGTGCATAGGCAGAAATAATTTGGCTTTGCCCTTATAATAAAAAGATCCCACTCCTGGTATTTTTTTTTATACCTTTTAAGGGAAACATGCAAGAAGGTGACATCCCTGCAGATGCTTTTCAGAACTAAACCTGAGTTTATGAAGTTATACTAATAGCAAGATTTTGGATGCTGATGCACAAGCATGTATCAATCTGTAAAAACATCACAGTATTTTATGACTGTTTGTTAATATAACTTTAACTCTTTTTACTGGCTGGCTCTCCACTAAAATATTACAGTATACAACTACTGAAGGACAACAGCATTTCAGACACTGTGAAGAACCAGTACTTGACTACATGGTGGAAACTGCAGTGCAAGGGGTCACTTGAATTCGACTCTTATACTGATGTCTCACTTCCTTACAAAATTACTTCTTCAGCACTACTTTCTAGGATTGAGACTGCAATGGACGCTGCACATCTTAGTTCTGCTCCAAGACATTACTGGGAGAAGGGAGAAATGCTTTTTGCTGTGAATAAATACAGGAAGCCATACTTCCAGTCCACCTCTTCCTCTCACTGCTGGAGCAATGACTGTGCAAATAGCATCAGATCAAATATTCAGGGCTAGGGGTGAGTGACAGGGACACAAGAACAAGAATGGGCCAAGAAGAACAAGGTGCAAGACCATCAGTGCAGATCCAGTGGCAACACTGGCTATTAATACAACTTTAATACTACTTTAGGTGCTAACTACACTCAAAGTGCTGATATTTAGCAAGGTTGTGCAGTATTATAGCACGACCCTTACCTAAAGACAACTTTATACTGCAGACACAGTATTGTAAAAGGTGTTAGTAATTAGCTGACCAGTTAAAAAAATTCACCATTTCTTGTTTAGTTGCACTATTCCTAGCTACATAACTGAAACTTCAAGTTTATTGTACTTCTTTAATTAGCATAATGGAATTTTGATTAAAACTGTTAAGTACTATACAAAATTGAGCCAGTATCAGGAAGACAATCTTAAAAAATGTCTGTATGTAGTGTGACTTTCTTTTATCTACGACAGTGTTTCTCTTGCAGTATCACTAAAACCAGAACACTTACTGTTATATTTATTGCTATTATAATACTGTGATATGATTGAGGCTGTACTTTCATAGCATGCTACTGTCTGGACTGGTCCTTATGCTATAGTGCACCACAGTGTCACTTCTGCCAACAACTATTGCTGGGGCCAATAAATTGCACATGCAGGATCACCTAGGCTAAGATGAGATTTCTGTAAGTCCTCTTCCAGCATTCACTGCTTTTTTTCCCCCCCCTACTAATTCACAGTGAAGAACTACAACATTCTGTGCTAGCACAATGATGACATCAACATAATGCTGGATGAGATTGGGAGACTGACAATTCCTTAAACTCGTTTACTGCCAAAACCTCAATACTGTGGATGTCTAGCCTGGTTTGTTAATAATATCAAAAAGTATGTGTCTGGTGAAGCTGAAAGCACTTCTGTATCACAAGCTTTGTTGGATGGTAACACTAATTTTATAACCAATTACTCCAGAGTAGATGTTTCTCTCCTTGAAAGATACACAGGTATTAGTTTCCAATCATAGAGGCCAAAAGTACAGTCCACTGCTTCTTGCATACTTGAGAAGAATTGCATGTAGCCTGAAAAGCTGCTCCAGTTCAAATGCAAGGGGGAAAAAGAAGGGAGAAATGAGCACCCAACTCCCAAACTTTTAATAATAATTTCCAAGTATGGAGAAAACAAGGAGAAGAGTTATTCTTTCAGGCTTTCTCCATTACTGCTTGCAAACCTAACTCACTTTAGCTCATTTTTGTCCAACTTTTAACTGAAATGTCATAGAAACTTCAGAGAAAGAAATGCTTAAATAGCTTTTCTTAAATTTTATTCTGATTTTAATCCCTGAATTTGTCAGCTATGAAAAAAACTTCGAGGTTTCTTTAAGTTATTTTTTAAATTTTGTTCATCGTTTGTTTCTATTTATTGCTTTTCGGCTAACATATTTTGGAGGAAATCATGCTTTTTGTATTTTATTGGTCCTCCTAAGAATGTTTTTAATAAGCTTATTTGACACTCCCCCTGAAACCAGGATGTCAACCTTTCCTCAATTAATTTATAAACTGCAAGTTACTGTCCCATTACAGTGTGCCCTTATATCTCAGCACAATCTCCTATCCAAGAAGTTTGTGATGTCAGCAGTAACACATGGGCTAAACTTTTAAGCTTTGATTTCGCCCCTCCCCCCCCCTTTTTTTTAGTAGACCTGTATCTGTTTTAAATGAGATCATTCTGTGGTCTCCATATGCACTCCCAATCAAGTAATCAGAAAGCCGGTGTCGTGCATTTGTTTTTTTTTTATTATTATTTTTGCCAATTAAACATTTTTGTTGTCCTCTTGGTAAAAACAAAAACGCAGGATGTTTCTGGACCTGAAGCCATGAAAATATTCCTTGATCACATGCATGCAACCACCTGCTCCCATCTTATCAGCTCTTCCCTGACTCCTGGTAGCAAACACCTAAGTAGTCAGGAGGGTCTACTCTCCCATTTCCCCAGTAAGTGTACACCTGTGGGTAAGAAGGTAGAAGGGACTGTGTTTGGCTGATGACAGGCTGGAGCATTATACTCACCTTGGGGATGAAGGGCTGGGTTGTTCCTGTCTTGGAGAAGATACCTACCTTACCTGGCTGTAGGTGCTGAAGATACTTGTGGCAAGAAAGCGCTTGGGGCAGTCAGCGCCCCTTCTTTGTGGGCAGGACTGTGCCTGCTCCTGCCTCTTGCTTAGTGTGAGGGATACTTACCCATCGGGGATAGTATTCTTCTTTACCATGCTGGAAGCAGGAGCAGGCAGAGCAGGAGACAGCGGTGAAAGTGGGCACTGCAGCAAAGGAGAGAGAACCGCGCAGTTAACACGGTGCTAATCTCTTTCTCCATCAGTGGGCCTTTTCACAGAGCTGACTCGCAAGTAAAATAAACCAAGTAGCCAGCTGGGGCTTGAAGCCATCCTGAACAAGTTCTGCACCTTGCAAGCTAGCCTATTTTCTCCACTACTACAGTACGGCAAGAGGGAAAGACAACAACTCACCTCTCCTCTCCAGGAGATCAAAAGAAAGAGAGGAGAGGCAGCAGGTTTCTAACTCTAGCAGCAGCGCTGCGGGGTTGAAGATCTTCCTGGCAGTCCCCTCCGTCCCTCTCCTGTGGCTCGGAGCAGTCTGTTCTGCCTTTGTGCTCCCTCAGCTACAACTCTTGTCTCAACGAGAAGGAACTCCAGGCAGCTGCAAGAGGCGAGGCCGGCACCTCAGCAAGGAAAGGACCATCACCTGCCCCGCTCTAACCTAGACGAGTCCGTCCCCGCCGGAGCCTGGGCACCGTCGGCGCCCGCCGAGCTCAGCCGGACCAGGGCAGGGAGGAGAGGGGCGAGGGGAGCTCCCCGCCTCCGCGGAGGGCCCATGTCCGCCGCTCCAGAAAAGGCGCTTGAGGCTCCCTCCTCAAAGCCGCATGTCCCCCCGCGAAGGCAAGGAGGCCCGGGCAGGACCGCCTCCGAGGCCGGCTCGGGGCGCTCTCTTCGCGGGAGGCGGCTGAGCTCGGGAGAGGAAAAGAGAAAAAGGAGACCGGGCGGCCGGGGAAAGGGAAGGGGGGAGGTCGCGGCCCGACTGTGCGGGGCCGAGTTGTCGGAGAGGGGGTGGGCTGCAGCAGGTAGTCGGTTACAGGGAAAAGCCCGGGCGCCGGCGAGGCGGGGCGGGGAGGACCGGGTCTGCGGGCGGCCCGTACCCTGACAGGATTTCCCTTGCTGAGGAAGGTTCTTGCGAGACAGAACGTTCCCGAAAAGGTCTCGACTGCGCCTGCGCGGCAGCCGGCTGGACGGCGAGGATTGCGCCTGCTCCCCTGCAGCCGGGCCGAGGAGTGCCGAGAGCGCATGCGTGGCGGCTGGCGGCCGGTGAACCAGCCAGCCGCGCTTAAGCGTGCAATAAGCTGCTGCCCAATAGGACGGAGGGACGGACGGGGGTGTGTGCCCGTGCGCCTGCGCGGCAAGCCCGCGGGTGAAGGGGCAAGGCTCGGGGCGCATGCGTGCCCAGCAGGGCGCAGCGACGGGGCCGGAGCGCATGCGCAGCGGAGGGTGGCGCGAAGTGCCGTAGGGGCTACCTGTGCTGGGGCGTGGCCGTTGGTGAGGGACCTTTCGGCTCCTCCCTGGCTCCGTGATGGGTGGGTGGAAGGAGACGGGTATGTTGTGGTTGGTTTTTTTTTTTTTTTTTTTTTTTTTTTTTTTTTCCTCGCTGTGGGGTTTTGTGTCAGGTGCAGCCCGGGAGTTCGGGCCCGCTGGAGCCGCTGAGTGAGCTGTTGCCGGAAGCTCGGCGGAGCTGCGGAGGCTGGAAGGAGTCTGTGAGGGAGCAACGCACGGAGCGCGCGGGTCGGGAAGGGTGTATAGGCCTCGTCTTACATGGAGAGATGCACTACGTCCCCGTCCACACCTTTCCTCTCTGAGGAGATGCCAGCTCCCGCGCTCGGGGCCACTTTCGACTCTTTCTCGCTGTTTTCTGTGGGGTTTTTTGAGTCGGTCTGTCTGCAGGTTGCTGTCCTGGGCTGTGCCTGCTGCCTCTGGCTTGCAGCAGTATGCTGTTCACGTCTTGCTGTTCAGGAGGTGGATAGATGAGAGGGCGCGGCCTCATCTTTCTAGCATGGAAGGCAGGTGGGGGTGAAGGGGAGATAATCGGTGAGCCAGTGCTGTATCACTTACTTTAATGTGTAGTCTGCGATGTTAGTTTTAATTTTCATTTTCAGGCTGGACTTTAAGTCGTTTCTGAAACTCCTCCAAGTGTTTGTCATTTTAAAAAGCTTAAATAGTCGATAGCTTACAGTGTGTTAATGTACAGATGCTGTGAAATGATAACGGCATTCTTGCACTTCCCATTTGCTTTTTTATATGAGACAGAAGTTGCCAGTGTTAAATTTCAGAGCAGTTCTTTACCACATTATTGATAAGCTTGCTTATTAATTACAGAGCTGCAATTTAGTCTGAAATTATCATGCTGGTATGAGAGAAACAGAACAACTTTATTTCTGTTTGTCAAGACAGTAAACTTTTAACATTTCTAAAACTAGAGTGTTACAGATTTCAGCAGTTGTGTGGGTTATTTTTAAGTTAAGGTACTGGAGAAAAACCCCCAACTATAAGTCCTGAATATAGGTTAGTGTCTTATTGCTTTTTTCACTTTCACTCCGTTATTGCACACTTTAAAGCAATGTTTATATAACTTTTTGTTTGCTGAGTTGAATGTACTCTGAAGCAGTGTTCCTTTTACCAGTATATGTGTTAAAACAGTTCTTTTTTAATGCAGACACTTCAAACAAACGGATCCTGATCACAAAAAATACAAAAAGTCATCAGATGAAATAATTAAGGGAAATAATTAAAAAAATACCAGATTTTATATTTTTGTTCACATTACTGTAAAGTAGGAACTAGAAAAATACATAGCAAACGTGTGAGTTCCATAAGTGTTCTGTTTTGCCAGAAATCTTGACTTTCTGCCTTTTTTCCATATCCGTGTAAGAAATGTTTAACAACTGATTTCACTAAATCAGTGGAATGAGAGAGCAGAAGGTCTCTAATGCTTTAGAGCTGAGCATTCAGGTTAGAAAGAGGGTAGTAATCTTTTTTAGACATAAAAGACTAGAAATAGCTTGATGTTCTTTAAAACAAAAAGTAACATCCCTCCAGCATACCCCAAAACTCAATTTGAAGCTGAGGGATTGTGGCATAGTTCCATGTAGAATGGCCATTCTTGTCTAAATCCATTTGATGCGTGCAGGAAAACAGCTCTTCAGTACCTGATCGTGCCTTCATTGAGGCATTATTAGCTTAACCAAGCAACTATTCATACAGTAAGTTCTCTGTGAAACCAGTCATGTTCATTCTTTTTGCTGAAGTACTGTCTGAACATGCCTGTGCAGTTTATTCTGGGAAAATGGGGACAGCTATTCTGTGTTATTTTATCACTTGGCTTTCTGCACTACTATTACATGATACTGTAGCAGTTGGCTCACAAGCACCCTGAAGCATTTGGTATAAAGTGGAGTGGGCCATAGGGTGTCTTCCCCGCTTTTCTCTAAAAGCGTGATGTAGGAAAATGGATTGATCTGCTTCTATGAAGACATTTGTGTTGTAACTGCACTGCAAAAAAAAAAAAAAAGTGTACTGAAGAGGTTATTGAATTTATATCTGCTGAGAGTAAAATAGTGTTTTTCAGAAAATTAAATTGACATTGTATCTTTTCATTAGTTGGATAGTCGTTGGGTTCTGTAAAGCATTTGTTTCTTAGAGATGACTGTAATGATTTGCATGCTTACCACAACACAATTTTGGAAAAGTTTATTGTTGTGAAATCTAATCAATAGGAGTACAAGAGGTTTTCTTCTTAAGTTTTTCGGTTTTGAGTATAAAACTTACTTACAGTCTGAGAATG
This sequence comes from Vanellus vanellus, assembly GCF_965231255.1. Taxonomy (NCBI): domain Eukaryota; kingdom Metazoa; phylum Chordata; class Aves; order Charadriiformes; family Charadriidae; genus Vanellus; species Vanellus vanellus. Next base: position 18,057,787 of record NC_138912.1, on the reverse strand, counting down.
GTAAAATGCAGATTATATCTTGGGTTTTCTTCAGGTTCATGAGTGTTGTGAAAGCTATTCGTATTTACCCATCAAATATAACATAGCCATCAGTGTTTCATAGCAGTATTTTTAAGAGTTTATGCAAGGATAGTGTTATGCTGTCTTTTTCACTTCCAGAAAAGGACAGAAAAAATTCCTGCGTCTTCAAGGAAGAAAAGATAAAACTTGTAGTCCTAAAATATTTTAATCTGAGGGAAAGCCAAAGGCTACGTGATAACTCACAATTGTGTAGAAGAATCTTGTGGAATCATAAGGTGCTCTAATTAAGAGAGGGCCATAAATTCTTGAAATTCTCCCAACACTTCATCTTTGAAGAATATTTGAATTTGACTTTCTTACACTTAAATATAAAGTATTCCTTCTAAAATCTAATACTTTAAATGATATTGGTTGTTAGTGTCCTCTTTCTTTTGCTAGAAAACATGCTTATCAGTAAGGTCCTTCTAAGTGAATGCGGTCACGTCATTGCATAAGAAAGCCAACATCAGAGGAAAAAGTTTTAGAACCTGTATTAAGATTTAAGTAAAATAATCTTCATAACCCTAGAGTAAGAAGACTGATATATCTGGTCTGGTATTTAATTTTTAAGAAATGCCTGTTTTCTGTCTCGTCTGAATGTTTTGCATAGGGTACTTCCAGAGCTTGCCACATCAAGTTAGAGAGAGTACAGCAAGCAAACAGGTAACTAGCAGTCATTCAGCCAGGTAGTGCAAACAAGGAAAAGACAGTAATCAGAGCTCCTCAGCTCCATAGTTTAAGTAGGATATGAAGGCACTGATTGATTTCAGGGACTTCTGAGCTGTCACCTTGTGCATTACAGCAATTTATTATCAACTTTATTGTAGTCTTATAGTAGTGATGATATTCTATTAACAGTAAGCATATAATCTATCTCTACAACACTATTTTTAATTAGCCATAAAGAATGAAGAACCTTGGAAAAAACCCAAATCTTTAAGGACAGAATTTAAAAAAAAAAAAAAGTGTTTTGCTAATGTTACCTTTTAATATAGTATAACCGAATGTCCCTGTATTGAAAAGCAAAACTACTTCATCATTGTCATTTCACAGGTAATCTTAGTTACCTGTGATTCCTGTATGTAGTTTTGGAATGCCTTACTGTATATCAGTATGAATGACAGCAGTTAAATGACGTCAGTACAAATAACCAATCATGCTTCGCTCCGGTAGTTACATGGTTTTAACACATCTAGAGAAAAAAAAATTGATCTGTTAGTGGTCTTATAATGTAAAATTTGCTTTAAGTCTATTTTATGAAGACAATTAATAATATTGCTATTTTTTTCAGCAAAGGGTATTTATTGCTGTTAGCAGAACTATCCCCTAAGGAACTGAAGTTTTAAAAATTAAAAATTATATTTTGTAAGAAAATACTTTTGGACCCTTTTAAAATAACTTTTCCTTCAAAGTGAAGGTCATTGGATTCTTGTTTTAAACAAGCTTAGTTTAATTGTTAATACTAAATTTTCTTTTTCTTTTGAATTTGAGTAATATTTGGATTATAGTACTAGATTCCTTTTTTTTTTTTGTTTGGGAATTTGTAACATGTCATTGTTTTAGGCAACAGCAAGAATATTATTAGTCTAAACCTTGAACAGCTTTGATTACTTTCTGAACCTGGAGAAATAGTTGCTAAGTTCTGTTGTGTTGAATTATTTTTAGGTTTGTTTCATAGATGCCTGCAGTGAGGGGTGGGAGCATGTTATTTATCTCAGTTTGCTCAATTTAATCGGTTTACATTTATATTAAAAGTTAGAATACAAGCAAGCATCCTGCTCTACTTGCATCCCTCTGGAGATGGAGAATCCACTTCCTTGTCTTAGTTTATAACCATATTTAATCGCTAGCATATTTTACTTATGGTTTGCATTCAGTGTCTTGGTTCTTATTACTCTTCCTCTATAGGAGTAGTTGTTGTAGACATGCTAAGTTCTTCTTTCAGTGTGCTTAAGAAGATTGTGATATGATTTGAATAATACATAATATATTGCAGTTCTCAAATCCCTCTATAAGAAACTTTTCCAGCCTTCTAATAATTATTTTGCAGCTCTTTACTGTATTGTTTTTTGTTTTCCTCTGTTGTGTTTTAAAATATGGACAACCCCTAAGTTGTGTTAGCGTTGGCTAGGTCAGTACTATATAGATGTGCGATTCCTCTGTACTCTTACTTTGTTATTGTTTCTACAACCAAAGATTGTACCTGCTCTTTTTGGTTTACATTTACGTGGGATTTTATCTGCAGTTTGGGTTGGTTTTTGTTTTGTTTTGTTTTTTTTTTTAACTTCTAGTTAATTTCTTACAGTGACTGCTTTTTCAGGATACCTTTTTTAGGCGTGATGTACATTTCTTGCATAGGACGGCTTTGTTATTAAAAAGTATCTTATATGAGTGTATGTGGCTTGCAAAATATCTATTGCTTTGGTTCTGTCAGAATTTACTGTTCTTTCATCAGTTTTGTTCTATCACCTGAACAATTTTCTTTGAGATTTTATATTTTCTTTATTTGGTCTGTGCAGTAAGCCTTTTCATCTGTAGATCACAAGGGGCTCTCTAGGTTCAAGTCAAGTTCTCAGTATCACTCAACTCTATTTAGATGCAGTTTTCTGGTAGTAGCACAAAATGTACTTTGAAATTATGGCACATTCCCAAAGCTTGTGCTTTTCTTTGCTATCACTTGAGTGTAGTGTCAGATATGATAGCAGCATGGATTAAACAGTATCTCTTCCACAGCTAGAGCTCATGCCAAATTCTTTTCTAACTAGATGTTTCAAAATAGACCATCTCCTTAGTCAAGGATGTGTGAGTAATGAAGATTTAAAAAACAGCTAATCATCTTCCTTGCTTAAGCCAATTTATTTTTGTTTTTAATGTCCTTGAAATTTCATGAGGTGGTGCTGGTTAGTTTGATTAATTATTCCCATGTACTCCTGCACACTACTCTCGAGTTGTCATCAGTGGATGACAGCCAGAATCGTTGTTGGTACTAGAAGCACGTTCTGAAAACTTAAACAGTGATTCAGAGTGAAACAGCTGCTGTAATGTTGGTCCTCATAATTTGTTTATTAATACGTTTTGACATGTACTTGATACTGTATCATTTAACATGGATCATGTACATTAAATATTTTAAGCAAACATTTTGAGTTTGTTGTTCTTTGCTCTGTTGTATCTTATTTCCTCAAAGGCTATCTTCACCCTTGTCCTAGAGTAAGTGCTTTCATACAGCATTTTTGAGATGCCTCATTTATGAAACTTACAAATATGCTTTCCATATGCTGTCTGATGCTTTTCATATTGGATTATTCCTCTTGGCTTTCAGTACAAACTGTTAATTCATTCCTGTTCACTTTTGCATATTTCTTTTAGTGTAACTTCACTTTTTGGATCTCTGTATAGTTACTAAACATCAGATGGGCACTTACATTTTTAGTGGAGTCATTCTTTGAAGTTGTGGAGTCTTTATCTTTTTTAATCAAAGAAGAGTCTTTGGGGATGTAAATGAAAAATTGAAAAGTGCAAAAGTCTGTAAATAGCAATGCTGGTATAAATCTGTAATAGCTCTTGTTTTGTTTTTGAATGCAAGTACTGTGGGTTTGCATCAGTGTAGCTGATGAGAGCTGAGTCCCTTTTCAACAGGGAAAACTTGCATCCAGTGATTTGGCTTGGATATTTTCGAGGAAATATTTGTGCATTTTTGAGGGATGTTTGTATGCAGTTTGATTATATTTGTTTGAAGGAGGATCAAGTGCTCACAGCTGAGCCATACTGTAACCCAAATATATTGAAAAGGTGACTTTGACATTCGGAAGAAAATTTAAAACAGCCCTCTGAACAATAGCTCTGTTCTCTTGTCAATGGTACTGTGTGATACTACCTAATATTCCTGATCAATTTAATGTTAAATACTGGTTTGAATGTGATAGGTTCTTTACAGCATTTAACTGGTTATTAATCTCTTTCCCTGTATTGTGAACCACGAAGCCTGCCCTTTAGTCTGGCTTTTTTTTTTTTTTAAGAATATAGTAATAAATCAGAAACAACGCAAATTTATTTTTAAAAAAGTCATTATTTTTATTTTCGTTATAAAAAGTGCTAGTCTAAATTGGGAAACACCCTACCCCACCCCTCCACCTTCCCCTCAGTAATAGGCTTTGCAATCTTCTGTGAAACACAGGTTTGAGCTGTGACCACCAGAGGGAGCAAATGGCGCGGTCGGGACTCTTCACTAAAAATGTCCAGTTGTCAAGAATCATAGGCTAGGAACTAGGCCATGACTAATTCACGCTCCTGATTTTTGCGTGAGAAAATAATCCATTTGGAAATTAACAATCGATGTTAAATCTCAAATATCAGCAACTTTGGGCATTTTAGTTTATTAATATTTATATCCACTAGTAAAAATGAACAGCAGCTGGTCAAACAGTTAACATATAGAAAAAAATACATGGGATTTACATTTTATTTAAAACATTGAAAGCTTTTCCTGATTTTTTTTTTTTCATAGTTTACTGAAGACGTTGAGTATGTTGGTAGATGACAAAAAGAAGAACTTGTAAATCAGAACTGACAGGAAGGTAGTACAATAAAAATACTTATTTACATATTTCCTGCTATTGTGCAGCAAAACTTAACCAGTCAGCTAGAAGTCTATTAATTTTTATTTTTATGTGCTTACATTGAATAGTCCCATTGAACTCGGTGGCAATTCCCATGGTTTAAGGTAGAGGTTTCTAATTTTAATTTCCTCATATTCACTCACCAGCAGTAATATGAGCTCCAGATGGTGTATGAGGCCTTATTGCTGAGGAGGGATGCCCTCAAATCTCTGTAAATACTTTCACTCCCTTAAATAAGAAACCGTGCTGCTGTCTTTCCCATCCACATCACCTCAGCTTTGCACGTACCTGAACGGTGTCAGTAGAGTGGCTGGAAAATAAAGGGTGGACACAAGGTCTGTTACCATGTACAGAAGGAAGCTGCCATGCAGCATGATGAACATGACCCTCTTAGTCATATGATTTAGTTTTAGGTAGTCCTGTGAGGAGCAGAGCGGTGGTCCCTTCCAACTTGAGATATGCTATAAACAGAAGTGGCCCACATTTACTGTTTTAGTTAAGTTTGTGTCTTTATACAAGCTGGATTATGAGCTGCACAGGCATGCCAATTTGAGGTGGTTTGTATGTCACACATGTCACTGTTGCAGACAGACTAAAAGTTATTTATTTTTGTACCCTGCAGTCCTGAGTACATATGTACAGAGGCCAGTAGCACTTGCTTGGAGCTAATCTAAAACCAAGTACTGCATTAAGGATGCATTGATTTAGTATGCATTGTGATTATTTAAAAAGGGCTAATAATTTGGTGTTTCTGAGTATACTTTTGGGTTTCAAGAATTCTTGAGATATAACATTGATCAGAGGGAACTGGAAAAAACTTCAGGCGAGGGGGTGGGAGGGGGGAGGGAAGTGTTTATATACACTGCAGATATCTGCAGTGTCAAAACACAGAACAAAATACTGGTTTAAATTCAAAAGTTGAGATGCATCTGTGTTTTCTCATGTCAATTCACCTAGCATCAGTTCTGTTAATATAATAGGTTTGAGGATATCTGTTGTTCTGCTTCTTTAGTCTTGCTTCAGTATGAAATTATTTGAAAAGTGTAATTGCAATATCTGTGGTTGTTCAACACTTGCATAAAAAGTGTTTAAGTCTTGTCAAACCTGGATTTCAAAACTATGTTGGAGATATTTAAGATTTATATTGGCCTTGCTAGTTAACAGGCAATGCTTGTTAGACATTTGAAAGTTGTTAATTGTGAATTTATCATTCAAATCTGAAGTTCACACTATAGAAGCCAAGTTTATTAACAGTCCTAAGCTATGCAGAGTGATAAAAGTAAAAAAAAATAAATGAGAAGATTGCAGAAGACTTGCATGACTAAGCAAGAAAATGGCAGATGGCATAGAAGAAACAATAATTCCAGCTCCTTCTGCACAGTGATAGCTTATGACCTAGTAAAAGTTTCTGAAGTTTTGAAACTTTGCAGTTACTTTAGATGTGACAACATCAGATCAGTGCTCAGCGGTGGTCAGAAAAGAAATAAATGCTATGAATTAGTTGGAGTGGAATAAGGAATAGAAGAGGATATTGTTATGCCACTTAATAAACCTAGACTGCCCTACCTTTTCAAATAGTATTGCAGTTCTGCCCCCGTCTCAAAGATGGAAAACTTTCTTCAAAAATGAAAGAGAAGGATAATGAGATGAATTTAAAGGTATGCTCTTATATAAGTAATTACAGTTGAATGTGGAATATACGCTAACCTGGAAAGGAGATGGCAGAAGGGGAAAGAACGTGATGAATGTCTATAAAATCGTGAATGATGAATGTAGAAGATGAACAGTGCACAACTGTTCCCTTTCTCTTCAAACAGAAAAGTTAGACAGGCATTGTCAGATAAATTGTCAGGGCTAAGTTAGTACCAAACAAAAGGAGAAAGTCCTTCCCAGAGTGGAAGACTGTATTCCAGAATATTGTTAGGGCTAAAAATTTATATGGGTTCAGAAGGAGAGTGAATAAACTAATGGAGAAAATCTGTTATGAACTGTTGCACATAAAGGTACTAAATTTGAACAGGTATGCGAAATACAGACTAATGCTGTAAGAGTACTTAAAGTATCATTTACTTGCTTTGCAGATATATTTTATTCTCTTTATTGGAGATTGAATAGTGCCTAGATAGACCTGTAGTCTGACCCATTATGGTTTTTATAATTTTTTTTGCAGCTATTCTGCCCCTTATGTTGTGTCATAAGACACAAAATGGCACTGCTATTAACTGAAAAATCTGATCTAACATACATGGTATGCATTTAGAGTGACATTTCTATACATCAGTGTATACTTAATGATACCATTCTGATTGTAACATCTGGAATAACAAGTTTGCCTTAGGATATATAAATATTTATTTTACTGAGATCAGAAGGAAACTTGTATATGTATTTAGGTGTATTATGAAAAAAAAAGTATATGAATGGTTACTTGTATTGTGTCAGGAGTTGAAGTAAGTTTGTGGAACTTACTAGGACAATTAGATGTCCTGGCCCCGCTGTAGCTGCACTGTGACCCCATTTTAGTTGCTCTTAAGTGCACGCTCAGGCACAGTCTCTGTCTTCACAATTCCTCTACTCTTAGAGCAAATCAAGGATTACAGTGCCCCCTATAGCAACTGTGCTTTTTTTTTTTTTTTTTTTTTAACCAGGTCAGGCTAGGTACAGATACTTGCTGAGTATCCTACCTGAAAGCTGAGACCAATAATAAATCGTGGTTCAGAAAAGCTTTTAAAAACTTTTTTGACTTCTTCACTTCTGGGCTTCTAGGTAGGCCTACTTATAAATTCAGTCTTCAGCAATTTCTAGTTGACTTTCTTCCCTGCTGCTCAGGCACTCTTCATCCGTCCTGCAGCTATTAGTTTCTGTTTCCTGACTAAATCTCTTCCTCTCCCTTCCTTTCTAGCTCCTGTGGATTATAAACAACATGAGCACAGCATAACTGGAAATGAAGTCCACAGTTTAGGATTTATGCCTTGTTGTTTCTGTATTGCTACAGTTTACCTTCTTTTCAGTTTTTCAGTATCTTTACTTCCTCTGGAATTAAGTTGTGGTAGTATACAAAGTAATCATCTAATGTAGTGGTTCTTGGGTAGTCGAAGATCCTTCAGAGCAGAACTTACTCTTGAGTTAATGCATACTTTATTGTTAACACATGTGACAGATTCTTCAGTCTTTAGAAATCATAGAGATTAACAAGTAATTTAGGAAAATGCCATTTTAGGTACTCTTTGCCATCAGTGTACACTGTCATGTTGTTTAATGAAAAGGAAGTAAATCCCTGTCTAAGTTAGTTTCAACTGCTATTATAGAAGGGGTTAATTTCCCCACCAAATTATGAATGAATAGCAAAAGGAATGCTTAGATCCATTCCAGAACAATCCTAAAGTGTGTGGCTTGTGTGATTCTGTGATTATACGGAAATTTAAGGGCAAAAAGAAATATCATGGCAAAGCATTCCTGTACTTTCTTGTATTTGTTAGTTTGTTCTGCCCTTTGTTATCTACGGCAAAAAGTGTCAACAGAAGGGAAGAAACAGAGTTCAGAAGCTACAAATACTTTATAAAAATATTTTTAAATAGAAGCAGGTCTCCAACACATCAGTGTCTTCCTTACAGTTGGTTGTTCAAGTGATGTCTGATATTCATCAGATATTCAGCATTTGGGTACCAAAATGATCTGAATCTCTATCTTAAGATACAGGTATCTAATTTACTTTCACTGTGAATATCTCTGCCATGCATGGTCTTGATATAACTCTCTCTAAGGTTCAGAGAAATACTGTTGCTTTTAGGGAGGCTGACATCAATCCTCAAGAATTGAAAACATTAGAGAGTCTATCTATAACTGAATGACATGAGTGTGATTAGTTCAACTGATATAAATCTTAGGTAAAAATCACTTAAATTACCAACCTCATTGATACATTTCATTAAATATGTTTTAAGAATACTAATGTATTAGTATCAGATAATAGTTCAGTAAAAGTTATCATGTACAGTTTCAGTAATCATCCATTAAATGTATTAAGATCTGGATAAAATTTAGACCTTAAACCAGCTGTCACTAAATGGATAAATTGATATATTTTTCAATAATCTGAAATTTAAGTATGTTTTTTCCTCAGTCATCTGAAAGTGATCTAAAATAATTGCTGAAAAAAATCTGCTGCTGGATAATGGCACTCGTACATAATGATGCAGATCCTTTCATGACTAAGTTACGAAAATGTGCATTTGCGGCCATTAAAGTGTCATTAATGCTTAAAAAATGGGAGGTATATCTGGACAGTGACTTTGAAAAGAATTTAGAGGTCAAATAACTGTACTGCCATTGTAAAAGTGACTAATGCTGTTACAGGTATGTCTTTCTGTTCTTTTTTTACTGAAATGGCTTAGTGGTACTTCATTAACTTATGAGGTATTACTGTAATAATCCCATGTAAGGTTTTAAAGTGCTTGAGATGCTGTGAAAATTGTCACCAGACAAGGTGGGCCAAAATTCTTAGCCCTTACCAATAATGATGTTAAAAGCCAGGATGTATTGAAACAGGCAAAGTTTAGCTGTGGTTTGCAAGTTAAACCTACAAATTGAGACATAGGAAGTATTAAGTTACTAATAGGCGTGTTGTGCAAATTCATTGTGTTTGCTTATATCGTAATTTAAAGATATGATCTGCAGCTTAGATATGCCTATTAAACTAGTTTTGAACTTCATAGCCCTGGTATTGAAAGCAATATCCTTTGCAGTATAGGATTCCATGAATGTTATCTGCCTTAGCATTTACTAGGTGACTTTATCCTTTTAGAGATCATGCTGAAGCACAAATAATAGGGCTATGCTTTTGTAAGTATCCAGTGGCATTATGTTAAGTTAGCTTGCCTGTATTCCTACAAATCACTTCACAGCTTTGGATTGCTTTGTAGCGCCATTTCTAAGATGTGTGTAGGCTTCTTTGATTTACTTAGAAAAGTCTGAACCAAATCTAAGGAAATATTAAATGTTATCCAGCCCTGTGTTAGGAACAGTTAGATTGTTAGACCACTAGTCTGTATTACCGTAAGGGTTTTGCTTGGAAATTCCTTTTCTTTAGCCCAGTCTATCAGAATCACAGACACTATGGTTTCTCTTGTTTGTTCAGGTCATAGAGGATTTTCCTCCTCTGAGTTTCTTCAATTATGATGGGGTAGATAAGGCTTTTTTTTTTTTTTTCTGTTTCCCCTTTTTTCTCCATTATAAGAGAGAGACACCATTTGAGAACCTTTCTGGAATAACGTGTACAATTCCGGTTGTCTGTGTTCGGGAAAGATGAACACAAAACAGAACTGGTGCACTAGAATGCTGGGAATTGCTGGCTGTGAAAACAGACAACTCTTCAGAGCAGAAACTAAGATCTGGGGGCAGCTGTGGTCAGAGAAGGATTTACTGAGGAGGTTGAGATGGCTGCAACTTCCCCTTCCCATCTTTAGTATTGCTTATTGAAGCACATGCTCCTAGACATGTGATGGGGTGAACAGCTATGCAGCTTTTCCATAGTTGCTTTATTTAAGTGGAGCAGGAAGAGAAACCCAGAAAAGGAAGACTGATTTAAATTGAAAGACAGCACTGCTGTAAGAACAAATGTCCATGAGTATGTTTAAGTTCACGGACAGAACTTGTGAGCTTTAAACCTTGTCAGACCAAGGCTTCAAAGTAACTTGATGAAAGGGTTTACATGACATATTTGCTTATGATATTGGACTTAATGACCTGGGGATCTCCTCCAGCACAATGTTTTTATGAAAGCTGCCATCTATGAGAAGTTGTTTCAAGATTTTTATAACAGATTTCAGTCCAAGTCATTTCCCTTGCCTCATAGAGTTCTGTAGTAGTCTGTGGTTGTTAGGGTTCTGCTTTTTCCCCTAGGGATTCTTACAAAGACTTGTAAGGATTGTGGAGATTGCTAGGTTTCTTTCTTAATTTTTTAAAGAAAATTATTTGAAGTGAAATAACATGCTTTGTAGTAGAAGTGCCCAAGCCCATGACTGTACCATTCCTGTAGTAAATTTTGTTACAGCTATAGTAGGTGATAGCTGAAAAGAAGCAGATGAAGTCTGGGCTGGGTTCTGAACACCACTCTCTTTATCCTGAAAAGAGACACCAAGGGATGTGTCTTTTTCCTACAAATAAAAATCCTCTCTGCACTTGGATTTGACAGGCTGCCAATACTGACCTCTACCTGTTCTTAAGTACTTGTTTGTGATTTATAGGGACTCTGGAGGGCAGGTAAATTTTTCATCAATTCTCCTGGCCAAAGGGAAGGGGTTTGAAAGGGCTGGTTGAATCTGGCAAATCAACAAATCGTTATAGGACTGGTGCCACAGCCAGGGGTTCAGCTACTTAGACCATGGGACTTGCTTTGGGAAACTGGGTTTACTAAGAGCTCATGGGGTCCATCTGTCAGAGAAGGGGAAGAGCATCTTTGGTCATAGGCTTACCAAGCTCATGAAGAGGGCTTCAAACTAAAGTTGCCAGGGGAAAAGAACCTCAATCTATCCCGTTCCTACCAGTTTGATGCCAGTGCCAGCAATAGATGCCCAGAGCCTGGAGAGGGATCACAGGTCAGCAGGAGAACACCTGGAGTGCAGCACAAAGGAATTCCAGCTAGTAAGTCAGCTTCATTGGGGACCCAGCATACTACCCTGGACTTCAGGAGAGCAGACTTTGGCCTTTTCAGGGATCTGCTTGGTAGAGTACCATGGCATAAAGCCCTGGAGGGAAGAAGGGCTCAAGAAAGCTGGTTAATATTAAAGGATCACCTCCTCCAAGCTCAGGAACAATGCATCTGACAAAAACACCAGGATGCCTGCATGGATGAACAAGGAGGTCTTGGACAAACTCAAACACAAAAAGGAAGCCTACAGAGGGTGGAAGCAAGGACAGGTAGCCTGGGAGGAATACAGAGAAATTGTCTGAACAGTCAGGTTAGGAAAACTAAAGCCCTGAGAGAATTAAATCTGCCCAGGGATGTCAAGGGCAACAAGAAAAACTTCTACAGGTATGGCAGTGATAGAAGGAAGACTAGGGAAAATGTGGGCCCTCTCCAGAAGGAAATGGGGCACCTGGTTACCCAGAGTATGGAGAAGGCTGAGATACTCAAGAACTTTTTTGCCTCAGTCTTCACTGGCAAGTGCTCTAGTGACACTGCCCAAGTCACAGAAGGCAAAGGCAGGGACTGGGAGAATGAAGAACCACCCACTGTAGGAGAAGATCAGGTTCGAGACTATCTAAGGAACCTGAAGGTGCATAAATCCTTGGGACCTGATGAGATTTATCCGTGGGTCCTGAGGAAACTGGTGGATGAAATTGCTAAGCCACTATCCATCATATTTGAAAAGTAGTGGCAGTCCAGTGAAGTTCCCGCAGACTGGAAAAGGGGAAACATAACCCCCATTTTTAAAAGGGAAAAAAGGAAGACCTGGGGAACTAAAGGCTGGTCAGTATTGCTTCTGTGCCTGGCAAGGTCACGGAGCAGATCCTCCTGGAAACTCTGCTAAGGCACATAGAAAATAAGGAGATGATTGGTGACAGCCAACATGGCTTCACTAAGGGCAAATCATGCCTGACAAATTTGGTGGCCTTTTGTAATGGGGTTACAGTATTGGTGGATAAGGGATGAGCAAACTGACATAATCTACCTGGACTTGTGCAAAGTATTTGACACTGTCCTGCATGACATCCTTGTGTCTAAATTGGAGAGATGTGGATTTGATGAGTGGACCACTCAGTAGATAAGTAATTGGCTGGATGGTCTCACTCAAAGAGTTGCAGTCAATGGCTTGATGTCCAAATGGAGATCAGTGACAAGTGGCATTCCTCAGAGGTTGGTATTGGGACTGGTGCTGTCTAACATCTTTGTTGGCAACATGGCAGAGGGTGCACTCAATCCCACTGTCAAGTTTGCCAATGACACCAAGCTGTGGTGCAGTCGGCATGCTGGAGGGAAAGGATGCCATCCAGAGGGTCCTGGACAGGCTTGAGAGGTGGGCCTGTGTGAACCTCATGAAGTTCAACAACACCAAGTGCAAGGTCCTGCACGTGGATTGGGGCAATCCCAAGCACAAATACAGATTGGGCAAAGAATGGTTTGAGAGCAGCCCTGAGGAGAAGGACTTGGGGGTGTTGTTTGATGAAACACTCAACATGAGCTGTCAATGTGCGCTTGTAGCCCAGAAGATCAGCTGTATCCTGGGCTCCATCAAAAGAAGTGTGGCCAGCAGGTCAAGGGAGGTGCTTCTGCCCCTCTACTCTGATCTTGTGAGACCCCACCTGGAGTACTGTGTCCAGCTCATAAGAAGGACATGGACCTGTTGGAGTGTGTCCAGAGGGGGGCCACAAAGATGATTAGAGGGCTGGAGCACCTCTCCTATGAAGACAGACTGAGACAGTTGGGGTTGTTCAGCCTGGAGAAGAGAAGGCTCCAGGGAGACCTTATAGCGGCCTTCCAGTACCTAAAGGGGACCTACAGCAAAGATGGAGAGGGACTCATTATCAGGGATTGTACTGATAGGACAAGGGGTAATGGTTTAAAACTGAAAGAGGGTAGATTTAGATTAGATATTAGGAAGAATTTCTTTCCTGTGAGGGTGGTGAGACACTGGAACAGGTTACCCAGAGAAGTTGTGGAGGCCCCATCCCTGGAGGTGTTCAAGGCCAAGTTGGATGGGGTTTTGAGTAACCTGATCTAGCTGGAGGTGTCCCTGCCCATGGCAGGAGGGTTGGAACTAGGTGATCTTTAAGGTCTCTTCCAACCCAAACCATTCTATGATTCTATGATACGTTTTCTGGATTTTTTAGAGAATGGAGTTTTTCCCCTCCATTAACTCTAAATTCAAGAAAGCATCCTCCTTCAGGGAGATACTTAAGCACGTGCTTATCAGCCATTCAAATGTTAAAATGCAGGTGAAGTGCTATGCCTGTGAGGTATCGAGGTGTAAATTTTGTTTGAAAGCAATGTAGTTGCTATGGCCAATTAATATTAAGTGGAAGTTTTGCTTCATTGGGGGGATGAAATGACCTTTCGAATATATTTAAAAATATATAGACATGCATAGTTTTATTGAATGAATTTTTGTCTTCTGTCAACAAGTTTTGGCTTAGATGTATCTTTCTTTCTAGATGAAAAAGAGAAACTACATCCTTTGATGTCAGGCAAACTCACACATGCTTTATCATGGGCAGCTGATGAAGGAAGTGCTTTCCTGTAGCACCTGTTTCTCAGCTGATAAATTCTGCTTGATTCAGGTGGTAATGAATATTTTTAAGGTTTATCAGGATTCTCATCTGTTAGGATTTCACGTTCAGTACTGTGGGAATGTTTGTATGATGATTTAGGGTTTCCTAGTGCTTCCTAGTTGATTTTTGTTTTAATAGCTGTAATACTAAATCAGATAACCTGGTTAATCTGTCAGAATTGGAAATGTGTTCTAAAAATTGTACACATTATAAGAAATTTCTGATGCAATAAACATTTGTTCCTTTAAATGTTCTGCAATTAATGCTAGATGGTTTTATTTTAATGTTCCAAGAAATATAAATGCAGAAATAGCTACTGGAATTTGATGGCTCAGTAACACACAAATTTATTGGGTGGGCCAGAGCAGTTGAACTTGATCCCAAATATCCTGAGTATTCATGTATGATGGAATTGATTATGGTATTATTTAGCAGGTTTTGATCGCACATTTTTACATGTTTTCTAGAAGAGAATACTTATTGTCTCTATTGTGTTAGGAGACAGGGTACTTGTAGGTACTGTTAATGTTTTCCATGAAAGTTTTTTGGCTTCAAGATTACAAATAACAAGGCTTGAATTAATGCTACTAATTATATTTTTAAAAAGTTTAATAGATAAGAGCAAAGCATGGGAACAAACTTAAGTAGTTATCATAGTCATTTAAAAGCCCAGTGCAGAACTGTTGCCTGAGATTAGGTCTTGTACCAGAACAATAAAGCCAAATTGAGGAAGCTGTATCTTTTGCTGCAGTTACGTGAAGGTCATTTCTGTGACTGGGATAGAAGTCCTGTCCTTTCCAGGAAGCGCAGATGTCTTGAGCGTGCTTAGTAACTCTGGGATGTCCTGGACACATTAGATTTATTGCAAGTACATAAATTAACTCTAGCAAATACAGGCTGTAATTCTGATGTGCGGGTGTTGCATTGGATTTATGCTGCATATTCTGTGTGGTTTATCTAATCGTGTTCTGTACATCTGATGCATCTAGTAATTCTAACAGGGATTTAACAGTAATTACATTACTTTGCAAGAAAAATCTTTAATTTACAGTACTACTCATTAGAAAAGGGCAACTGGCGATTTCTCGGATGATTTTTGTGGTGCAGAAAAAATATGTATGTACATTTTAAAGTAAAACTGCAACAACAAAGGAAGTAGAACAAGAATTAATGTAACCTTTTCCTTTTAAAAATTCACTCCCGTAAAAAAAGTATGGATTTGTTTACAACCAAAGACTATTACTGTTTGGCCTGATAAGTAATTTCTGCTCAGATAAGCCACCAGCCAGCATACGCTTATGCTATTGGTGCTAGTCAGAAAGATACACTATCAGAAATCTTGGGGAAATTTGTGTAAAGGCTGTAAAGGTTAATTTAAAAAAAAAAAAAAGTAATTTTTAAATCAGGACAACTTGTAAAATCCTCCAGCCTTGCTCTTGCATTCTCTCACACTTTGCAGCATCCAAGAAACAAAACATTCCAAAATACTTTTGCCTTGAACAGCTGCAAGAATGTAACTTTGTTACTGAAAGAGAGATTAAAAAGTGTAAATGCTTCCAGCTGTTGCAATTTACAACTTTAAGTAGTTGAACTGCTATTTTCAACAAGTACCTCTGTTTGTAGGGATATACCACATACAATATTTCAGGAATTTAGTATTTCAGATACAGTCTTTGTTTTAACATGTATGTGACAAGTTGTATTAACTTTAATCTCTGACTTTTTTTTTTTTTTTCATATTTTCTGAATCCAGCTTTCCTATCCCTTTATACATTTATGTAGCAGAGAATTCAGTTCATTATCAACTTAGGTCCTGATTCACCTCCTTTATTTCCTACTTTCAACATTTGGATTAACTGTGTTTAGAAGCATACTAGAACTATTAGTTAACAGTACAAATTATGTGATCCAAATCCCATTAAAAATTTATTTTAGCTTGCAAAATTTTACTCATAGGTATTAGGGCTAGAGATTATGATAGTTTGAACAGAAGAAACTATTTTTCCCTCAACTTAAATGTCCTCAGAGTGAAGCTCTGGGGAAAAAAATGTAACATGTAGTTGAAAACTAATATTTTGATTAGATACCACATCTAGCATGCTGATTTTTGTAGACTGGAAGACTTCTCACACGTTGTTTATGGATGGGAACATAGATCCCATGAAACATCGTGAGCCCTCACACTGAGCTGCCACAATTTATCTTGAGGTGAAGTTCTGAGGCAGATAGATAGTCAGCAAAAGCAATGCCACTAAAGAAATACAGACATTATTCCATTTAAACATTTCTGGTTTTGGAAATATTCCGGGTTCTTTAAAGCGTTCAACTTTTCAGCTACAATTAGAAATTTCCCAAGAAACCTGACATGCTCTGAAATACTTTTGCTGTTGAAATTCTGGGTTGGCTTTCTTCAACAAGCCAACTGACATGAACTTCTGTCTTTTCCTTCATTAAAAAGTATTATAGCTCCTCTTAAAATTTTAATTTTAAGAATTGGATATCATGATGGAATATCTATCACAGCCCTAGAGGACTTGTCCTAATAATTAATTATTCACAATGTTTTATTTCTGCCATGTATGTCCAGTTCAAATTTATCAAGATTCTGCCTCCTGGAATAATTTTTTGGTATGCTCATATCTACTAATTTAGGACCCCATACTAGATATGTCCTTATTGTGCAGACACTGATAGGCTGTTGGTAATTTAACGGTGTCTGTATTTTTAATATTATATTAATTTTTTTCAGCCAGTCTCTAGAATGCAAGTTTTCTCGTAGGTTTTTCTTGCAACTATTTCTGAAGCTCAGAAATTTAAATTAATAAATTAGCAGTTGGCATTTTTTTGATAATAAATATTTTCATAGCACTCTTTATGCCAAGATTAGCAATGAAATTCTTGGTTCTTAAACACTTTCATGCAAAGGATGGGTGTATTCTGGGAGTTACTTGCTTTTGAGGTCCATTTTTATGGAGATTTTCAGCAGTTTCCTGCCAGTGTTTGTTTTTCTTTATTGTTGCCCTTAGAGTGAGAAAAAATTGTGTGTATTCCTGAGGCATACAGTGAACATATATGGAAATAAAGTCTGTGGTAACGATTGGTATAAACAACCGACACAAATATTGATAATGAGGTATAAACAATTGACATAAAATATGTTAGTAACCTGAGGTATCTGCTGTCTCAGTTCTCAAAACCTTGAATGGCATGGTGACCTTTTGAAAAATCATTTCCTGACTAACTACTTCCTGTTATTAGCATTACAAAATTATTTTAGACATTTGTTTTAAGCTTATGTATCAATATATGTGCTGCTGTATTAGTGACAGCTGTGGACATGGCTATTCCTTGGATGTTTACTTGAAAAGCAGTAGACTTTTAAAATTCTGGTAATTTCAAAGAAATATATAACCGCATATGCAGATGCCAGAAGAAGCAGCTAGCTGAGCTGCCTGCTCATCTATTGAATATCTTACAGGTAAACTGCCAGGTAAAAGGGAGTGGAAAGGTATAAGTGGCAGAAAAATACTGGTATCATAATGAAGAAAAGTGTTGCTTTACCTGTGTAATCAGAACCTGATGTTTCTGCCTTTATAATATTATCAAGTTTTTTATCTTCTTTCTTTTCTTTGAGCTCTAGACCCCTTGTCAAGACTTCTGTCTTGACGTCTTCCATTTTCACAACAATTTTTTCCTATATTGTCATATTACTGTTCTCCAGTTAGTTCAAAATCCCTCCAAAAAAGGGAAATTTTCAGATGCTTTGCAAAGTAGACAACTTCTCTTTCCGTGATGCTCAGGGAAGATTGAGAGCTGGTGAAATGAGCGAGTGTTCACAACACCGAGAACCCTTCATCTGATACAGGAGTTCCTCTAGGATACTGCAACTATAATTTGGAATAGTTATTTTGCTGTTATGTGGGGGTTTTTTGCTAGAGGGCTTTTTTATATCAGTTTGAAAAGGTGAACTCTGAGGTTAGGACTTTTGTCTTTGATCTCCACAACACCGTCTTGCATCCAGCAGTGCTTATTAGTTCAAAGCGCAATGCTGTATGAAAATGATGTATCTGACTTCCATGGGCTTTGGAAATGATATGACTGCATCAACACTGTGCTGCATCTTGAGCTAAGAAAACCAGCTAGATCCAAGCTAGCATATGAGGAAGCAGTTCTGGTATCTATACCTGCAGCACTGTTAGTTGTTACTTACTCAATTTGCCAACAAATGTTTTTTTAACCACTATTGCAACAATCAAGCCTCAACTATCATCCACTGAAAATATATTCGATTTAAATTATTTTGAACTCAGTTTAGTAGGTATGTTTATTAGTTAAGAATTGCAAAAAAGGATGGATTAATGCCCTGGAGCATACAATATTATTAACCTACATGATTTTCCTCTGTAGTCAGGCTTTGAAGTTACAAATCAAAGTAATTTGTATGTTCTAGTTTATAGGACACTAAAAAGAAACAGCTCTTCAAAGAGCATGTATTTTTATAAGAAATGGAAAGCACAATTTCCAAACAGAAGAAATAATAACTTGTGGTTTTAGCAACAAAAGAAGAAGAGTTTTAGTAATGAACTGTATTAAAGGTACTGAATCTGCCACAAGAACTATTGGATGTTTATCCTAACTTAAGTAAGTATGAGTTTATTTTTTAGAATCCAGTAAAAAAACCACAGAACTTGTGAAATTAATCTTTGACTCACAATTTTACACTGTAATTGATAACTTGCTGGTAGTGGCGATGGAAGCTAATGCAGTAGTGTAATTTTTATAATTCCTATAGATGTTTTTTAAATAATGTGGATTGTTGTTCATTCACTACTATTTATTACGTGCATACTCTATTTACATATATTTTAATTTTTGTAGTTCTTTTTTTCTTGACTTGTGTCTTTAATACCTTATGGATCAAGCACACTAGATGAAAATGATGTTGATATTTAGAGGATGTCAGAAGTAAAAATTGCATAATAAATGAAAAATGTAAATGAGGTGGGAGATTACCAAAGCAATCTGTTTTTAAGTTAATTTAAATTCTTGAAGAATAATTATTTGCTTTACAGCAAAGAAAAAAAGTAAAATCTTCAATTGCTGGCTAAGTACATGATTTGCTATGATACTCAAACCTTTGTATGGAAATAAGCATATAATAATACAGTTCCAGGAGAGTTTTCAAGCTGAATTATGCAAACCCTGGCAACTCTTTCCTCAAAGAGCTCTAGAGGAAGTGTGTGGGGCAGAGGAAGAAAGGGATTCTCTTAAAAACATACATTTTTTTTTTTTATCTAGGAGAGAAACAGTATTACAGAGAAGGGACAGAATTTCTGGTAAACAGTTTATTCCTTATACTTTTGCAGATAGTATTACATCAGTTTGGCTGTGGGAAATAAGAATAGCATGCAGTACTCTTGTGTCATTATTTTCTGTATTTTGGGGAAAAAAGCATGGCTGCTTTTGGGAATGTCTGTTTTAGAGGTAAGTCTTTAATTCAGTAAATGTTTGCACGTTTTTAGTTCTGTGTCTAAGAAAAGGATATAGCATATGAAGTGCTTAGAAGAATCAAATATACATCTATTATACCACAAAAATTTATTGAAAAGAAACTGCTTTACTGTATCAAGTCTAGGAAAGTACCCTGCTTTCTGCTTGTAGTCAGATCCGCTGAGTGGAAGGTGCAAAAAATTCTGTCACAGACACTTATCGACTAATTTGCATTAAGAGATATTTCTTCCTCACCTCCATTAGTATTTGGCTTAAATCCTGAATGATTTCATTAGCTACGTAAATGCTTAATCTCTTGAAAACGCTGCTAAGCTCTTGCCCTCATTGAAAGCTGTGATAATTTGTTCTAGTTAATTTTGTATTTCAATACATTACCTTTCAGTTCCACTAAACGTTCTTTGTTTTTCTTTTTTTAAATAATGGAGAGATAATAAGGACACAATTTTTATCCTGTCTGTCCTATTATTTTGCACCCTTCTGCTGTTTGTTCTTACTAGGTTCTTCTCTAAGCAGTACTAATTTTTTCAGTTTGTTGGTGCCGTCACTGCATTTGTATGTGAGGTAAAATAAGATACTTATGGAAGTTGATGCCATTCATCCTGTTTTTTCAACATACAGTAGTATTTATGAGACAGCTGTAATTTGTGCTGTAATTATTCTTTTGACATATGAAAGACACTGATCTATTCAGAGTTGTCCTGCACCTTTTTCAAAGGAAAGGGGGCAATTTGTAAAAGGTTGCAGAAGAAAGCACTGCTTTAAATCTATGTTTTATAGTCTTACTGCAAGTGTGTAAGAAAGTTAAATAGCGTTTTTAATTTCTTTTCCACTGGGAGTGTGCCTCATTTCAGATACCTCTTTTGTGTTGCTTTAGGGGGAAAAAAATTGTACTAAGCTCTGGAAAAATTCTTTTGGAATCTCTTAATGGGGCTGTATTGCAAGGGGATGTGTTACAAGCACTTCAATACATTTTTATCCCTTCCAGAATGTTGACTGCTTCGTCAGTGGGAAGAACGTAAGAATGTGGAGTTAAATCAGGGAGATGATAGAATGGTTTCCTGTTAAATATAAACCAATGTATGTACTAACATAAGTATAAGCAGGGGATGGCTTATGGAAACAAACAAAGCAGGCAGCATTCTTGAAGAGAAAGTGGTGATGGAAGTGCTTTCAAGCTCCTTTTGTCCACAATCTAGTTCACTGAGGAAGTGGAAAAAATTCTTGATGTATCTTAGACTTTGTGGTCTCTCCTAGGTATAGTGCTGCATGCTCGCTAACTTTTTACTAACTTGTTCTCCTAAGCCTTAGGAGACTTTACAAGAGATTCTCAAAACAGACTTACAACCATCTCCGTGTGGAGGATCCCTTTAAAGCACATAATCTGACCCAGGTATATGAGCATGGTAGGGACTTTTCTACTAGCAGAGAACCTGTTTCCCAGTAGGATCTTATCCTGTTTTCACATCTGTCATTCAACAGTCTTTTGGGTGCATGGCTACACACCCATTCCTTCATCTGTCAACGAAGATAGTCTTCTTGGTATTCATAATCTCTGCTAGAAGGGTATAGAATAGCCAAGTCCTTGGAGATTGTCATTATTGCGCCACAGTGAACGAGCACGAAGATATGATACGAGCACTGAGATATGATGCAAGGCCAGAAGCATAGAACCACTCCAAAATACAGGCACCTTCCCTGCAAACTCAGTCTCTGTGGCATTTCTGAAGAATTTCTCAGTCTCTGGAGTGCCATTTACCCTCCTGCAAAATCTATGCATCTAGACCTACTGCAATGCTTGGCAAAACATTACTGTTGTCACTGTTTTAGAAAAGTTTTCTAGTTGTTTTGTTTGTTTTTTAAGTAACGTAGTTGATAGGTGGTTTGAATGCAAATGTGTTTATACTTGACTTCTGTAGAAAAAGCTAAATCAGAACATGATTTGGCAAAATCTTTCATGATGTTGTGCTGACAAAAGGCAGATTCACAGTTTGCCCTTCTGCTGTGGAGTCTTCTTATGCTGTGGAGTCCCATTAATAAATCTGGAGGTCAAACTGAAAGGATGGTAGATTTTAAAAGCACCCAGTCTGATGGGATCAAGTATGGGAACCTCCATAGTGCAACTGTGCCAATGTGTCAACGCACATACAATAGTTTTCAGTTCTATTCAATTGTCTGTTTTAATTTTCTGAAAATTTCTAAGAAATGCTTTACATATATTTCTTTATTTTCTTAAATAAGATACCTAAAGATGCATAGAAAAAGGTGTTTAAGGAGAAAATAATTCTTGACAAGTAAGAGCTTGTTTACTAGATAAACTGATTGAGGTCCATAAAGAGTAATTGTAAAATGCTTCATTTAAACCACAAGCATTACATATATAGTAGAGGATCTTTTATAGATTAGCTAGAGTGGTTATTGGTAAGGATATGTAGTAATTCTTTTTATGTAGTAATTCTTTTTTTTCTCAAATAGTCCTTCCAAGCTGCAGTTACAGCTGTGATATCCTCCCCGTCCCCCTCCCTCCCCCCAGTAATGAGATACCATATCCAGATGCTATACATGCATTTGCAGTTAGTAACTGAAGCTGTGTATCAAACTGGCACTCTTTTTCAGAAATTCCCAGCAAAGAATTTTCTCTTGATGTGTATTTTAATACATATCCAAATAATGTTATGTTTATGTGGGTCTACTTAGTTTGTCTGATCCATCATGAATAAGTATCCTTTAGTTAAATTAGTGTTTAAAGACAAAGTTACTGTTGCTTACCTCTCATGGGATAAGATAATAGACTAGAATATTTCAGTTGGAAGGGACATACAACAATCATCTAGATAAGGAGTGAAAACTAGGGAATGAAGCTTTTTAGTTGCAAAAGGTAGCAAGACCGTTAACACATCTTTTCAGAACCACAAGAAATAAGCCAGTGTGTTATGTTGTTAATCTTTTTTTGTAGGAAGATTTTAAGTATATGTTATATGTGGAATAAACTATAAATTGGCATTCTAATGGCTGTAAATCTCCTAGTAATTTATGATCGATTAGCATGAAAAGTTTCCTACAGATTGTATAGTCTTAAGAGCGGTCTTTTAAATGATTCCTAGAATATGGAAATTGCATACTTTCTTTTAAGAGAGCTTGAATGGGTTGCTCTATGAAAGTATTCTTCTATCTTGCTGTTTCAGGAGAGTGAATTCAATGTTGAAAGAAAAGCAAGTAGTATTTCCAAACAGTTTTAGAATGCATATACCAGCTAATAGGTGTGATAACACTTTAACTGACTTGCACTGATGAATGTGAACATAATATACTAATTCTCACATTTGCAGTTTTAATACTGCAATGTAAGTCTTCCTTAAGTTTCCCTTCTTCTCTTGGTAGGACTGGCAGCAGAAGCCCACATCCTTGGTCGCACTGAAAATTTTTAAAACCTGGAGCTACTTTCTATATAGTTACTCTTTAATTATTTGGTTATAAGTTGGGATAATTTTTTGAGTGTTTAATGTCAAATGCTTTCCTTTGTCAGAATCCATGTCTTGTTTATTGAAGTTATAGAAATTTATTACATGACATTTAATTACTGTGAAAGAGCAACATGTGTAATGTAAACTTCAGAAGTGTATGTGCTTGTGCCATAACTTCTAAAACATCATTGTAATGGGGACTAAAAATAACAGCGTGTATTTTGTTATTGCCACTTCACTTGGTGTTTTAAAAAATTGCTGTTGGCAACCTTGTAATAAAATAAGACTAACTGGGCACTTGTGTTCAGTCAGATAAGGCCTTATCTACTCAAGAGACTTTTGTTTCTGTGAACATTCAGAATGTAGAGCTACTAAATTTCTAAAGGAAGGTGCTACATTACTTTCAGGCTTATATATTCTTAACAGCAGTATTACAATTGCAAAAGATCTTTATTTCTGGTGATGTGCCAGTCACTAAAAAGTTAACTTTAAATTTCATCTTTTAAGCTAAATTTGCAATGCTGGGTGAATATAAATATCCTCATATTTAATGTAGATAATGAATGTGGGTCATAGGAAGCAGAGATAAAGCTTCTCTTATTAAGTACAAACACAAAAAGCCGCAGACTTGCAATTTAAAATTTGAAGTTGAGATTTTTACTGAAATATTGAAGTGAAAAGTAGCTGGCAATCCTTGAAGTGGTTAGAGACTCATAAAGGTTGGGGTAATTCCTATTTTGTAATTACAGTAAAAAATATAAAAATCTGAGATTTCAAGGAGACAGTCTAAACAGACTTGATATTTGCTGCCTTAAGGGTGAGGACAAAAAACTTTCGAGATCAAAGTGTCCATGTAATCCATGCACACCACCATCATACTGGAGCATTGCTCTTGTTCCTTAGTGGGACGGAGTAGGGCTTGCTCTCCCCTCTGTCTCTAGGCCCTCTAGAAGGGTTTTCACAATTGGAGTTTATTCCTAAATGGATGGGATGGGTACAAGCTACATGACCTCACAATTTCATTTCCTAACTTTAGAGGAATTAAATTTTATGCAGCCTACTTAATAATTTTTGGAGCTCTAGCCATAATCACATAGCCTTGTTACAAATGTGAAATGTGCACGTTATTAGGAAGATCTAGAAATTCTTCTAGTGCAGAGCAGTTATCAAAAATTGTAAGCATCCAAAAATATTTCTGCTAGGATACATCACATGATTTTATGCTGCCTTCAGCACGATTGAGCCTTCACAGCCATTGTAAATAACCTAAGTGGTTGTAGCTCTTTGACAAAAGGCTATTCCAACATCTTCTAAATGATTTCTAGTATTAGAAGTACGAGATGGCCAGTATCACTGCTTTTAAAAAAAACCAAACCACCACAAACCAAAATGACTTCACCCCCTGCTCTTGAACTACTACAGTTCTTTTGTTCTTGGTATCTTTGTTACAGCTGTGCACTAGACACAGTGTTGAACTGTACAATGTTTAGCATATGCTGTGGGTGCAATTAGTTTTAAAGCCCTTTCCTGCATGATTTCCTTCCTGGGTTTTTGTTTTTGTTTTTGTTTTTTTTTTTTTTTTCATTGTGAAGTCAGAGTGTTCCTGAAGCTTATTATAGTGTCACAGAAAGGGTGGAGAGAAAGAAGAAAGTCCTTACATCTTCAGCCCATACACAGGGATGATGCAAGACAAATTAGGGTCAGTTTACATATTTTAAGAAAAAAAAACACAACACACACAAAAACATAACACACACTGGGGCGTTCTTACTCAAAACTAGTTTTATTTTTAAAAATAAGTTGAATGCATAGCACTCACAAAGATTCCATTGTTTTGGACATTTTGCATTTAGGAGCACCATTCTTATTTATGCCATAAAAAACACATTTTGGTTCTAATAGTAAGAACAGTGTATTTTTAACGTACACTGGTAAAGCCCTTTTAAATAATATATTGAAACTGTTCAGTGTACATTTTCTCTGTAATCATTATGCAGCTGTAGTGTCAGAAAAAACTCAGACTAAGTAATAAATTAAAAACAAACACCATGTAGTGGATCTTTTTACAGTTGACCTAATGTCTTAAAATAGTCAAATAAAAAATACCCTATTAAATGTAAATTTGCAGTATTAACTAACTGAATAAGCCCCCCAACCATTTTAATTCCAGTGTTAAGTATTAGTTAATTTTTTATATATCAAATGCCTATGGGATAAATTTACTAATACCCCAGAAAAGAAGAGCCTATACTGCTGTGTCACAAATAAAGATGACAAGTTAGCTGATTTAAAGATTTTACAGAACAAAATGCTACAGGCATCTGCTGTTATTTCAAGTCATGGTCTATTACAAGACTGTACATTCATAGCATCAGAGGTAGTTAGAGCACTGAGGACTTGGATATAGCATTGCAACAAAATGAAACCAGCAGAAAGAAGTCGATTTCCCTCTTAAATGGATAACAATGCTGAACAAAAAGCATGGCATCTTATGAGGTGGAAAGCCTCTACTTAACACTACCCCCAGACATGGGGAAATACTCATTAAGAGATGAAGAGAGGAGAGAAAAAAAAAAAATCAAAACCAAAGCAACTTGCACTTTAATTAAAGAACTGACCACCCTATGCCTATCGCAAAGTTGATTCTCCACCATAAAGCAGAGAGGGTCATCTCTTTCATTCACCCTCCTATCCCTCTTGTCTTGCACATATATGCTACAAAAGCCCACAACAAAAATCGGGATTTATGCAAAAACAAAACAAAAAAAACAGGATTTCTTCTCCTCAACAATAAATAGGTTTTTGTAGCATGTTATCATTCAGCCCCGGAAAGAATGAACACAGCTCTTCTCCCTCCATTCTGAACAGTATGGTAAGGCCCCCTCTCCTGTGATAAAGCCTTCCTCTTAATATTGATAATGTATCTTAATTGCCCCTGCTTTCAAAACAGTCTCTGTAAGATTCATAATACTTCGGTGTCATTAGATGGTACACAATTTTAAGTGCTGCCCCAAAGACAGGGAAGAAGGAGGTGGTAAAAGAACAAATAAACAAAAAAGCCTTAAGCCCACATACTATAAAGATATTTTAAAGTAGGAATAATCCTGTCATCCATACCTCTTCCTCCCATATTCTACCACAGGAGAAAGTCAAATTTCTTCTTGTATTTAAAAAAAAAAAGGAAAAAAAATTGTCCATTAATATCTCTACCATCATTTTCATCCAAGAGTTGGACGAGTGAAGCTTTCTACCCTCAGACTATCCACTCCACAGGACACAGTGTAATTCCATAAAGTTATGTAATTAGCACCTTAATTGTGATAAAGCAGTTGACTCTGCAATATATTTTTGATCCACCTGTTTAGAAGAGTAAATCTCTGCATTTTCTTCTAGAACTCCCAAATAATAGAAGAAAAAGTTGCCCC
Source organism: Vanellus vanellus (assembly GCF_965231255.1). NCBI lineage: Eukaryota > Metazoa > Chordata > Aves > Charadriiformes > Charadriidae > Vanellus > Vanellus vanellus. The sequence goes on along the minus strand of NC_138912.1, from coordinate 18,031,441 downwards.
ACCATTACCTGAGAATTTCCCTCCACTCTAAGCCTGACAGAACTGGATTTCTATAAGTATTTATCTGTACTTTTGTTGTATGAGTGATACTGTCAGTACAATTGGAGGATGCTTTCCGTTGGTTAATAATACATGTGTGTTTGTGTGTGTGTGTGTGTACACAGAGGAATCATAGCCACTGTAGTAGTTCTGGTACAGTACGAATTCAGCTGAAACTTTCTCTTTTCTTCAGTTACTCAATACCACGCTGCTGGGCAGTAGTTTACATCCACATTCAGTGAACACTATAACATGTCCCTTTGGTACTATACATATAGATGCCCTGAAGAAAAGCCACTCCACTTGATATAGTCTCTTCCCTCTCTACCTTCCTCCCTCAAGTTATACCCAATTAAGTGTACAAACCAGCAGCACAGAGTAATGAGTAGAAAATTCCCTGAGTTAGTATGAAAGAGTTACTTTAAACATAAAAAGGATAGGGAGGAGAAAAGAAGCAAAAACATAGTGTCTATTCTGTGAGGTACAAAACTTAAAAACTAGCCAAAATACCAGTTAACTCAAATGCCTTATCCTAAAGCAAATATCCAACACAAGTGCTGAAAAAGGGGCAAGAGTATGGAGCTAGCCAGATGAGATTTGTTTCTTCCTGTGGTCCCCATGTATCTGGAGAAGTCTGGCATTCAATGGATTCTTAAGTTTCAGTAAATTTAAAGTAAGCATTAATACTGTACAGTGGTATTACATAAATGTCTTCAAAATAATACTGCATATCTCCTTCATTAAAAGGTAAGTCTGTAGTTAGTCCACAGCTATTTCTCCTTTGACTAGTATTTCAAAGATGTGCGTTAGAAGCACAGAATATTCTGAATGTCAAAGTAAGAACTTATATTCCCCCAGGTATACACATTCTTTTTAAAAGGCATTCTGTGTGCTTGTTCTTTGCAGTCTGTATTTGAGCTATGGTACTCGTTGCCAGTCCAGTTGCTTTTTTCTGGAAAGACACTTTTTTTTTTTTTATTCAATTTGTTGCCCTCAAACTTACCTGAGGTTTAACAAAAAAAAAAACCAACCAACCAACCAACCAATTCCCCTCAACACAACTTCCCATCTCAAAGAAAGCACAAAACCATTTTGTACTTATCACCTCTCAAAGCAGGGAGTAATACAGGAATATCGTCCATTCACTTGATAACTCCGGTTGTAGGAGACACTTATACATGGCTTCACTTCTAGCGGAACAGCTAGTGACACTGCAGCACCAGTCTGTACGTGGCCTCGAGCCTGAACACTAGACTGTAAGGCAGCAGGGCAAGTCTGAAGTGGGTAAGATGCTGTATGATTAGATGACAGTATCTGTTGGCAGTTTTGCTGCTGTGATGTCTGATGGTGATACTGTAACGAAGACTGATGAGCTTGGAGATACTGTGGTATGTGCTGTTGGGCATTAGACTGCTGGGGAGTTGGAGCTGGGGTCTGAAATGCAGTATGTTGGGCAGACTGAGCATGTTGTCCTTTTTGCTTGTTTGCTTCCTTCACATCATTATCATGCGCACTAAAAGAAATTGAGAAGACAGAATACATGGAAGTAGATATTAAAATAATTAACAAACTTTTAAGAGCACTCTAAAAAAAATGGTGCAATTTTGAAAGCTTCCAAAGCTTTCAAAAAAGAAAGAAAATAATTTTAGCCTACCCTTTAAAAACATCTAAGGTTTTAAAATTTGTTTCTTTAGGATAGTTTTCTTTTCATCATTTCACATCGCTACATAGCAATACAAAACACAGATGAAAGCCAAGTGCAATACAAATAATACAGCAGTATCTAAAATTACCAGTGCAATAAAGTCTGCTAGTGTACTGCAATAAAGTGCCAGATTACCAGAACCTGAAATTAAAACTTACTTGCTGCTTCTACTTCATTCAAATTGGGTAACAGAGTATAGGGTTTTTAAAGACATGATATGAGAGTGTTTCTTAAAGATCTACATTACAGAACTTAAAGAGTATATGTATATTGATATTGCATCCTGTTCTGGGGATTGGAAATGCATTTTTTTCCCTTTCTCTCACCTTTTTTGTAGCCCACCCAGACTTAAGTTAAACAGTTTAGCTCGCCTGAATTCCCTTTGATTTACACCTGTCTGAAATGTATTTAGACATGCTCTTTCTCTTGCTCTTATGGCGAGGTTAAGTAGGTGCTACCTACACACTTCAGTCAGGCCTAAAATCATAAGTTTTTTGCTACTGCCTATACAGGGCAGATCTGTTGAAGACAATTGGGGTTCACCAGTTTTTCCTAAAAGATTGCTAACTTCTGCAACAGCACTTGCATGCTTTAGGTATTACTCCTTTCATTACACACATTAGTGAAGCCAAAAGAGGACGTTATCAGAGTGATAACATCACACTTATAAGGGAGATGTGATTCCTCCAGATACAGCTGCTCCAATGCTTCTACGAACACAACTGTGTTTAGATCTGGGCAAAGGCCAACTTCGGTAGGAGGAAAGAAGTTATGGTGGGCATAGGTTTTGATCTTAAGGTTTAGAATAAAAGAACTGATTGTGTAACATCCCTTCCCATTAAGGTACACTTGGCATTCGTTGGCATTTTTATCTTATGTCAGCTGTATCTCTCCACTGTAGTGCAAAAATAGATACAACCTCCTGGTCATTTCCTCCCCCCAAAGTTGGCCACTCAAACAGTCTGCATGTTTGATCCATAATCTGCTGGAGCATCCCTTGAACTTCCAAGGCACAGAGTCTTCAGAGTAAGCAGGACCTCCTAGGCCTTCAGTACTCTTCACTGTCTCTTTTTGCTCTCAGCAGACTAGAGATTGGGAACAAGCTATTTAACAGATTCTTAAAGCATGCCAGAAGATGTTCAGTGGAAATGCAAGGCTGAGGTTTGTTTGTTGAAAGAACAGGAAAGAGGTTAGATCTGATAAGGTTTTCTTTTTTGGAAAGAACAAAAAAGAGTTATTACCTAACAATATTACCTAAGTGTTTTTGGAATAGAAAAATGGAAATTCAAAAAGAAATTTACTTTCAGTGCTACCAGCAATTAAGCATACCAACAGATGTGGAAATGGGCTTAAAAAAGGCTGCTGTTGTTAACTTACATTAATAGTCGCTCTATACACGGCACTAGGAAATCCCAGGAGTACGCAGTAAGATGATGCAGTCGGGTAGGCCATGTAGGTGAGAGACGCAAGATAATCCTTGAAGAAGCTACACACGCAGTAGCAACTAAAGAAGGGGCATAACTTAAAAATGCATGATCTAGAAAGAAGGAATAAGAAAAAGATTCATTTAAGTTGGACATATTCTGTCAAGACAACAAGGGAATCATTACCTGAAATATAACTCACCTTGCAGTGATACTTCCAGAAAGTAATCAGCATATTTTGCCATATATAACTTAGTCTTCTCTAAGCAAACCATTGGCCAGCCATCATGAAGATCAGTCTCATGGACAGCAATAGAAAGATAATAGTCGATGAAATGAGCAGCAGTTGGGAGGCACAAATTCCACTGAAATGTTTCTAGCAACAATAACTCCATATGAAGCAAATTCTGTTTTGTTAGTACCAAATTCATGTTAGTCATACAACCCAAGCTGTTCAACTGTTCAAGTTTGGGAACACTGTCTTCCTTTTCTTCAAATTTACCTTCAGATGAACAGAAAGAGGAGGGGGGAAAAAAAAAAAAAAAGGTTCAGCATGAGTGAACTATAAAACAGATTGTATCTAATGTCTGCGTCGGTCACATTTCAATTCTGCTATGTCAAACAAGCTTGAGACTTTCCTGCAGATCCAAAGCTCAGATGGAAGATGTCATCAGAGACAGAACAGGGTATGTACTACAAAGGGCTAAATTTCAGCAGATAATGTCAAACACCATAACACATATAGGATATTGTGCAGTGCTATGTTTCCTGTTGGTTTTCCCACCCCGGTACACAGAAGCTGGTTGCCAAGAAAAGAAGTACACTGTATTAGGACATCACTGGCACTGCACACGCAAGTTTTTGTCACCAAACTATTGTATAATCTGTCCCCATCATCAATGAAATACCATTGCGATGTGACTTGGCATACACACCACAGCATTTGGCTTTAATCACCCCCCCCCCCCCCCCCCCCTTTTTGTTTTGAAAACTCATTAGAGTATAGCTAGAGCTCTAGCCAACGTGGTTGCTTTTAATGCCTGTTATGGTAGGTACAGTTTTAGATTTGATAGCTGGTAAGCTGCTCCAGCAGTTCAAACAAGCGGATTTCAGCAATGTGCATGGGAAACCCCACACTGCCATATACACTGTTTCAACTTTAACACTGCTAGTAGCTTCAGCTTTCCTTGGCCTTTAACTCGTCAGGCCTGTATGTTTTTAGCCTGAAGCAAAATTGTGTAGGTAGGAAACCCATTAATAAGAGAAACAAATGTCACATTTCCATGCAGTTTGCCATATGGTTGTGCTATTTCAATTTCATTGCAAATTCTTTCCATCTTACACTCTCTGTTCAGTACTACACAATATATTGTTAATGCACATGTTTAGAGAGTTTTGCAGGACTGAACATACTAAACATTTGCCTTTTTTCCAGTAGTGGAGGTACTTATACAGGACTTAATCCAACACCAGTCCCAGTCTGTTAGTTTTTGTTTCTCATACTCTACTAAATTACTGAAATAAAAGCTTCAGGAGTCACATAATCATTTCTCTTATTACTTGTATAACCTTATCAGATATATCACAGTGTGATTTGTCCAACTTATTGCACTGCTGATTAAACTGCTTGCTTAAGCCACACAGGGCAAAAGTTTAAAACAACACTCTGTTTTGTGCTCTCTGAACCAATGCATACACTGCTTCTCAGAACAGTGAGTACTACAAGCTTTCAGAGGTGTACTTGCAGCTTGTCATGGAAGATGGCAAAGGTGATTAAAAAAAATATTAAAATTATAATTCTCTTCAGAACATTAATTTCATTTGAAAATCTGGCATTAGTTCAAAGCCAATCCATTTTCCTAAATGGACTACACTGGTTTCTGAGGCAAGGTTTTCATACTCAGCACCTCATCCCCTGCCGAACGATGACTGCTGGCTGGTGGCATCCAGTCAAAGTTTACCCCCAGAAGAATCTGAAATAAGCCTGTTCTTGTTTAACTTTTCTGCTCAATAGCTGTGTTGGTGGAGACAGGGGACGCAACGAAAGGAAGCAGCATACCAAAAATAGCCACCACCTCAGCACTCTGGTTTTCTAGTGAAGAGGGCCTAGAGCTACAATGCAATATATCTTATCTGGGAAAATTAAAATAGATTCATAGAAACAGATCAGCAGAAACCAAACCAACAGTTAATTGTGCTACCAGGACCTGTTTCTCTGAATCTATTGGTTTAGGATCAAGTGCATACCAGCAAACTACATCCACATTTCTTTGGAGATACCTAAAATGGGTCCACAAGTGTTGAAAGATGGATACAAGCCACAAGAATCTAGCCAGGGTCAATATGCAGCACTGTTCATAATGAGTGTTTGTAATTAATTCTGTCTTCAGAATACTGTGCATTCACCAATGTGTTTCACCAGTATTACATTTTGTATGTGATAAATACAGGACTTAGGTTATCCTTAGCTTGTTTAAAGTACATTGCAATTTATGAAATCTGACATATTCCAGAACCACGCAGCACCGTGAGCAAGGTGCAGCGCAGTCTACAGATGGTTTATTTATTTTTGCCTTTATCACAGGTATGCAAATTTCTCATTTCCAGCACTGGATCTACCTATTTTGAGAAAGACAGTCTTTCTATTCCTACAACACAGCTCTGAAAGTTCACCTTAGAATAATTTATTTCCAAGCATAAACATTAGTTTTTAATCACAGTTTGTTTTTTCTTCCCTCAGTTTCATCAGGTGCCAACATAAGTCAAAACAAGAGCCTAAAAAAAGGCTCTACCAGTTGGGCCAAACTGATATACACTAATCCGCCTGTCTTTTATAACCGCTTTGTTTCCCCTATCTGCTATATCCCATCAAGACACGCCTTGTATTTGGCAGTAGAACCTATATTGCTCTAGTTAAGTTTGATGCTACATACTTACTTGCTAAAAGTAAACAGGAAAGAGCAACCACATGCAGCTGCTGTATAGATATGTCATAACGATCCATAAAGAGGTCCAACAGATACACAGCTAGATGTCGTGCAGCAGGACAAAGTCTGAACCGATTGCTCACAATGGCAATCAGATCTGCAAAGTATCTTCTCAGATGTAACTGGGGAGATTGGCCTTTGTAGGAGGGCAGCTTCAGCTCCTAGATAGACAGCAGTATGTAATTTTATTAAAACCATCATTTAGTTTGAATTGGTATCAGATCAATATAGCTGTTATTCTAAAATTTATCATGGAATTTTCAAAGGATTTCTCCCTTCTTCCTTACGATCTCATTGTTTCAACATCCCTTTTCACAGACCAAGATCTAGTTGTTATATTACAGTAAAACTAGGAAATAATTTGGTCCTGTACAACATTAGTATAACAATTTAAAATGTAACATCTTTCAATTGGGCAATCGGCTAGAGTGACTTTAGCTTTTACCACTTCTGCTATATCACCTCTGCTGCAAAGGCTGTACCTCCCAGCAGGGAAACAGCAAGGGTATGTGAGTGCTTCTCAGCTGCTTCAACGCAAAGTCCAATAGCTTAACTCAACCCCCTCCTGCTACGGCTCAATCTGAGCAATCAGACTTTGTACTGAAGTGTTTGCAAGTTCCAATGCTGCCAGATCTCCTGCAGGTGCCTCCAGAGGAAGGGCACTAACAGCTAGCTGAAGGTAGCAACGTTGGGAAGAGGAATGGGGTGTGCATGTGTTAATATTCACTGCATACATGTGTTTAAGCCCTGACTTAATCTGATCTGATTGACATTGCACTGACACTGATTACAGTGTGCTTTCAGGCATTTAGTTAAACCTCATACGGTCTCAGATTTGGGGGACACACACCCCACAACACAAAAGCTCTACCAACACCACAGATAAGAAAAATCTGTGGCACAATCTATTTTGAATACAAAATGTGGACTGGTAGAAAGAACGTTCCCCAGGCTCCCGCGTAGTAGCTAGTATCTCCTCTTGTATACAGCAGAACAGCAGTGCTGTCTTCTGTTATCATGAATAAATTTATGAGTTAGATTGTGCAGCCTACTTAGTGTATGTAAGATTTTGAGTACAGTTAAATTTCCAGTGGGACAGTCTGATGACATTGTTTGAATGGAGTTGCCCAAAATTTTCAAAGTTTTAAGGGCAAGTCAAAGTTCTGAAACATGCTATTGAAGTGAAAAAAACCCAAACAAACACCACCCCCCCACACACCTACTAAGCTCTAGAATTCACCTTTCACAACACTAACTTAGTTTTAATAATGGTAACTTTGGCAGCAAATAAATTATCCTATCTGTCTTTTGTGCTCCCCCCCACCCCTGGAAAAAAAAAAAAAAAAGAGCTGCTTTAGCAGTCACACCTTCAAGAAAGACAACCCACTGATCAAGGCAGAAAAGCACATTTTTAGTAGGTTTAGTCACTGTAAACTGATTTTCAGCTCTGGGCATAAGATGTGCTTTATTATGACAGTAGCCCCAAAGAGTAACTTTGAGTCAATCGAAGCAACTTCAAAGCAGTATCGCCTAAACCCTCTACTATTCTTACTGCACCTAGTGTTTGGTTGTTGTTTTTTTTGTTTTGTTTTGGTTTTTTTTTTTTAAACTGGGACCCACTTACACATCCAAAGAGAAGAACCGAGGGCACCGTGAGCCCTTGGCCTTTTTAACGTGCCCAGAACAGCCAGGTCAGCCCGAGGAACTGTCAAGGCTGCGGACGGACAGCCTGCGCGGTACCCCTGGGCACGACTCCCTGTTTATCGAGGCTCAGAAAAGCAAACTCCTCCAAAACCCTGCCGGCCGCCGAGCCCGCGCTTCCCACCCCGCTTCCAGCCTCCGGAGCGCCGGCTCCGGTTGTCGCAGCCCTCACAAAGGCGCCGGGACCGCCAGCCCTCCGCTTCCCCCGCGGCGCCGGGCCGGCAGCGGCCTCCCCGCCGTACCCGTCCCCCCCGCCACCTCCCCCGCTCCCCGCCGCCCCCCACAGACCAACCACAGCCGCGCCGAGCTACCTTGTAGCGAAGCGCTTGGTGGATGTCGGCAGCCAGCTGTCCTGTCCACCACTGCGCCTCCAGCTCCATCGGCGGGGCGGCGCGGCGCGGCAGCCGGGGCCTGGGCAGAGGGGAGGAAGCGGCGCTCGCTGAGCACGGGCGGGACGGGACGGGATGGGCAACGCCACCCTCGCCCCCTTCCTCGCTCGTCCCCGGTTAAACGCGATCAGCTGCCGCCCGCGCCGCGGGGCCCCCCCAGCCCCCCGGCCCACCTGGCCGCCATACAGGGCACAAGTGAGGCTCGTTAAGCCGCCCCCTCCCGCCGCAGGGCACGGCCGGGCGAGGGGGGCGCGGAGGACCCGGCGGCGGCGGCCGCGGCCCCGGGGGGGTGGGTGGTGGAAGACGATCGCACCCCGACAAAGGCCGACGGCACTTCCCCCGCCGAAGCCGCCACTCACCCTACGCGGCGGCGCGGCTGGCGGCCGCGGCGGGGCCTGGCCCGGGGCACCTGAGCGCGGCGCGGCGTCCCGAGGGCTCCCCCGCCATCACGCGGCGCCGCCCGCCTCGCCCATTGTTAAAGGGCCGAGCGGGCCGGCGTGTGTGTACAAAGCCAGGCCGCGCCCGCACGCGGCTGACTGGCCGCCAATCGCCTGCCGCCTTACAGCACGGCCCGCCCGCCGGGCGCCAATCAGGACGCGGCGTCTCATGGGGCACGCCGAGCTCCGCGCTGGGCGGCCGGGAGCGCGAGGGCTTTGGGCCCACGGAGCTGCCGTAGCCGCCCCGATAAAGGCCCAGGAGGAGGGGGTGGCTTCCCGCTGAGGTGCGGCGGGAAGCGGCCTCGCGTATCCGGAGAGGACTCGGAGCCCCGGCATTTCGCAAGGGAGCCCAGGCGCGGTGTAACCCTTACCGGGACCTGCGGAGGCCCTGGGGCCTTCCCGCCGGGTATCTGAGGAGAGCCGGGGCGGCGGCCCTCAGCCCCCCCCGAGCACCTGATAGCAGCTCTTTACTTTCCCGTTTCTCTTTTTCCCCGGCCCTTTCCCTTTTTGATTTAGCTGTGAGGTTTTTAACGCGGGGAGGGGTCGTGTCAGGAGCTGTGTCTCATTTTGCTCTCTTACGCTCCAAACGTGTTTTGCCTTTAGCAGTAAAGGATGTGCAGCTCTTGGGCTGCGAAAGCTGTGAGGCTCAAGTATTAGATTTGTTTTGTGGGTGAGCTCTTGTTCACTGCTAGTTGAATTCTAGGGAGAAGGTTTGTAATAGCATGCATTCTCCTTTTAAATAGCCTGTGCTATTCACCTGAGTGAGGGGGCCTCTGCATCCTGAGGGAATTACCAAAAGGAGCTCCCACTTGTGCTTCTGGTTTAGCAGTAGGTGCTATGCACCCATCTTGTGTTCAGAAAGCCTTTTTCTAGATGCTTTTCACTGGCTGGTAACCTCTTGCTACAGAGATCTTACAAAATAATACTTGGTGCTTTTTAGTGGTTTATGTCTTTGAATTCCCAAATACCCAAACAACTGGCTAATGAGAATGTAAAACCTTGTACAACAAGCAATGCAAAGTGATGAAGAAGAAATGCTTTGGATATAATTTATATCGAGGGAATATATTTAATGCTCAGACATGATTTTATTTTTAATTAAGAAAATGGAAACCACCATTTTGACATAACCAGTTTAATGACTCTGTATCCAGGGTTGTAAAAGCCTGTTCCTTTAAACGTGCATGTCTGACTTTAATGGGCAATCCTATGGACTGCAGTGGTCTGTTTCTTCTGAGAAGGTGTGTTCATAGGTGGAAGCCTGTTTTTGAGGACCCATTTATTGGGCAGCTTCCATTTATAACAGATTTCATTATATAATGCTACATAGTTGTCTGAAGAAAAAAAACTAAGTGGAAAAATGTTAGTATTTTTTGAGAAAATTAGTATTTAATTGAGAAATAGTATTTAATTGAGAAAATACTTCAACTATTTAGATTAGCTATCTGAGATCTGTGGACTGTTGACAAAGCACTTTGCTGTTCTGATGGCTTTTTGTCTAATTTCTATACATTGTTTTATAGGTAAGTGCATGCTCAAGATAATTTTGATTTTAATATGATTTATTCTTGAAGAAAGGTAATACCAAGTTTTATATTTCAAGGGTAGGATAAATCTCAAAAGCAGATTCCTAGTGGAGACACAGTCATTCACAACACCTTTATGGCCTTCAAAAATGTGTTGCCTGCTTGAAGAGAAGAAAGCTAATAAACACTAACATGCTAAAAACCTGTTGCAATGGGCCTAAACAGGGAAGTGATGTTTCTACTTTTATGTATTGGGAGAAATTACTATTAGCACTGCTGAACTCCCTCTGGAGTTTTTTAACCACCATGTGGATTAGTCTGTTGCTGAACTGTTAAGGGGTAGGGGTGGGGGGGAAGAGCAGATACTTGCTTGTCTGACTTGGATAGGAAGCATCATCCTGATAAAACTATGTAGTCTGAGAGCTATTTCATTTATATATAATAGAGAAAGACAATGACACTGTAGTTACTTGCCACACTACAAAGATGACTGAGCTGTGGAACTGCCTATTTCAGATCCTTGTAACACTTCTTCATTGCCTTTTTCAAAGTTGCCTCACACCCATTACAGCCTATTTTAATTGAGTTGTTGATCTTGTGAATGGTTGCATCTGTGTCTGCTTTTCATGCAATCAAAAGATAGGGTTGGAAAGAGCCTTATCATCCTGCCCAAGGCCATGATTGTTTCTGGCCTGTGTTTTTCTGGTCTTGGAGACATACAGCAAATCATCCTATTGAAAAAGCCAAAGCACTTCTGCACAGCCACGTTGTTATCTGCAGGAAGCATACATCTCTGTTTGCACCTTAACCCCAACTGGAAGAACTGACAATCTTGGAGCCTCCAGCATGAGGCCGATTGCTTTCAGAGTCCAGGGTTTCCAAGATCAGGGTTTAGGGGTTTAAATGGGAATGGGAATAGTGCAACTGTAATGAGAATAGGTTAATACAGCTTCTCTTTGCATGTTTTATAATCTGTTTTAAAAGTAATAACCAGTGGTATTTTTTTAACTGGTGCAGATTTTACTTACTTTTGGTGGTCAAGGCTGTATACAGTGCTCTAAATATTTCCACCTTCGTCCCCTGTGTGTAAGTCAGGGCAGAATGAAAACATAGTCAGTCCTTAGAATAAACAGAGGATATTAAAGATTACTTTCAGTGGCAGTAGTTAGGTTTTCAAGAGCAAGAAACTGGCAGTGTGAAGTTTTCCACTTATGTGTAGTATATGGAACCTGAGAGAATAGAAAACAGAACTAAATGTAATGAAACCATTTTGAAATGGGTATCCTCTCTCTGTGAATGGCCATGAATCACCTCAGCAAATACGTGTGTCTCAAGGGGGAAATGAGATTGGCTGTGAGAGCTGCTGTCTGTGCTTTGAAAAGGTGCCAGATAGCAAGAAGCACCATTATTCTTGGAATTCCCCAAGAAAAATTATGACCCTGAACTACATCCTAAACAGGCTAGAAGGAAACTTGTGAAATCTGGACTAAAATGCTTGTAATATTTTTGTGGAATCTTCTAAAGAGGATGCTGCTGAAGTCTTACAATTTATGGACATGTAACTCACAGATTATAGTCCTAACACAATTTCAGACATGGTGGGTGAGCTGACTTCTCTTTGTAATTACTGGGGTGTTAGATCTGTATCATAGGAGTCAATGCATGTATTTATGTGTTTAAGATGCTTTTTCCTCCCCTAATTTTTTGGTGGTTCTTCTTGGTCTGTGAGAAAAGAAATGTGGCTTCTAAAAGACAAATTAAGAACTTGCAGGTAATTGCCAAGCACAGTAAACACTCTGATCTTGAGAGCCACCATCTCTCTGCATTAGAAACCTTTTCTTCCTCCTGTGCCATTTCTGTTATATTGTTTTAGTGTTGATGGTACATCGACCACAGAGTACAACAGTTCCCAAAGACTGACACGTTGTTTTACTTCTGTGCCTATTGTCATAAGGTACACTTTGAAGTTTGGATTTGTCTTGACTGGCACAATTAGATGAATCAGTCACTTCAGCTACGTAAGCAGAGTTCAGGACAGAAACTGAATTCTGGGGTAACATAGCACTGAAATAAATATTTAAATAATGGCTCAATCACAATGTTAATTGTTATTTTGTTTATTGGTTCTTGCTTTTGTTTTAATGCTCCTTGGTTGTTCTCATCTGATTAAAGAGATGATAATTCCATAAAAGGCGTTTTTGAAGGACTGCATTTTTTGAGTTACAATGTAAGAGAATCTCAGTTTTGTAGAACTGAGCATTATTTAAAAAAAAAAAAGTGTTCAAACTTAGTTCCTGTGTTTTTTAGGGCTGAGAAACTTAACTCTGCTTTTGTTACTGTACTTGTTGATCTTATTTTCAAACAAAGGCTGCATCCGATGACATTCGTAGCAGTAATATTTCAAGGCCATTTAATTAAAGGGAATGAATCACTTTAAGTCAGGACTGTAACCGCTCACAGAGCTCTTTTGCAGCATGGTGGTAGATGAAATGTGGCATGTCGGTAAAGAGTCGTAATACTTCAGAAGCATTAGTGAGGGCGGTCTCCTACTGAAAGTACTCCAGGGTTGTATTTGTAAATGCTTGACTTGAACATTAAAAGTACTCTGTGGGTAAGATTTTCAAAGTTGACTGGGGATTTGGATTCCCAGAATAGCTGCTAAAATGTGATTATTAGATTTGAACTTAGCTGGTAAATATCCTTTGGAACTGTTGACTTTAGTTGTTAATATGGCTGTTAAGAGAGAAAGCATCTGAGAATGCTCTGGCCTGAACGATACATGCTTTTCACAAAGCATTTTAATAAACAATTTGGCTTTAAGTGTTTTCCTATCCTCTGGGAATCTATTATAAAAATGTGTACCCATGAATGTTTTATTTGGCATTAGGATAAATGTATATGTTTTTGATAATGTGTTGGATGAAGGAAACATTCATATAAGTGGAAGAGTGTTGGTGGATATAAGGGGGAGTTTCTTCTTTTCTGTAAATCACACTATTTAGGAAATAACTTCATCGGTAACTAAAAAGACCAGAGGAATTTTGCATCTAAAGCATATGTACTTCCTGCTTGGAAGGCTTCAGCTCATTTGACTGGAATTTAGGAAAGGTTACTTGTCATGCACTTAGCTCAGGGATGGAGGGGTAGAGCACTTAGTGATATGGTGTTCCTGTCAAACATGTTTTGGTTTTAGTTATACCCACAGAATTTAAGTGGGGCAAAGTGGCCTGTTCCTTTCCATTTCAAACTTAAGGTCCAACAAAGATTTTATTTGTTGTCGTTAAATATAATATCCAAGGCTGCCAAATTAGGCAGGCACGGTACCACAAAGTTAATGCTTTTGTCTGCTAGTAGTTGCCATGGAGGATGGCTGCCTGCAGATGTGGGTTCACATCCACAGGAGGACTTGGTCTTTGCAGTGCTTCTTGTTGAAGTACTTGACTAGTAGGTTTTCAGCTCTGTGGAAAACTTCACACTTCCAGTTTCTTGCTAATGAAAAACCCAACTGCTACTACTGAAAGTAACCATGAACATCCTCTGTTTGTTCAGAGGACTTACTGAGCTTGTTTCGAGTCTGTCCTGATTTATGTGCACAGGAGTAAGGCAAGGATGTGTAGAGCACTGTACTTCCTTTTAGGTAAGTGAAGGCTGCTCTTAGGTCCTTCTGGAGCTGTCTCTGGGCTGAAGAAGCCCAGATCACTTAGCTTTTCTTCAAAGGGCAAGTGTTCCAGTCCCCAGCCATCTTGGTGGTCATCCAATGACTTTGCTTCGGTTAATCAATGTCTTTGTTGTACTGGGGGGAAGAGAGAGTGCCAAAGCTGGATGCAGTATTCTAGATGGGGTCCAATGAGTACTAAGTTGAGAGTAATAATCACTTCTTTTGATTTATTTGCTGTGGTCCTGTTAATGCAGCCCAGATGCTGTTTGCCTGCTTCAGCTTCCCTGTAGCACTAGCTGGTCTATGTTGCACTCTCTTCCAGGATGTTTGCTAGTGTCACAGCATGGTTTACTCTGTGTCCATGAGGCAAAAAAAAAAAAAAGTCCCCAAAATGAAGAATGTTTAATTTCAGCAGACTTGGTGCTGGGCTAAATCCTGCCAAATCCCACAGGGTTTATGTGTGTTTCAAGTATTGGGCTCCTTGATCCGTTATTTAGAAGTGCTGCACCTTGTTTGGTTGTGTTGGTAATGATGAGCTTGTGGTTTGGGGTTGCAGTATGTAGGAACAGTGTATCCTAATCTGATCGTAGATGACAATGAGATCTGGGTCCTGGTTCTGCAACAGTGTCTGATGGATGTGGCCAATTCTGCATCTGATAGTCAAAGCCCGGGGGCTCCTAATATAATCCTTGTGTCTCACTATGCTGGAATAATTTGAGATTTTTATATGTTTGGAACACATTTTGCTGCTGGGCACATGGTCATGTGTTGAAGGAGCCAATTAACCATATCGTATCTGGTTAGCATGTGGATGTATCTTTCTCAAGCTTTGTGGACAAATAGACCCTTCACTTCTGCTTCCTAGTATCATCTTATGCTATTCAGTGCATAATTATCTAGTCACAACATATTGAGTTGAGACATGTTTTAATAGGCATGAGTCAGTACTCTTTACTTTCACTCATTGCATTGTGACTCATTTACACCCACAGCATAATTAAAAATGCAGAAACATACCTCCATTTGGATATTGTTAAAAGCAGTGTGATGACTGGTTTTAAAAATGTGTTAAATGAACAATCCAGTTGAAAGGATATCTGGATGAAAGCGTAAAATGAATCCAAACTGTTTGGTTTCACAGTTCATTGCCAGTGGTACTCCCATCTGAAAAGATGACCCCCATTTTGTATTAGGGTCTTCATTTGGGACCGTTTGATGAACATATATGCAGACTGGTATAAGGGCTGTGCCCTGAACAGGTAGTTAACACCTTGTGGGAGGAAGGGTTCAGTAGTAAGTAATTTTTTGTTGTTTAAGTTTATCAGCAGTGACTGTTTCTCTAACAATGACCATATTAAGATAGGTTCTGCTCTAGGAGGAAAAGGGCAATCTCTACCATCACCACTGTGTAAGAGATGAGAGGGACTGGCGTGACGTTGCTCATTCTGCACCTTAACCAACCTCAGTCTTGAAGAAAAAGTGCTGTCAAGAGTCAGTGTGCATCTGTGACCAGGCTCTATTTAGTGGCTTTGCACATTGTGTTGCTGTGATTGTGTGCACAGTTTCTAATAAAGCCATATGTTTGTTTTCCTGTCCCATTCAGGATTACTTTGAGAACAGTGTGTAAGAACCATCTCTTTTGCACTCTTGGCAAAATGGAGTCACATTTGCTTAGCATTTTGAGTGAGACACACTGCATATGAAAAAACGACATAAATCTCAGTCTGAAATTAGAGATATCAATATGATAAATAAACAGTATCTGTGAAACACTCATACATTACCATATTTTAAATTTGCACAAGATTCTCTTTGGCAAGAAAACAAACTAGCACTTCATGTTTCTCCTCTCACTAATGGCCTCAGTCTTAAGAAATGCCAGCTTGTGTTTTTTCTTTAAGTGGTGGTCCAACAATTTCAAAACAGATGGCAAAAGTCAATCTTTGTTTGAGTCGCTGCTTTGGTTAGTATGTGACTGTGATTAGTGTAGGAATTGCTTGTAAGAAATAATTTGATTGCTACTGCTGGGTGGTTGTTTTGTGGAAGTTTGTTACATTTTGTAAATTACTCTTTGCTTGAAAATGCTTGTAGAATTCTGAGTTTACCATCTGCAGTTTGCAATTTACTGTGTTACTTAGGGCTAAAAGGCAAGTGGTATTATTGTTGGTTTCTGGTTGTTTTTTGTAAATAACCACCAGAGTTTAATTGATATGAGTTCTGATCCTCTTTTAAAAGCTTTATGAATACAAACAGTGCCATTTAAAGTTATCCTGTTGTATGTGTCACTGTGTTTACATGCTCAAAACTGTCTTTTGTGTTTACATGGTGCTGTAGGGGAGCAAGAGCTCTGGACTGCAGAAGGTGAACGGAAATTAATCTCAGTAATGTTGGGGTGAATATGTGGCTGCGGAGGATTGATCGGGGAGGGGGGCATACGGTGGGATGGAGATGAGCAGAAGCAGGTAATTAATAGTAGTGACCTTGAACTGGTAAGCCCTTAGAGACTAGTGTTCAGAGCAATGCTCAAACACTGACATGCTTGGTTGGGGTCGCCATGGAAAAGTTGGCTCTTCAAACAACATCAGATGTTCATTGCTAGATCAACATGTATGTTAGATCACGGGGGCTAAATATGGAAAAAACCACATCACATTAGACTTACTTTTCCAACGGTTAGGTTTTACTGCCTGGCCGTGTTTATTAAAGATTTCAGATAAGTGTCTCCACGGTGATGATCTAGAAGTCAAATAAAAAACCAAACCCACCCACACTTAGATTTAAATTATTAATTTTTGTTATGAAAATCACAGGTATAATGCTGCAGAGAAAGAGCCACTGATGCTGGAACCAATTTGGGTTGCGGTTTAACAAAATATTAAATTCAACTTTCAGACTCCTACAAGTGGTTTAAAGATGTGTTGCTGCATGACCCAAAGCTTTGATCTGGCATAAAGTTTTTCTGATAGTTCAGCTTTGTTTAAAAGACATATTGTGCTGTTTATATCAACAATTGTCTCAGTGCTACAGCTACTTTATACAAGAACAGGAATCATCCGTCCTCTGACAGCCAATACAAAGCTCACATAAAATTATGAAGCCGGTATAAGATCTGTAAATTATGCTCCTACTATTTTAATCACATAAAAATGTGATCTGTATAGATCCTGGTCAAGTTTCTGCTGCTGGCTGATCCAACAGCACATAGATTTGGTATTAGTGCCTATGGAAGTCTGGTCTCACCTGTGGATAAGAACATTTGCATCCTCTGTGTTTGAGTTTCACTTTCTTCTTCTGTAAAGAAGTTAGCTGTGGCCCAAGTAACTGAGTCACAGTCATGCCATGCAATAACTGGATGCAGATAATCCTACAAATCTAACTCCTCTAAATGCTTCCGTAGAAATCAAATGAGTAACATGAGATGAGGTGGCAGGCTTTGTCTTAAAGAGTATGTAAGATGGAGCAACTAGTAATGTAATCACTGGAAACAAAAATACAATGAAGGCTTTGATTTTTTTTTTTTTTTTTTTTTTTTTTTTTTAGCATCAATGGAAGAGATTGAAAGCTGAAATTATTTTAAAAACATAGAATGACGTCCTTCTTGCTCAACTTTGTAGAACTGTAATACAGATTGACTGCATTTGGAGAAAAAACACAGGAAAAGTAATAAAAGAATCTACTGTTTTGGCTTCTGAGTTCAGATTAGGTCATACTGAATATTTCATGGCCTTTCTCTAGTGGTTTTTGAGTACTTCCCAAAGCCAAAATATACATTTTTCGCTCACTAATGGTCTGTAGTTAAATGAGGGCAAGCAGTGAAATATTCTGAGGTTGCAGAACACAAAGTGAATTGTCAGAGCTCTCCAGCACAGTTACAACATCCTCCTCATGACAGGAGAAAAATTATTTCACTGTACCCATCCCCTTTTGTGTTTCCCATGAAACTACTTCAGTCATGATGTAAAATTTAATAATGACAGTGTACATTTCACTTCTTAAGACATACTTTAGGCAGAGAAAATGAGGGAGCAAGCCAGCAACATATGATCAGAGAAATCTCTGTGGATCATGAAGTAGGAAAAGTGGATACATGGATGTAGGGGAAGTCATATGCAGTGCATGCATCTGTTTTCAACTGTTTTCAAATTTAGATTATTTGCAACATAAATCTATGTAAGTGTATTGAGATTAATTTTATAGTGTCATGGAATCATGACTGTTTATTTAACTGTATTATGAGGAGGAGCTAAATGAGCTGAACAGTATTGCAGAAGAACACAGCGGTTGTCCTGCCTTCCTATTTTTAGATTCTTCCTGAAATAGAGGACTAAATTCCAAACAGGATTTTCTCATGAACACCTAAACTACTTACTTAACTAAGAGCCTGATATGGAGGGAAAATGTCAATTTGGAAAATGCAGTGTAACGTGGGTTGTTCTTCAAGTAATTTAGAGTTCTCAGGAGTAAGATTCCAGGGTAATTACTCATGTTTGTCAGGGGCCCGCCCTGGAAGCGTTGCCTAACGTTGACCTGCTTCCAACTGGCTGGGAAACAGCCGGGTTGCTTGGTGGAATTCATAAACATTCAAAGGCTGTATTAGCATAATTTAAACATGTCATAAGCATATCATCACCAGGGTTTAATTGAGGGCTCCTCATAATCCAGATTTTTAAATCTGATGCTAGTTACTGCAACAGCTCAGTTCTGTTCCCACTGAAGTAATTTGGAGTTTTGATACTGAGAAATTATTGCTCTTAAGTTGTCAAAATCTGTACAGTGTTTACTGAATAACTTATTACTTTCTGTGCTGGATGCACCAGAAACAGTTCTGGTACCATTCCTGTTCCCAGCTGCAGGAATAGCTGTAATCTAAGTAGCTCTTTATCTCACAGAACCTATTTACCTGGGATATTAATGATGTAATCGAGGAAAATAAATTCCTTCAGAAGCAGAAGGCTGAATGGTTATGTATACATGCTATTTTGAAGGCCTAGAGACTATACTAATTGCTTGGACAATCACTGAGCCTGTCCCACCTGACACAGTAACAGAAGCTTATTGGAAGCCCAAAGGATGCTGCTTGCCTCAGGGGGCTTATGGCTTAGCATGGCTTTAGTGCATCCATCTTACATTCTCTGTATGTTCCCAAACACCGTTATGCTTACTGCTTACAGGCTTTTTGCAATATGAAGCAAATGGATTTAGGAGAACGTCATGCTCCTGGCTGCTTTGAGGACCAGTATTTAGGAAGAGCATAGATGTGGCTGTGAGAACTGTTGTGATTTCTACTCTTGAAGCCCTGGCCAAAAATGATGGAGACACTGGGCTGAAATTTGCAATAACAGGTCATTTGCAATAACAGTCTGTGCAGGCTCTTGACAATACAATGTGGTTTGAAACTGCTTGCCCCGATGTAAAAGAAAAGCCAGGTACCTTCTATGTGCTGTGGACAAAAACATAACGGGGCAGTTGCTGTGAGGAAGCCTGTCAGGTTTGCTTGTATGCAAAGTATTTTGAAATATCTCACCTGAAACAGGATTACCAAATACACAGTGCTATTTTAAAAGAAATATAAGTGATTAAGGTTGAAAGTAATTTCAGCTCTGAGAATGCATGGGAATACCTTAGATTCAGGATCATCTTCATATATGAGGGAATTGGTAGATTCCTGGATCTTGTGTCATTCTAGCTACAGAACCTTCCTGACATCAGCGGTCACCTGGAGTGTGCCATTGTGATTAGTTGCTTCAGCTAAAGGGTGCTGGAGAATTTTCTATTTTTTAATGGATGTATCTAGTAGATGCCCTAGCCATCTCTAATCTTGATACTCCTTCGCCTGTGTTGAAATTGTATCCTGTGTGCATCCTTTAATCTGTGGAAGCCATGAATACTTTACCAAAGATACCTTTTCAAAGTTGTCAGGATTATTTTGAAGGCTTGTTTGTTTGGGATCCTTCAAAGCAAATTGAAGGAAGGCAAGAATAAATGTTCATTGCTGCTATTCTAATGTCCGGTACTAGCCAGAATACCCAAAGCAGGTTTTATCTCCAAGCATTTTAAATCTTTTTTCTGTATTGAAAAATTATCAGCTTCAATTCCTAGATAAATTATACCAAAGTAGAAAGTTGAGGCAGCTGCCTGAGACCAGGGAGAACTGGTACCATATTCAGTGTTAGCACTGAGAAATTTCAGGTTTTGTTTGTGTGGGTTTTTTTTTTTTTTTTAATGGTGTGTGACTCAGATACCCACTAAATTAAAAATTGCTGACTCTTGGTGGTGGTTTGGCCTCTCCCCAAATAATTGAAAGGGCTGGATGAGGATCACTGAATCATGTCTAGTCTGGCAGGAATGACTGTGTAAGAACTGCCAGCATGTAAGTGAAGAGGTCGTGGGATGTTCTGGAGACTAATGTCTTGGTCACATTAAAGCTTTTAAAGGTTGCTGTTCAGGGACACTCCTTTGGAGTTGGGTAAGCCCATTATCAAACCTGAGGCCATGGGGCTGCCACTGGAAACTTGGATCTGTACTCCAGGCAAAGTGCAGGGACCCACCATACTAAACCAGGGACAGCTGGCAAGCTAGACAAAGAGGCGCTTTTTTTGACACTTAAGCTATGTGCACAAATATTTGATTTTGCTACCTAATGAATCATGCTGTGGCTTGAGAAGGCTGGTATCGCTGTAAACCTCCATTGGCTCCAGAACACTTATCTTTGTGATGCCCAGATTGACTGGGATCTAGTGAAGGGCCACGGAAAGAAACTAGTGCAGATACCAATGACTCAGGTTTGGAGTGATGCAGCCTGTGACTAAGTAGTTGCACTCCCAGCTAGACTCCCACAACCTGGGGCAGCACAGTGCAAGGCACTGCTCTTAGGCTTGCCTCACCTCTGGCTTCCAGGTTTGTACGTGTACATTTTTTTCTGTGCTCTTCACCAAGGGTCCAGCTCAGTTCCCCTGAAATGCAATGGCAAAATCCTTTGCAACTCCCCCGCGTGCCCTGCTGATTTGAACCTCACAGTTCATCTGGTAACAGTAAGTGACAAGCTGGTGGCTTAGAGCTCCATTGACTGTGCGCATCTGCAGAGCAGAAGGCATACGTATTTGTGTGTGTATGTGTGTGTGAAATTGGGTATGCCTACTGTGAAATGCTGCCAATCAGCAGCAGGGCAATCAGACAAAGAGCTTTTGTTGCTATCTCCTCTCTCGAGGAGCTTGTTGTGATCAATAGGTAAATCACTGTGAGAAAGAAGCAGAAGATCCAATGTTCCTTATATATACACACATATATATACTTCATTAGTAACAGTTGGATATCTTTCCTGAGTGTAACTAAACTTAAGTTGGATCATATAAAAATAATTCAATAAACATTGATAATGTCAAGTTCTGTTTATTCACATTAACAGTCCTCATATAAGAGTGTTTAGTTGTCCTTTCAGTGCCTGAAAAATGAAGACATGAATGCTGGGGGAGAAAGGGATGATTGTATGGAAGGAGAAAAAGAAACCTGTCGAGTATAAGCATTCTTACTTAACATATTGAAATCTTCAGCCTTGGGGTTCAAGGCACTGGCGAGGAGGCAGAGCTGAGTGCAGCACTAGAGCCTGTGCTCAGCTCGTGGGTATGTTAACTCGGTGTGTGCCACAACCCGGTAATTTGTAGTAGATGAATCTCAGCCTGAGATCTGCTTGGATACATGCCAGCGTCTCAGAACTCATGCTCCTATCCTAGTTTGCCAACTCGGCAGGGATGTCTAGGTATAAATGAATTTGGAAACAGCACTACTTTTTTACCTCTAGAGGGACCACCAGGATCAGAGATGAAGCCTGCCACACGCTGGCAACCAGCTCCGAACACTCCTTTCTCTTCCTTACTTGCTCTGCCCGAAGGCAGTGCGCTCCAGGCTTTACCAGATCAATAACAATGAAATAGTGAAAGGAGAGGAACTGTGGGAAGTGAAATTTTGACAAGAATTCCATCAGCAGCGTTCTGCCTGCGAGCACTGGGCTGAGTTAAGTGCGGTGAGAAATCCTTCCCCACACTGCTTGGATGTTTCACACCGTCCACTCTTCTTCCTCCCCCTGAGAGGACAGTGCAGGCAGAGGACTGTACTCATGCATTAGGGTTATTACTCTCGATCGTTTCTAGTTGCGGTTCAAACCACTTTGAACCACTGACCCTCTCCAGTCTGACCTCTTCCACCGCAGCTTGGGCAGAATGAGCCCTCGGAAAATCATGGGTTACATGATGTCTAGACATCCCTGTAGCTTTTTTTGTTTCTGTGTGTCTGCATAAAGCAGTTGTACTGTAAAATTTCTGCTATGACCAGTGAGGGTAGAAAATCTAGCGCTTCACTAAAAATGAAAAAATCACTCATTGGCTTCTTGTTCAGCATAAATCAAGGTGAACACGGTCTCCCTGTTTCCGTATCTCCAAACTAGTCTGAACTTGCTCTTCAGCATGACTGCACTCTTTCAAGCAAAATTCTGCAGAGTTTCCTCCTACTCATTGCCAAATGTGTCTCCATGATGTCTGATTTATTTACTTTTGATAACTAGTTACAGTGAAATGCTTTGACTACATTTTCAGCTTTTTGATCATAAACCTCCAGTAATGGGAGGAAAAAAGCTTTAGGTATGCAAATATAGATATATAGAAAACATAAATATGAAAACACTCTGTAGCCAGTTAAAAGATTAACTTGAATGAAATCTGTGGCAACCAGAGTCCTTCTTTTTCAGCTCAGAGCTCCAAGTCATGGTTGGATGACCATGCAATGCACTTTTTTCTTAATTATGTTGCTCTACCCTGACTGTTGACATAGCTGTGTTCTACTTAAGATGACCTAGTGTTGTAGTTATTGATATTTGGAGAGTTGAAACTTTTGTTTTCTCTTCACATAGAAAGCCTGGTCTAGGTATCTTTCTTTCAGTTTACACTGAAATATGTATCTGTGAGCCCTCATCATAGTCTGTTGACTGTAGCCTCTCTGCAGCAGACTGGAAAAGAGTGACGGACACTCTAGAAAGAAGGAAGAAAACTTTTACAGTTGTTCTACACCAGCTCTCAGGGACAAACTCTTGAAAGAACTGAAGAAGAATGACCTTGTTATTACGGTGTTAGACTGGTAAATTGATGATTTGGATTTATATGTTAGCTTTGCAAAATATCACTTATTTGACCACAGGCAGGTCATTTACTCTCTTTGAGGCTCCATTTACCATCACTGCAATGAAAATAATAATGCTTATTTCTTATGCTTATGTCTACTTGGGCAGGCTTTCAGGGTACTGGTTGTCTAATGCTTTGTAGAGCTTTGAGCACTGCTAAACCCTGAGCTGGTGTAACACCATGGGCATTGCTGCGCTCACTGGTCAGCCCTGGTCTGCTTTATGTGCCGCTTCTATGTCTCCGGAGGAGAATGGAAAGACAGGAGGGAAGGTGACTTTCTGGCATGTTTTTATTCCCATCTCCCCTCACTGGATGTGTAAGTTTGCGGAGCAACAGCCTAATATAGCAAGCGAGCGGCTGCCTGCAGGGGACTGAATACTGCTTCATGGCTGCAAAATGGATGATCAGAAACAAACCAGCTGCACAACATGCTGGACCTGTATTAAGTTCAGGAAACTTCCCAGCCATAGATTTTGGTGTGTAAGTTACAAAGACCAACAGGTGCTCCAGCATCTGTGGGACTCGACAGTGAAGTTCATGTGCTTTCACCAGCTTGGCTCCCATCCCTGGGAAAACCCTCCCTTGGGGGTCTTTTAGGGGAATGAGCTGTGTCTCCCCGGAGCTTGATCGGACACTTCTCAGGTAGCTGTTCTCCAGTGGAAAGGGACAAAGAGGGAGGGAGGGAACGGTTAGATGAAGTAAGGGGATGGCTGCAGTTGCAGGAGAGAGTTGGCATCACCACCGGTTTGCCTACTTTGAGATTTCTATTTGAGCAATAAACTGCACCCTGAAAGAGAATTGCAGCCAGATTGGCCACAGTAGCAGTCCTTTTTGAGCAGAGAACCAGGCAAGCAGTTTACAGGTACTGAAGACCTTCTGTTTCACAGTGCTAACCAAAGTTACTCAATGTTTAGGAAATCTAGTTCATTCCTTCCTTCTCCATTCACCTCATTTAACAGCCATTTTGTTTTTCTATGGGCCTTAGCTAATAACAAGGCAGTTTTGTCTCCTTTGCTCCTTCTGCTGGTTGGAGTTCTTTTAGCTACCACGACCATGAAGCACCTGCTTTTCTTCAAGGCAGAAGCTGGATATTAAAAATCCCCCTTGATGATTATTTGGTGATGGTGGGAGTATTTAATGCAGTCCTCTAGGAAGAGCAGGAGGCTTTAATCTGCAAACAACATTCCACCAAGAATGAAAATATTACACTTAGATCTCCATGTGTTTATCATAATTCACTACAAGATTTAAAAAGTTTCACTGAAATAAAGGCACAGGGAGAACTGAAGAAATTCGTCTCCTTTAGAAGTACAGAACAGGAGTTGTCTTGCAACAATAAGCCAGTCTCAATCGTAGGGGTTATTTAGCACAATTTCCCGTGTGTTCAGTAAACAGGAAGAAAAAGGCCATGACGCTTAAGGAAAACATAGTAGGTGCACAGGTGAGTGAAGAGCAGTTGAGGTTTTTTTTTTTTTTTTTTTTTCTGATAATGAACCCAGATTATAGGATGAAATACAAAGACTCTGGGAAGGAGAGAGCAAAGCTTCCTTGAACTTCAGAAAATCTTGGTATTGAAGCACCCTGAAAGTTCCGTTTGTAGCCCATTTCATAGGGTGCTCATTTTTATTGCTTTTCACAAAAGGATAATAATGTTTCCACAGTTTTCTTCCAGTGATTGGCTTTCATCTTCTTCAGTACTCACTCCTTTCAATTCATGGTTCCAATGCAAGGTATGCTTCATGGCAAAATATTTTCTTTAAGTGTTAATGGTCTCTGTTCATCTGCAAATCCAAGCCTTATGTGCAGCAATAAATTGGTCTGCTGTCAGTTAATTTTTAGTATCTCTACTGAATCTGAATCTACCCAGGGTAAAAGCTTGTTTGCCCCCTTACAGTTTGGAGAAAGCCTCCTCTTTCCCAGTCTCACCTTGGCTCACGCAGACTGTCAGATGCCTTTACAAATGAGCTGGGGAACAGTCCTCTCTTCTGGCGACATGTTTTGTAGCGCTAACAAAGAGCAGGAGGTTTCACAAAAGAACCTCTCCTATGTTGTCTCTCTCTGAAACCATTCATTTGAACTGTAGTACTGAATTGCCTGAAATAGTGTTGCAAGGCAACTTAAAGAAAAAGAATTGCACTTAAAGAGATGGGCTCTTGTGTCATGGCACAGATCTGTTCTTGACCCTCTGGGTATCTGTGCATTATGCACAGGGCAGAGAAATGCTGAACTCCTGGTACTTTCTGGTTGGTGTAGCTGCCTATCCAGCTAGCTGAGAACGGCTAGCAAGTTTCAAGCTGGCCAAAACTTTTTTTTTTTAACCCCCCCCCCCTTTTTTTTTTTTTTTTTTTCAGAGAAATTCTTCCACAGAAGATAGGCCACACTACAGGTCTGTCTTGCTGTTTCCAACAGTGAGTGATGCAACTCAGCTTCTTCTGTGTGGCTGGGTGTTTGCAGTTGGTTTCCAGCGAGCGATGCCATCATGGAATGAGATTTGTTTTCCAGGAAACCTTTGAAATTGGTTAATTCCTTCTGTGAAGTATTCAGCTCTTGCTTTAATTTCTTCAGATCATAATGCCCAAGGAACTTATTTTTGCGAGCATCTATAGCCTTCCCCCCATTAATTTATAAGAAGAGCTCAAGGTTTGCTTTCTTGAAAACTGCCTCATCCCTTCCCCACACTACCTTTTCATGTTCCTACAGGTCGCTTATAGTCAGGGTATTACAGGTTGTCACTCTTAGGAGAGGATAGTAGTGATGAACATTGGGGTTTTTTTTGGTGCCATCCTGTTCTTGCATCCTGTAGATATACTGTAACCAAACAGCAGGAAGCAGTTTCATGGCAACCGTGTTCTTTTTCTGACCCTTTTTTGAAGACTATGCAAAAAGAAAGTAGCAGACCAATTGCAGAGACAGCCCTGTGTAATGGCTTTGCTGTTCTCGGAGCGCTCCTTGGGTTGATTAAATCCTGCTATACAAACCTGTCCTTCACCTCTCCCACCTTTATCAGACCCTTGGAACCCCCCTCAGACAGCATGCTGTCCCAGTTTTTCCTGTGACTTCTGAAGACAGTGGTTTTCCATTGTTTGAACTATTTTTACACAAAGGGACATTGCAGTCATTTAGCTGAGAGCAACCTGGGTATCACAACCGGCAGCTTCAGAAAGACGCTGTGACTGCATGTTGGCAACACAGCAAAATAGAATGGGTTTTAAGGATGCCAAAATAACCTGTTCTACTGACCAACAGGGCTGAAGTCTCCATTATCGTGCACTGAATTTGTTACCTGCATTGCTGAACGCGCAATGCATGCAAGCTTTTACTCACATCAGTCAGCTTCTACTCTTAGAAGCTTCTGCAGAGTTATGTTCTAAATCAGTTATATGCTCACAAGATGTGATTTCTCATTACTTCTGCGAAGGAAAAACATGTAGGCACTTTTGATTGCTTTGAATTTTATTTGCTGTCATATTTAAACTTATAGTCTTGTGATCTTTCAGGCAGCATGCCCAGACAATTTTTATTTATTTATTTGTTACAGAACACTGCATAGAGGTTAATTTTCCTGCTGAGGTTTCTGAACTCTAAAATGCCAAATTCACTGCTCACAAGAACTGCCTTTTTTATATTGATCTTCCATCTTCAGTGGTTCTACTGCTTTTTTCTGGATACACAGACCTCTTTAGAGGGATTAGGGAATCCTTAATGAATGCAGGTTTTTTTTTTTTCCCATGTCTCCTTTTTTTAAATGGCTCACTTAATTTTTCCTGTGTACTGAAGTCCTTCTGTGTTTTTTTTTTTTGTTGTTGTTGTGGTTTTTTTTTTGTGTTTTTTTTTTTTTTTTTTTTTTTTTCTTCATTTAGAGTACAAATGCAAAGGTACCTGAAAACTTGGTTCCCCATTCAAAGTAAGAAAACCTGTTACTGCTGTGGAGAAGTCCTTCCATGTTGCACGGGATGATGTCTCCCATAATTTATTCTTCTTTTACGAAGGCTGACTTTAACTTCTTGGATAAGAAATGGGATGAACTGTCTACCCAAAGGTTGTGTTGTAGCTACTCTTTTAAGCTTCCTTACTCCCTCTGCCTCTGAACCTGGAAGCAATCTTGATCTGGCTGCCCCATATGTCACATCACCATACTCAGACCCCTTTTTCTTCTTCTTCTGCAGAGATGTAACAAGATGAGCACGCTTACCTCAGCTGTTCCTTGGCTTCTGCTCAGAGAAGTATCTATCAGATGTTTTGAGATTTGCAGCATTCAGATAAGCTCTAAGACCTGATATGTCTATTGCTGGTATATTCTCGTTTCTTAGCCTCTTCCTTTCCTTCTGCTCTTCCTGTCCGGTCAAACCCAGAGAAGGAAGCAAGACTGATTTCTAGAGGATTTAGCTGGCAGATTGAGAAAGGCAGCACAGACTGCTCCAGAGTGAAGGAAAAAAGTTCTCACAGTTTTGAAGTGGGTTAAAGAGAACGGTAAATATCAATATCAGCCAAGCTGCAGAGGTGCAGTGGCTTGTAGGGATTTGTAGGGCTGAGCGCTATCTGTTTGAGACTCTGAACCACGCTTGAAAGTCCTAAAAATCTACTGTTGTGAGCAATGTTTTGGCTGTGGTAAATATGTTTCTGTGATCCTGAGTTTTCACTGCCTTTAACATTCTACAGTCATTAACACTGGTAATAAAAATGCATGTATCTACATCAACACCTTTAAATTACTTTATACTCTTCATACTTGCTCTGGGATTAATTTAATCCAGTATGTCTATTATCCTGTAAAGCAACTGTCTGCCTGATATTAGGTTATGTTATGATTTGCTGGTTTTCCTTTTCACAAAAAGGAGAGAATTTAGGGGAAGTTACTGTAATTTCATGTCCATTTTTGTCCAGTGTGCAAAAGTAGACTGGCCCAGTGACTGTGGGGCTGAGATCCATAGCTATTAAAGGTATGTAAATGCTTTATTTTCAGTAAAATTAATGGGTCACAGTCTGAAGCATTCTGATAAAATTGAATATTCAGACTTCAGGTATAGACACACCTTCATGTACTGCTGTTAACCCGTGGTTTTTGCTTCTTTCCTGGATGCTTTCACCTCCAAAACTGATATGCCAGAACGCATTGACACAGATGAGTGTCAATGGCCAGGTCTAGCGGTTCAGCCACAGGGACGGTAATCCCAGTGGGAGGGGTAGATTAAACGCTTCCATTTAACTTTGCAAGAGGAGTAAAATTTCCCCTTGTAAAATTTCACCCTACTTTTTAAATTTAGATTTTGGACAGGTTCACAAGCCACTTTTCTATTTTGTAATTTATTGTTTGTAACAGAGAGGCGCCACGGGGAAGTTCAGTCAAGTCACAGAGAAGGATGCCGTTACGCTGGATACCGTGTAGATGCAGGCTGAGAAGAGGGCTCGAAGAGTTATAGTACATTTAATTTTCCATTTGTTTGTCACTGATTTGAATTATATAGTTACAAAATGCCTTAAATCTGTAGAAGCCAACTTTTCATGGGAAAGGAAGAGGAACTCTGCAGCCTATAGTTTGCCCTTTCTCTTATACAAAGTTAATGAAGTCAATGCAAATATATTTTCCACAGAGGAAGCTACATTTACTTGATGTTTCCTGCTGACCCTGTTTTCACATTGTTCCTAGTGCTGTTGTGCTTATTTTCCATCTGCTGCCTGCAGACTCCCCACTTTACTTAGGATCCCGTGTCAGCTCTTCCCTCCTGCCCCCTCCCCTATATTTTTAACAGTTATATGGAAAGCAGTGGTCAAAATTTGAAAGCAAAATCATCTTTTGGGGGGTAAAAATGGAAGAAGTGAGCTATAGCCTGGCTGAGAAACTCCAGACACGCAGGTATCTGGATGACAAAGTGACTAGGATAAGGAGAGAATGTTAGTTGTAATTAAAAAGTCTGGTTTTGAGGTTTGAGGGCAGGTTTAACATCAGGGGACAACATCCAGTTTCCATAATAAGACCTAAAGGCAGCTGGGAACACATCTCCAAGGAGTAACATGTGTGTCCCTTTTCCCCCGATTATATCAGAGTAAGTGGGGGCAGGTGGGAATGGCACCAAACTGGTACGTCAGCTTGGACCTGTCCAAGAGTTACACTTCTAAGCATAAATTCCCACTTTACTAAGTCAGTTTTCTTGTTCTTTTGTGAAACATATCATGGGTCCTGTGAAAACATATGAGATTTTTTACCATTTAGAGTTGATATGTGGTATTTCCAGTGCTGGAGAAACACAGTAGAAGAAACATGGCCAGAAACATGGATCTGTAGAAAGTCAGTCATAATTTGAGTGTCCTGTTTTCCTCCTTTCTTACAGTATCAAGCATAGATCCATCCTCACTGATTCGATCTGCACGCCTCACCTCTGCCTACTGCCAGCACCCATCAATTTCTCCTATGATTTTTTAATTTATTCAGTAACTAATTTTCTACAATTACTAAATTTCTAAATTACAGTCACTAAATTTCTACCATTTTTCCCTCAGTGTCCCTTATGTACTGGTGGAGCATCTAATAACTCCTTGAAATTCCCACATTGCCTTTCAAACAATGTCTCTGTACCATCTCTGGTCAACAGAGCCACGCAACCGGCGTGTTATGGTTTCAGCTTACTCCCTCTAACTCTTTCACTGTTACATTGCGCTTCCACATCCGCTGTTTTTCCCTGTTATGTTTTGTCACTGACTTAGACCAAGTGTTCAGGGCCAGGGACCAGCTTTTTGTTAGGTCAACAAAGGCTTATAGGAATGCTTATCGATTCAGTACTGCAATAAAAATAATAAGCATTACACGATAGAAAGGTTGTAATCATAATAATGGAAAAGTACAGAACTGGAGAGGATCCTACAAAACAAGTAAAAAAAAAAAAGTGGAACCTCAAGAAGCAGAATAAACAAAAAAGAACACTGAAATGAAGAAAAAAATCCAAGAGAAAAATGTAAACAGGATCAGATGGGAAGGAGCAAAATAAGAAGGTAGAGAAATTTTGCAGAAAAAGATAGGAGAGGGGGAGAAAGAGCAAGAGAAATGCTCTAAGGTGGAAAAACCCCAAAGAAATAGGTAGTTCTGGCACTTTTTACTCAGACAAAATTTTCTGCTACCTTTCCTGTGAAAGGTTAGGAATATGCCTTTGAACTCTTCATACAGACAATATTAATGAAATTCAGCTGAGGAAGGTAAATGCATGTCATAAGCATTGTTAATCTTTGGGGAACTTTTAGCATTATTATTAGAAAAAAACCTATCTGTTTTCATGTATATGTTTATAGACTTAGCATAGTAATTGCTTAAAAAAAATGTATTTGAAGCTGCAAAGTCAAGTTTGCTGGTGATACTGAGTAAAAAACCAAATTAATAAAGACCAGAGGTTCTTTTGAAGAGTTGCAGAAAAATCTCATACTATTATCATATGATTAAATGGTGAATGAAAGTCATGTAGATAAGGGTAAAGGTAATGCACGTGACAAAACCCAGTCTCAGCTTTAAATACACACTGGTGGATACTGAACTAGCTGGTACTGTTCAGGAACTTCAACAGGCAAGCCCATAAAAATGAAAACTCAATGCTGAGTAGCCACTAAAAAGAAGACAGAATTTAGGAATTATTAGGAAAATACTAAAAAAAGAAATGAGATAACATAGTTTTGCTGGTAGACGTTCTTGGTGTGCTCACATTTTGAATACTGGATGCAGTTCGGTTCTCCCCTCTCAAAGAAGAGCAGAGAATAGTGATAAGTATGGTTGAATATATGGGATGGTTTGAATATGAAGAACAATTAAATAGACCACGTTTTTTCTACACAGATAAAAGACAGAGAGGTGAAGAATATGATAATAACATGAGTGGCAAAGGAGAAGAACAGAAAATGGTTACTCACTGTGTCTTCTCATCCAACAGCTAGGTGACATCAAATAAAACTAAAAATAAAACTTTCTCCCATTCAGAACTAGTACATTCAAAACAGACAAAAGGAGTCACTTTTTTTCCATAACCCATAGGCTGGGAAACATAATGTCATGTTTGATGCAAAAAAATTATCCAGTTTCAAACAGCAATTGGAGAAATTAATGGAATAACAAATCGTTAAGAATTATAATGTGCAAGGATACCACCGTTAGCTGGTGGTAAGCTACAAATCCTTAGATGTTGGGATTTTTTTGGGAAGCATCTTGCTCTGGTCTGTGCTCCTCCCTGTGAACTTACTTGGCCAGCGTTGGAGATACTGGGTTGGGTGGTCCTTTAATCTGACTCATTATTGCTGGTTTTATATTCTCACATTTTCAGCACAGCCTTTACTTATTTACATAATCTCTGTCAAGGGTGTGCAGGCTGATGGATAGTGGTTTATACTAAGTGATTGGGTGTACTGGGAATGTAAAGTGAATCAGCTCGAAAAACAACATTCTAATGGCCCCAGGAGCGTGTCACCCAGAGGGATGTTACGAGATTTGATGGCCAATATAGACCTGCCTATGGAACAGGTGATGGAGAGGGACCAGATCTAGTGTCATCAGCCAGCGAGAGGAGTGTATTCCGCCTCACTGAAATGTTCCTATAACTTGTAGTGAGGGAGACGTAGGATGTCCCACCAGAGCCCAAGCCACCTCTCTACAGGGCTGATTACCGCTGCAGAGTGGCTCCTTGTGTGCAGGCTGCATTGCCTGTCATGGGTCACAGTGGTGCTGGCAGCAGCGGGACTTTGGGCTGCAGCTACTCACATGTGACACGGGCTGACAGCGTGAGGAACTGATGGCACTGCAGGTGGGAAAAGGGGAAAGTAGTGGGCCAACTCAAGGCTAAACTAGCAATGCAGTAACAGGAGCAACTAGCAGTCAAAAGATGTGAACGGGGAGTGTGGGGAAGTCCCCGCGGCTGAAAATTTTCAAAGACAGTGGCAGGGATGTGCTGGCTGAGGCTGCAATTCCCAAGTAAGGATATGAAGTCAGCGAAATGGAGGTCAGTGGGGAAAGAGTAAAACAGGGTGGGTTGCTTATTCAGGGTGGTGGTGGGCTCGGAATATAAAATAAAGCTGGCAGGGCTGTTGCAGGGTCCCTGTTGAGCAGCCCCGTGCCTGATCAACGCAGCCTGGAGCAGGACAGACCACACATTCCCAACAGGCTTGCTTTTTTCCTGCAGGATTCCTGCCTCCCTCAATGCAGAGGAAGAACAGTGTTTACCCACTGAATAGCTATTCATTATGTTGTTTCTTTCTCTTTGTTCTGCGTGAAGCTTGTACCTATACCTTGTTCACTGCACTCCAGTTAGACCCCCTTTGAAAAGAGAAGTATGAATTTTCTCATGGGTGTGTGTGATGGTTACAAGGATAGCCATCTCTTCATTAATACTCATCTTCACAAAATCTCTTTGAGGTTAAGTTGTGTCTTCCCCTTACAGAAGTGGTTCTAGGGCACGAGAAGAATAAAATTGGAATTAATGTTGGGTGCTTGATTTAAGAAAGCTGGAAGATAATTCTTCAGAGAATTCCACATGATACCTCACAGTGCGTGTTCACAGTGTTCTCCACTGGCATGGGTAGCAGATCCAACTGCTGTGTACTGCTGTGTACTTCTGCGCATTGGGACTGTAAGTAGCTTTCATTGAGAAAAAGAGGCAGTGAAATTCTGAACAGGTGTAAAATGGTGTTTCAGTGGCTTGGTCAGCATACCAGGGGACCTCTAAAAAAGGCAGGGATAGAACTGTATTCTCCAGCATACCACGTAGCTGCATTGACTGTGCAAAGCTGTTCCTACTATTGCCGTAATCCCCTGTCCTGCCCATTTCACGTTTCCTGGCTCACAGGCAATGCTGTCCCTCCCTACACAGCCCAATTCAAATCCACAGTGAGTTGTTCTCTGAAGCTGGAGCAAGGGCTGCATCACTGGGCATATGCACATGGAAGTTAAATGAAAGGTTTCGGGGCAACATTAATCCTGTTATTCTTTAAGTTTTTGACTTAGCAACTCTTTTAGAAAAATTATTTCCCAGTTTTACTAAAAATTTCCCGGCTGAGGGATTCTACCCGAATCAGCAACATATCGACTCATTTCTGTCATCAGCTTGTAGTTTCAGTCTCGCGCACAAACCCCTGTGGCTCACGCTCCCCCCTCTCCTTGTTCCCTCAGCTTGTTCACAATACCCATTCCAGTCATCTCCCCACCCTCAGATTCTTCTCAGTAGGTTTTCCCTCTCTTTCCCATACTCCTTAACTCTGATTCCTTGTCTCTGTACCTTTGCTTCAGTAATTTGTCTAGCCACAATGCCCCATTGCACAAACCATCTCTTCTGCCCATGGCTTGTGGTTCCCCTCATGCGTTTTCCTCAACAATTCCTTATCCTATTTTATTTCCACCACCAGTAGCTCCTAATGAAATCTCCTTGCCAAGCCAGTCCCTCCTCTTCTTTTGCATCTTTCTTGCCACACCTTTTATCCTGAACTTGCTTTTTTTTGATACCTACTTCTCCAAAGCACTTATAGAATCTTTATTTGCCATTCAACTTTCATTTTGCAAAGTTAAACAAGATGTTCACCATCAAATACCAGTATCAGTATAAGAGAGAAAGGTTATAATTCATGAGCAAAATTAGACTGGGAACTAGAAGGCTTCTGGCTATCCATGGAGTGAAATTCTGTAACAGCCTTTCAGAGAGAAGTGAAAGGAGGTATCCTTGATGGTTTTCATCTGTGGCTATAAGGAAGTTTTATCATACTCAGGGATGACAGTATTTTTGGAATTTTAGCTATTATCTCTAATAAATTCCTACTGAGCATACGTAAAAACAGATATTGCATAAGCTTATGAATTGTTCATCTTTAGGGGTCTATTGATCAGGAAGGCAATAGGAGTATCCTGGATACAAAACTCATGTCTCTGCCAAAGTTTGAGTTGCTGTTTCAAACCAGATAAGGAGGAGATATCTCTGTCAAAGAAGTGCCTCTATCTCTAGATATACATTAATGTAAAGAAAATCTTTTTTTTTTTCCCCTTCTTAGCTTTGTTCAGGCTCGCAGAATCACAAAATTGGTGAGGTTGGAGGACCCCTGGAGATTGCCTAGTCCAAGCCTCCTTGTTTTGCTTAACTTCACAAGATTCCCGTTTGCCCATTTCTCCAGCCTGTTGAAGTCTCTCTGAATGGCAGCCCAACCAACTGGTGCAGCAATGACTTCTCCTAATTTGTATGAATCGCAAACTTGCTGAAGGGGCACTCTGCCCCATCATCCAAGTCTTTAATGAAGAGGTGAAACAGTACCAGACCCTGTATTGACTCCTGGGGTCCAGCACTAGTTACTGGACTTCATGCCACTCATTGCAAGCCTCTGCACCTCTCAGCAGGTCAGTTTTTAACCCATCTCATTGTCCACTTATCTAGGCCACACTACAGCAGTTTATGTATGAGGATGTTAAGGGAGACAGCGCTGAAAGCTTTTACTAAAGTCGAGATAAACAATATCCACATCATCATTGAAGGCTATCAGGTTGTTCAGGCATGATTCTGCTGACTGTTCTCAATAACCCTCTTGTCCATCAAATGTTTCAAATGGTTTTTCAGGATTGTTTGCTCCATCGCCTTCCCAGGGATCAAGGTGATGCTGCCTGGACTGCAGTTCCACAGATTCTCCTTCTTGCCCTTCTTGAAGATGAGTGACAGGAAAGCCCCCATTCCCATGACTTTTCAAAGATTATTGAAAGTGGCCTCATCATGGCTTTAGCCAGCTCCCTCAGCACTCATAGGGTACATCTCACCAGGTCCCATGGACTGTGTGTCCAGTTTGTTTAAATGTTCCCAAACCCGATCCTCATTTCTGACTGAAATTTTGCAAGACATTCAGCCAAAGATTGAAGCCTTCACATCAAACATAGTTTGTCAAATTGCAACTAACTGAAATCTGGTGCTTTGGATGGAAGATGGCCTGTGATAAGTGATTTCAGTATGTGGGGTGTGTGTGTGTGTGTGTGCATGTGCATTACATTGTTCTTAACCCATTAAAGCTGGCATTCAGTCCATGTACTTTTACCTATTTAATGGTTAAGTATGTAATTAAGAAATAGTTGTTTACATTCTCTCTATAATTAATGGAGGAAGACAGGCATCTCCAGTTGACTCATCCCACTTACTTTGGATTAATTCTACCCTTGGTGTCCTAGGGAATGACAATTTACTTTCTTTTAATTCTCTAAATCATATACCATGACTTTAAGGGTCAATTCTACCCAATTAAACTTCAAGCACAAAATACTCTTTCAGTTTTATTGAGAACAAGATTTAAGTATACGTGTATAATTTTTCCAGCTGTATTGTCAAAGGCTTGAATTCTTCCTTGCTTTCATCAGGGACGTGGATTAGGAATACGGCACTAGTTCTTTCTGAGATTTTCTTGGTCAGGTGTAGAACAAGGTGGAAAATTTGAAGGAATTTGAAAGGTGGAATAAATGCTATCACAACTGAATAGATAGCAGTTGCGCCTTTTCTGACACAGACAATGTAGTGCCTACCAAATGTCAGAATTTACTGTGAACTAGATCATGACAATGGGACACTGAAGAGCAGGGCCATCTAGATGATGGACTGAAGTTTGTTTTATCTGCTTGGATAAAATTCCAAGCTGGAAAGTTCCACAACACTGCAGAAATGAGAGATTTTCCCAGGTCCTGCAGAGATCCTGTGTTTGTAGCCATTCCCCAAGTCTCTCAGAAAGCGGCAGGAATGTATGTGCCAGCACACCTTCTATCTAAGAAGGTGCGATGCTGGGTGCCAAATCTTGAGATCATATGCACCTTCCTGCAGAGCTAATCCTTGCAAAATTTACCAGCAGACCAGACTAATCTGACTGGTCCTGGCATACAGCAAAAATTGATGAGGCATGAGCTGCAACAACTCCAGAAAAAATCCTATCAGACACTGGACACCTGGATGTAATTTCTTCCCTACTTTTCCTTTGCGAGTGTAGTATTTTCAGCTGTATTATGTCTGCAGCATATTTAGACAACCCACATGTTGGCTAAACTGACCGACATACTGGGAGGTCTTATATGGTCCTACATGATCCCTTACAGAGAGGATTTAAAAGAAGTTATATAGGTGTATTTAGATTTTGTTTAGCAGACAAATAAGCACTACCAACAAGACTGCACTCAAGGGTCTGTGAGTGTGTCTCCATGGCTCTGCTGGAAAATAAACTGGTTGTAAAAGAACAATAAATAATGGATGGACAACTTCGCAGAAAATTAGCAGTATCTGTCAAAAATCCCTACTTTCCCTCCCCTATGAGGCTAAATGGGGCATTGTCACAGAGAGGAGTTTCAAAGAATTTTTTGTATGAAAGATACTGCATGTTTCTTTTGCAATGTATAACTCCATACCCTAGCAAATAAATAAAACAGAGAAACAAACATACTGACTGAGGATCACAATAAAAGCAAAGTAATGGACATTTTACTTAAGCCTGCACATCACAGCTTCTTTGAAATTTGATCATTCTGAAAGACTGCATTAGTTATTATACTGTGCTATATTAGCTACCATTCTAATTACGTATTGAGAACTATTTTCTCTTGTAGGAAATACGGAAGATTTCATATGATAATATGGTGCTGTTTTATTATCTGTGTTTTCAAGTTACTTCCATGGTGATGTTTTAGGTATTTAATGTTCTTTTCTTGATGTCTGCATGAAACCATGTTTGAACTATATACAATGGCAGCCATATGTGAGCACACCCTTCTTCTCCCTTCAGTGAACTGTGAGGTCTGAGGATTATGTGAGATTGTATCATTTTATTGCTGAAGTGACTAAAGGCTGAGCCTTTTTTCACTGTGCCTTGCCCTGTGTTCTTGCTTCTTTTTTTTTGTTTTTAATAAATAATACAACAAATGTTGACAGAAGAAAATTTAGGCTAAGTTCAGGAAAATCCCCTAGTTGCATGAAAGCACTTCGGGATACGCTTCACATGAGGAATTTCTTTGATGATATAAAGTTATTGGCAGGTGTGTTTGGGGTGAATGTGTTCAGAATGATACTTCACCTTAAGGATTACCAACTCTTGGACTTGCCTTTTCCAGTTGCGTAGAACTGATCTCATATTAAAGAAGTGCAGCTAGTTCATCATAGATGCAGCTAAGAGTCTGGCCTATAAATCTAATCTTTCTAATCAGATAATCTGATAAATGTCCTTGCTGGAAGTACAGAGGAATGCTGGGTGGAAGGGAACAGCTGGAATCCTTTTAAAGTCTAATTGCCTCATGTGCCCCATTATTTTCATTTATGATATAGCCAACAATCGGATGTGTAGCCCGTAGGCCACCTTTTAACATCAGTGTAGCCCTGCTAGGAAAGGGAAGGAGGGTCATTAATCCTCGACTGCATTTATGTGCATAGGACCCCACAATCAAGCAAGCCTGCTCACGATCATGCTAACAATGCTAATTGGGAGAAGTTCATGTGTGGTATCCTCCGAGGTCCAGCTGGTATCCAATTTCCAGCAGAGTTTGCTGAGAAACATGAAGGTCAAGTAACTTCTCCAAGGTTACACTGTAAGTGGCTCAGCTGGGATTAGGACCCAGATTGTCTTTGCTCCTAATCTTTTGCCTTATTAATCACTGTAGTCTCTTTCTGCAAATACCTAACAAGTTCATATTTGTAGATTTACAAACACAACGTTATGGCCAAACTCACTTAATTTGGGGGAATAGATTTCATGAGAGGGGGGATAACGAAATAGCATTAACAAACTAACTTGTAACTGAAATGGAAAATAATTAAGACTGGACTTTGCTTATGGAGCTATTATTTTAATGGCAATGTTGTATTTCTCTTCTTGATCTCATTTCTCAAAACTGTGCATATCTGGCCACTCTCCCTTACCAACTGCCAATATATATGCTATCGAGAGCACGATATTTCCTGAACTTTTTGGAGTCTGTATTTACCTTTATTATATCTATCTCAAAAGAAACTGCCTGACTGGCAAACCAGAAACAGTACCAAGGTGGCTGTCACATGGTTTATTTGTCCTTTTGTAAAACTCTGTGATGCAAATACTACAGCATTTAGCATTATAAAGTTGTTATAATGTAGTTGGTTTACTCATCTCTTGTGTGGGATGTGGTACTCCATCTTTAAGAGGAAAACCAGCAACAGAGTTTTTAGTTAGGATGAGGAAACCCCCTGAATTTCCATATCTCTAACAGAAAACCATGGTCAGTATTACAGAGCATGGAACGGTTTATAGTGCCAGCTGGTTTTAATTAAAGGCTTAGTTTCCCCAATACAAAGACACTTCATTACAAACCAACAAACATGTTCACACCAGCAGTCTGCTCTGTTTCTGTAAACAGGAATGGGTACAATGTGCATGTCTGGAGAACTGCTTGGAAAGCCTCGTGGGGCACGGAACTGAAATAATAGCTAGCACATCTCACATGCATTAAGGAGTCAGAAAAACAAAAATGTCTTTATTTAGCCTGTTGTTAAACTACATCACCATAGTGTAACTGATCTCCTGCCATTAGGCAGTGAAATCCAAAGCCACGGGGCACAATTAAAAGGCAACCTGGCACCTGCTGTCTCCAATACACCTTTTGAAACAGCTAGAAGGATACTATGAGTCTCATCAAGGGATTGAGGATGGTATATGAAGGATTCTCCACGGTAGGTTCCTACTCCAAATTTATCCCAGTATTATATGGCCTGGACTCCTATATGGAGGGAGTCTGATCTCTATCTCCGTTCTTCAGAAGTTACCACTTGATATTAATAATCTCAGAAAAAGTGCCAAAGATGAATGAATATGGAAATGGAACTCATTTGCAGTGTGATTACAGATAATTGAATGCAATGACATAGTTGTGGGGCTACGCAGAGAAACTACTGTTGTGCTGCTGCCTTTGCCAGACCTAAAGCGCAGTAGAGCATCCGCTAGATAAAGATTCAGATAGCTCAAAATTTAGGAATTGTTGACTATATTAAACCAACAGATTATTAGATTTTAGTCTAAGAATAATGCTTTAAAATCTATTTGAAACCTCACAGGGAGCCAATGGAGTAGATGAAGATTGGATACAACTGGAGAGATTTCTGTCAATGTCTACCTTGATAACAGGATGAGATATTGGATCAGCCATGGACTTTTTCAGAGCAATTTCTAGAAGACCCAGATAAAATTCAGCATATGGTGGTCCAGCAAATGTACAAAAAAGTACAAAGGTATCTGAGTAAAAGAAAGGAATTTAGTTTCCCATTAGATTCTAGATTCAAGGTTGGTGGGGACTTGTGAGGAGAGGTTTATCAGCAGTGACTGCAATGGAAGTTATCATTGTTCAAGCAGGAAGGAGGAAACAAATCGTGTCTAGTTCTGCACAGAGGTATTTCCACAGTTTCCACAAAATTCAACAGGAAGCAAACACTCATACCTGAATGTTGTTTACTTCTCCCATTAGATTTTGGATTGAAGTGTATATATGTATCTAAGGTTAAAATGCAGGAAGTCACGTTGATATTCATGAGAAAAACATATATATTAGATATGTCACCCAGTTCTTGAAAAAGAAACTCAAGAATTTCCTAATAGGTATCAAAGAAGGTACAAAGCTGTTGGTCTGTTGAAGTAAGACAAAAAACTACTTTAAGTTAATAAAATAGCTTTCATTGTAGAACAAATTTAATCTGATAAAGAACTAACTTGTTTAAGACTCAAATCAATGGATAAACTGAGGCAGAGAGGTTAAACAACCTGATCTGAAGTGTGCAGATATGGACATGTGCGCCATGGTGGTGAAAACTTATGAGAGGACTCTACTGGCAAATACTATTAGAAATGCAAGAATGGACAGAATTTATAGTGCTATACAATATATAATGCCATGTCTTATGTTATGGCATAGAACTTAGTGATTTTAAATACTTCCGTTTGTGTATCTCTACCATCTGAAAGAGAAAGCAGCACCCGCCTTGCTAAAGAAAACAAGACCAGTACTCAGGATGTGTTTTGTAATGTTGCATCAGAAAGACAGTATGTGCAATGGTGTGTGGTTTCTAGTTTGTTTGCCATGAAGAGTAAAGTCTTCCCCATTTTGAGAAAGGCTTGAGGATTGTCATGTTTTCTCAGCATCTCTGTGCACTAACAGATTATTGCAATTTGCTTTGATTCAAACTTTTCTGGGTTTGCCAGTCCCTCTTGTCTCATCTGGGCAACCGTGTTCCAGCTCACTGCTCTCATGTGGCTTCACTACTGATAAAAAGGCTCTTGGGGTCCTCCATTAGTACCTGCTGATGAGGAAGATGCTCATGTCACCCAACACATCCTGCTAGCTCTGCCGTCACTGAAAGCTGTGAAGTCAAAATATCTCCCACACTCAGTTGAAAAATCTTTCTCTTAGTCATCTGGCCATAACTAGTTTTCCAAATGGAATGACCTCACCTCTGAGCCAGCAAATTAGTGTAACCTGTCTTGATGTACAGGAAATGGGGCAGGATGTTCTGTGTGTCTTACTGCCTTTTAGTTGTAATTGTGCTCTAGATTCTTGCTCTTGAGTGTTGGTTCCTGCCTAAAATCCTGATCCAATTTTCTGCTTTCTAGACCTTGTCCTAGTTCCTCTTCCTACTGAGTGTGAGCTCCTAATCCTGCCCTTGATCTGTTCAGTCCTGGTTCCTAGCTCTTGCTTTCTTTTCCAGCCCTAGTTTCTGCTTTAAGTTAGCTTGCCTGACCTTGTTTCAGCTATGACTGCTCCCCATGCTGAAGACACTTGCATACATTAAGACTAAAATTACAATGAGCCAAACCCAATCTTTGCTTAACCATAAAAACTTCAGTTTTCATGAGACTAAAACATACTCTGAGGACAGTGGCTTTAGTATTGTCTAGTCAAGAAACAGATCTGTAGAAATTCTAGTCCTGGTACCAAGGCAAGGTACTCATGAACGCAAATCTGATCTTTGAACAGATTATTACTGATTGAGTTACATGTGGTAGAGCCATAAATACAGTGATAAACTTTAAAAAAAATTGTTTACACTTTCTAAGGATGCCTCTTCCATCTGCTGTCTGGCAACACTCCCCCACACCCACATGATAAAAATAAAAAAAGTCTCTTACACACTTCACATAATGGGGAGGCACAGTGATGCTTTCCCCACAAGTTTCCAAAGAAGACTCATTAACTTCCTAAGAACGTTTCCTCATTTGTGCTACAGACTCTGAGTATGCAAGTGATCAGAAATTATATTTGATCAAGCTAAACTGAGAATAGGTGTATGTAGGATATCCAGTTATAGCAGGGCCTCTTAACTGGATATGTCCATCTGGTGGGTGTATTAAAATAATTAAGAAGTGGAACTGATGTACAGAGTCTATTTAGCAGAGCATCATCTGGCCAAAAGCAGATTCCAACAGAGCTGCAGAAGAGGAGGGCAAAATGCTGCAGTTTTCCCAGTTTGGTCTCCCAGTGCACAGTAGTCTGAGGCTCCAGGTCATCTCCATTCAGAGGCTGTACCTTTCATTTTAGTAATTTGG
Source organism: Vanellus vanellus (assembly GCF_965231255.1). NCBI lineage: Eukaryota > Metazoa > Chordata > Aves > Charadriiformes > Charadriidae > Vanellus > Vanellus vanellus. Next base: position 17,989,886 of record NC_138912.1, on the reverse strand, counting down.
TTTTTTTCTTCTGTGAATTTGTCTCATAGCTTTTAAATTCATGTAAATTCTTGGTATCCTTCACTTCTTGTGAGAGCCTGTTCCCTGATTTAACATTTAATTGCACACTGCACCCCATTGATTTGTTTTGAACTGGCCTCTCAAGAATTTAATTTTATGCCTTCTAATTCCTTTATTACAAGAAATGGTGAGCAGTCATCCTTTGCTCACCTCCTTCGTATCACTTCTATTGTATTGGCTCTTAAGCTATCCTTTCTCATGGCTGAAAAGTTGGAGTTTCTTCATTCTTCTACTGAAGTGATTCCATGCATTTGGGTTCCTTCTTCATAAGCCTCCTGGTTTTGTGACATCCAGATTGAGAAAGGGAAGCCAGAACTGTATTGAGTGAGGAAGACACATCCATAGCAAGGATTTATGAAGTGGCACGGTGATGTTTACTGGTTTGTTCCCACTCCTTTTCTATTGGTTCTTTAGATTTTATTTGCTTTTATGATTATTACTGAGCATACACACACTGTTTTCATATCAATGCCTACCACATCTCAAAGATACTTCTTCTGGGTGGTATTACCCATTTTGGAGCCCAGAATTTTCTGTACAAAATTACTATTGCCTTTCCTTTTATATATATTACTTGATATTGTGCTGAATTTCATCTTTCAGTTTATTACCCGATGCTACAGCACCATGAGCACTGTTTGCAGCTCTTTGCTGAAAACTCTGCCTTGGAAAACACTGCCATCGTCAAACTTCGGCATGGTGCTATTTCACCCTTCTACTCCATGAATACACTGAGCAGCAGAGGCCTTAACAGAAAATTTTGTGGGACTTTCTGGTAACTTCCAAGAAAATTCCAAAATTTAAATTCCAAAATACTATACAATAAATCCATATATTCATATATTCAATGATTGCTTTCGAGTTTTTATCAGTTTGTTCTGTATGAACACAAGACTTATTAGTTACTAGCTCTTTGGTTCACCTCATAAATCCTCCAAAAAATATGGGTCCCATGTGCCATCTATTCTTTTGGCACCACATCAGTTTGAAGTGAAAAGTTACACCTCAGACATCATCATGCAGACATTTCATTCTTTATTCCATTAGAACTCCTGGTCGTACTGACTTTGCCACCGTCCATTTTATTGTTCTATAATCTTTTCTACTGACACCTTGAGACAATATAAGACAGTCTTTTACACATACTTCACAAAGAAGGGTTCTAATGCAGAACCCTCCAAAGGTCTGTTCTTACAGATGCAAATAATTCATTTTGGTTTCCTCCTGTGGTTTGATCTTCTGAGTGTTCATTTTGTGCCTTGCTCATCTATTGGCTGTACAGATTTTCTGGAAGAGTTCCTGTTTCAGATCTTTTTCTTATGACATAGGCTAAGTCATTCCTTATTTAGAACAGATAAAATTCTGAATCACTTTGTGGCTTTTAGTAACAGCAAGTAAAACTTCATGTCATGCATTTGTCTATTTCAGCATTTAATGTATTTATTAAGTATATACTTTATAAAATATAATTAATTGATATTTCTTTCGGGGCTTGTCTGTAATGAGATTATAAACCATATTCTTATGTACTGCTTGGCAGCTACAGCTACTACTTAGTATCACCAGAATAGTTCAAATGATTATTTGTCTTTCCAGAAGACAGCAAGTTCTGAGTGTGTTCATGAAAAGTATAGAAAAAAATATGTCCATGGAACCAGGGACTAAACATACTTAGATGAAGGAAAATTATGATTAGGAATTGACAGACCTTACTTAGCCTTGGTGGGCAAACTGCCTAGGAGGACAGTCTTTGAACTAAAAGCAAAGAAGAGTTGAGATGCCTCTGCTATTTCTTTTTAGAATATCTGGTTCATAGGAGTTAGAAAAGATCTGTTGTGACACCAACAAAAAGCCTGAGTCAAGTTACTGCTAGGTGTTTTTTTCAAATTCTTGTAATGACCAGTAAATAAAGTGTAATCTTATAGATAAATAACATGCTGTAAATGGAAGGGTCAAAGAAAAGACATTTACTCTATTCTGTTCCATACCAGTTCACTCGTTAAAGGTGCTAACTTGACTTTCTTGTATTATTCTTTTTTACCAATGTATTCTTACATAAAAGCTATATGGAGGGGCCTTTTGAGTTCATTCTTCAAATCTGTAATTTTCATACTGATCCACTTACAAAAAGCTCCCAACTGCACTTGTCACTAAAATAAATAATACACTGTCTAGGCATAGTTCATTTTTTTTCATAAGGCACAATGTACTTGAAACAATGCTTGTATGAATGAGCTGCTTGATGACTGTAAGAGAAGTTCCATATACTGTTCTCTAAGATAATAATATCAGTACACTCTGAAAATAAGAAAATTGCCTTTTTAAGAGAAACCGGTTTCTGATACACTAGATTATTGTCTTTGATGATCAAATATTTTGCAATGTACAGCTCCCTATAGATAACTGTCAGTGAGGTAAAATAAACATCTTAGGTTTCTTTTTTTTAATCTCTTTTCTTTTATGGTAAATAGCCTGGTTTGGTTTTGTTGGTTAAAACAGTAGGAAATCATAATGGCAAGGCTTCCTTTTCATGATACATTATCTTATAAACATAGCAGTACTAATGCTGACACCTAATGGTATCCTTATCAGAATATCAGAATATCACTGAAATCTCCTTATGGGTTTACCTGCACATCTACAGTGGCACTGTAGTAGTGAAAGAAGTCAATAATTTAGCTTTCTTCGTGGGTTTCATGGTACCAATCAGTCTTAGAGCTACCTAAACCATAATTGTTAAAACTGCAGGACTAAAAGTTCAAATGAAAACAACAGTAGCATTGGTAATGCCTGTAGAAAGAGAAACTAATTTAAATTCATGTTAGATTGAATAAAAAATGGGACAGAACCAAGACTAAAAATCACCATAGATCAAAAAACTTTTTGAGATTTGGCTGTTTTCCTACACATACCAACAAATGTGAAAATATGAATGAAAGAATGTTTTCACTTTTAGCCAGGTATTTCCACTTTGTAATTCAAATATAGACCACACTAGCAGTAACACTTCATTATTGTTGCGAACACTAAAAGAAGGTCTTTCACATCTGTCACCAAATCCAATAATTTCAGGCAAATGTATGAGCAACTTCACGTTAAAAGGAATTGGTTTTCTTTAAAAAATTAAGAGTTCCTCAGCTTCATTCGGTGATCCGTGCTTGGTATTTGCCTCAGCATAGACTTTTGAAAATTGAATTATCTCCCCCTCCCCCCCCAAGTATTTATGAGGAAATCCTTAAGCTAGTCCCAATCATTTGGTGTGGATTCAGTTCTAATAGAATGAATTTCAGTCCAGCAGATTATGCAATAAATTGATCTAATCCATCACACTATCCATAAAGAAGCTGGATACCTAATTGAAACCAGGGATGCAGTACTCCTGTTGTTTGTGAGACAATCCATGTATTTGAGGAAAGCACTGAGTTTTCAATTTTAAAATATCACCTATACAGAACTAATAGCAACAATAGCACAAAAAAAGCATTATGAAAGCTACTTATTTGCACTTAATTGCCTTACCAATTTATAAAAGACTAATGCTAATGACATATGTAATGGGAAGTCCTGTAACTGTTTGCCATTTCAGATGCATAGAATAATGTGATGTAATGTGCACTGGGATAGTACAAATATCTTTAAGGTTTCCAAAATACTACACATCTTACCTATGCTTCTGGAGACAATAGCCAATACTCAGAAAAAAAACCTGACTGCAGATGTCAGATCAACTTTTTTTGGCGACAACTGCTGTGGGCTGTTTCATGCTTCACAGAACATAGACTGTTTTGCAGTTGAACATCTTTTTCACAGGATCTCACATAGTAAAGTGGACCAAATTCAATTTATCTTCTGAAAAAGAATGGAGTGGAGTCTATGTGGACTCAATCCTTGCTTGTTAAGAATTTGGGAACTTAACAGTGCTGTGTACTTATCATGCCTATCCAGATGCATCATGTATGATCTCTGTCTTCAGGAAAACAAATACAAAGATATTCTAGTCCTCATGCAGCACTCATTGATCCTTGAAAGAGGACTGTGCCTGATGCTACTTCAAAGAAATCATATTCTAAGGATAACATAAAAGTACTTAAAAATATCTAAGTTTGCATTCGTGCACTCTGTCACAGTTCATGCCTGATGCCACATGAGGTTCAACTGCCAGCATCAGGATGATCAGAAAATGCATGGGCTCTCCAGTTCCATGCACTGGCTTCTGAAACATCTTAGAAGACTTTGGTTTCACTTGGGTTTCCTTGATGGCTTTTGATTTTAGTTTCTACTCTGAGCGTGGTAGGATGGCAGTTGTTGCACTCATTGGTCATCTCTTCAGTGGTGAGTGTGTGGATTAAAAAAGATCTTTGAGGCAGCCTCTCATGTCATGGCCTATAAGGGTTTCCTAGTACTCCTGCAAAATGGGAAGGTTGTACACTATGACTTAGAAATTTTGGGGAGCATTTTTGCAGATACTGACTCTCATGACTAAAGAGGTCTTTCATTAATTTTGGGAGAAGTTATTACATAATCTTTTTGGTGGGTTTTCCCATTGTCATTTTTCATCCAATTGCCACCTTTCTTTTTTCCATATATTCCTACACAAATCTTAATCCCAATATAAACTTGTCACAAGCATGTGTTTTGATGTAATTTTTTTTTTATTCATCCTGTGCTGCAAAGAATCTCAATGTATATGACAAATGAGATGTTAGCCTTTCTTCTTTCTTTCCTTTGTTGGTGTTTTATGTCACCAGTTTTCTTTTTCTCTCTTGTGCTTGACATTCATTTGTGTTCTAAATTTGAATTATGAAGTCATACGCTACAGATAAAATATTTGTTTCTATTTTTATATGTGAATTTGTTGTAATGAATAGTTGGCAATACAATGTAGATTTTAATTTCAGATTAGGAATACTAGCATCTTCACACAAATTTGATACTGTAGCTGCTTGTTAGACTGATGACTTTCATGTATAATTCTTTTCCGTTATCTTTTCTAATTTTAGGGCTGCAGCCAGAACTATGCTCTTTCTTGGTTTTTTTTTCCTCAGCTGTAGTTAGTTTTCAGATCCCTCAAAACACTGTGGGCACACATTTGCAAACTCCACTTCTGACCATTCAGAAAAATGTAATGAATTAGAGGCCAGAAGGTGAAGATTTGCATGCAAATCAGCAGCATATTTCTCTGCTTGGTTTTGGCACAGATTGTTTCTTTTGGGTGTAGTAGAACCATCAATGATAGAATTCTCTTCCTGAAGATATTCTTTAGGGCCAAAAATCCCCACCCCAAAATGGCTTGTATTAATTTTCTTTTACAGTCCCAGACACAAGGGAAATAAGTGATGTCAGTTTGAATGAGGAATTAAAAATATGTTCATGTTAAATGGATCCTTATTACATGCACATACACACTCAAAGACAGCAACAGTCCTCCTTGTTCTCAAATTTAATCTTGAGTAAAAATTGTATTTCTTAAACTTTGTTGGAACTAGTAAGATGTGACAAGATTTCTGGAGAAAAATGTAGCTGAATTGCTCAAATTGCTTATGAGTTGGTTCAAGCTTTTTCCTTTGGGAACCTAAATCTTCTCTTTGCTTTTGATTTTTGAATGGTATTTCATAAGCGGAGAGAGGCTTTCCTTTTCAATGACCTCTTCACTCACAATTCATCTTTATAGCCTATTTCTGCCATTGTTGCTTGCCACTTTTTGGCCACGGTTCATCTGAATTTTCTATTTCCCATGTGCCTTCACACTCGGTGATCTTACTTTTGGGGATCTTCCATGTACACTGAAACTTAGTACAAATGTTTAAAGTGCGCTGCTAACAAGCGCGGTTTATCCGTCTTCTTAATAGCAATGACATTGCGTCTCTAACAAGGCAAATTTTTATTTTGTAGTCATTTTCAGCTTGGATTTTTGTTTTATTTTGAGCACATGAAACCGTATCAACTCATCTAATCCATGTATGTTCCGAATGCTTTCACTGCTGCCATTTTCTACAGATACCCCCCATATAGAGCATCCACACAGCTCAGCAAATCTTTGTCTAGGGTGGAACCTAAACACCCGAGGAAGGGACCTTTCTTTCTGGGTCTTTTATGGTGGGGCATCAGCTCTCCCTACCAAGTGCCACTAACGGCCGTCGGCCCACACACGCTCTCGGGCAGAAGCAAGCGCAAAGCCACCGACAGGTAACGACGGGCCGTACGGCCAGGCTCTACCTATGCCCGTGCCATGTGGCCAAGGCCCACCGGGGCCGCCCGCCAGTAGGCTTTCGGCCGGCGCCAGGCCGCGGCGGCCCCGGGGAAGGGGTGCGACAGGCCTCGCCCCTCTCCCCCCGCCAGGCGGCCTGGCATTGTGCTTCCCTCCCGCCCCCAGCCCCTGCGGCCACATCCGAGGAGGAGGAGAAGAAGGAGGAAGAGGAAGGGGAAGGCAGTGGCGGCTGTCGGTGCCGCCGCCTCCCCCACCCCGAACGCTCCCCCGCCCAGGGCCTCGTCGGCCGCCGTCCGTCTCCTCAGGTGAACGCGTATCCCTCCGCCGCGGCCGTCCCCACCGCCGGGCTCGCAGCCCCACAGTCCCCGGATGGAAACTGTTATGGCCGCCAACAGCGACTCGCCGGGCTATGGAGAGGGGCGAGGTAACTCCGCGAGGGGCGCCGGACGGAGAAGGGGGAGGCTCGCGCGGTGCGGGAGGGGGCGGCCCGGCGCAGGCCGCGGCGGCGAGGAGCTGGCAGGAGGTGCGAACTGCGGCGGGGCAGGAAGCCACCCCGTGGTAGGGCTGAGCCGGTAAATAGTCCCGCGCCCCCCGCCCCTCTCCGGCCGCGGGAAGTTCGCGGGGCGGCCAGGGCTGGCGGCGGGGCGGCCGGGGACCGCGGGCAGCGCCCGGTCCCGGCGGGGAGCGGGCGAAAATGTCTCATAGCCGGCCCCAGGGCCGTGCGGGGCGCCGTATCCCTCCGCCGGACTACACGGGACCAGGCGAGGTGTCGTGGGCAGCGCGGCGCCCCTCGGGGCCGCGTGGGCGCTCCGCGGCGGGCGGCCCGGCGGGGCGGGGAGCTTTGCTGCCCGCCGGGGCCGCCCGAAGAACCGGGTGGCTCTCAAAGAGGAGCTGGGGAAGGGGGGCGTCCCCACTCGCCCCCACCCCAATTTCGGGAAGCGTCGGGCGCTGCCCCTGCGGTGAGGTGGAGCCCATGGCGCGGCCCTGAGGCGGCGGCGGCGGCAGCCTCGGGGGCTTCCCCCCCGACCCCCGCCGGGCCGGCGTCAGCCACCGCTTCGTGTTTTGTCCCTGCTCTTCCTTGCCTCCTCGTCCTCGGGGGACGAGGGGGACAGCCCGCGCCCTGGCCCTGCTCCTGCTCCTGGGCGAGCCCCGGCAGCGCCCGGTGGCACCGCCCGGTGGCACCGCTGCCCGTTACCGGCGGGGCCGAGAGCCCCGAGCAGGGAAGGCGGGGAGCGTCTCCCGACATCGCGAGTGCGGGCTGAGAAGGTGGTTGTGTGCAGGTACGTTGGCGGTGGCCGTGTGTCCTTGGAGTGTTGAGCTGCTGTTTTCCTAAATGGCAAGTTTGCTGTGTGGCGTGGGTGATTGTGTTTGGGAGCGATTTGGTAACTTGTTTTTCTTTTATTTTTACAAAAGCAGCGCTTTGGTGTGTCAGGTTTTGTTTGACCACCAGAAGCTCTAGGTCTATGGGTTCCTGAAGATCTAGTTCTGTAAGTTCCTGCATGTGTCCAGGTCTTTGTAGAGCTGAAGGCGCTATTCTGAATTTGTAGACACATGTAGGATGGGACCAAGCATGGCAAATACTCTAGCATAGCAGGTTTTTTTTTTTTTTTGTAGAATTTAAATGAGTGTATACAATTTTTACAGAAATTTTGAAAATACTACCTGCTTGGAAATTCATCTTGAATTTCTATTTTTTTGTTTTAAATGGAAAAACTGTAAAAGGTGCCTAACTTAAGAGTATCTTGCTCCTATCTGTCATGTCTGACTAAAGTATATAGCTAGAACTTTTTTTCTCTATGTCTATTTTTTCTAAAGAAAATGCTGACATATTGGACCATTGCTGAGGGAAGAAAATTGACGCTTAGAGCCTCAAGTGGTTACTTATGCTTGTGCTTACTGTTGTGGGTTTTTTTTTTCGTGAGGGTTAACTTTGGCACATGCTTATGTATTTTCAGGGTTTGTATTCATTCTACCTGCTTCATAATTACCTATTTGTTTCAAATACTGTGAATATAATAATCCACCCCCAGTTTTTGCAAAACTTTCTAGAAAATTATAATTAGCGCTTTGCTATAAAATTTATTATCATTTTTATTTAAAATATAAGTTTCCTTTGAGTTCAAGTTAAAATTTGATGGACTGAAGTACCAGTTACTGCTTTCTGTCTTGGTTTTTAAGTTACTGTATGTTTATGCTTACCAGTTACGAATACCTGAGAACTAGTGACAAAGCTAAGGTTAAAATAGGAGGAGTTTGCTATCGATTTTTAATCCCACTCATTAATTTAGAATTTGTCTTGTATTTGATGGTGCTCTTTGGGAGAGAACATGGTCCATATTTACAGTGTTTCTGTCTTCAGTGTATTAAAAATGCACGTAACACAAAATTGTGAAGGATTTGTGCTTTTCAGCTTATTCTTTCAGTTATGCTTGTATTTACACCTCTTAAAATATCTTTCCTTTTTTTTCCAGACCTTTTTTCACTATTCCTCCTGACTGTGGCCTTTCCTGAGTCTTACATATTTACCTCTTCTGTGTGTATGGATAAATGTTAAAGAGGCTGTTGAAGGATTGAAGTCAAGTCTTTTCTTAATGTGTAAGTCTGACTTCCTCTTTGGTAATATACACTTAAAGATCCCTGTGATTATTTTTTTTTACTAGTTGGTTGTTTCTAGTAAATATTTTTATTTATCGTGCTGCCGGTGCCTGTTGATAATTGCATGTTACCCACTAATAACTAAGTTAAATTGTAATTTGTGTGGTTAATTAGCTAAAGGAGATCTCAAATCAAGTTTGAATATACCCAACTGGGACTCTTTGCCAAATGTAAATGTTTTATCCAGTCAGTGAAATGTTGCCCAATTGAGGACCACATTGGCCCCATGTTAAAAGCCTGAGGTTTGTTCTCTGCAGCATATTGCATCCACTTCTGATTTTTATAGCGTTAATTGCACACATTCCAGGTTTCAGTATTTGACAGTATAACATTTTAATCTGAATGATAGGCAGCTGCCATCAGGATGTATTGCATCATGCAACCTGTAATCTTCATGTGTTGCATCTGTGTATGAAAAAAGATCTCCAGCAACCAAGTCCAAGTAATTTTTAGTTATTTATTCTTTGTGTGGGAATTCAGCTTGCTCCTGTTCAAATAAAGGATTTACCATTGACAAGAGAAAGCATTGCAGTACAGTACTGTCTTGGTGAAAATGGAGTGTAATGTAAATGAGTTTTTCTCTTCTGAAGGCTCAAAATAGAGTAATATCCTATGTATTAACCTCCTGTGTGGAAGATGGGAAATGTATCATTGAGTTTAAAAAAAAAAAAACCCAACAGTCAGTATCCTGTGCCTAAAGTGGGGAAGACTCCCAAGGAGGGTGTGTGTGTGTATGTGTCTGGTGTTTGTGGTGGTTTTCTTTGTTTGTTTGTTTTTTGAATGTCAAATGTATAGTTGAAATCTTGCTGGTCTCATAGCTGAAGAACATAATTATTTAATACTGGAGTCTGTATAAAATGGCAAAGTCTATTTTGCTTATTATTTTCAAGAATTGTGCAGAAATGCTCATATTTTTTCCGAAGGAGTGCAATAAAGCATATGCTTAGGAAAAAAAAAAAAGTGTTTTGCTTTTCTTGCTACATGATGCATGAATGTGGCCTTGGAAATTCTGCAGTCTCCATTTTCTCTGTCAGGTATTTACATGTTTGATGGTAGATACTTCCTACTCACAGGACTATGGGAAAATATTTGGAAGACCTTTAGTGGTGATGCTTATGATGGCCTGGAGCTCTAGAAGCAGCTCTTGGACTTCATCACAATGAGGGAGAGGATGTGATCATTCTTTCAGTTTGAATGTGAATAAATAGGATGATCTAATGAGTTCCAAGTCTCTGTTGCTTGAGGGTGGGTGGGGGAATAGTGGAGAGAGAGCTGCTGATCAGATTTCAGCCAACACTTTGTTGATTTTTGCTAGTAAAGAAAGTGATGCTATGCCTTCTGCTATGGAAAACGTTTTTAGTAAAAACTGTTGTTATATACTAGTGAAGAAACAGTTCTTGTTAATTTTCAGTTTCACTTTTCAAAATCCAAATGATTTTCACTGCTATTCCATTTCTGCTGCTTTTATGTTGACACGTGGGAGTATCGTTTGAGCGTAGACTTGAGCTGCTATAAATTTTCAGTGTAGCCTGTTACAGAAACACTGACATTAAGTCTAGCGAGACAATGGTGCTGATCATAGCTATTTGAGCCTCTTAATCTGTAGAGGAGTACTGTTGTCAGTCATGCTTTTGTTCTGAAAAGATTAACTTATACCCAGTAACATAAGGTGAGAAACCAAAGTTAACTTTTATTTGTTGACTACTTCAGACTTGTGTGATACTGAAGGTAGGCATGCAAAAATTCTCTGTAGATGAGCATGGTGGGTTTCTTGGTGTTGGTAAAGGTAATGTCTCCATTAGTGAAGTAGATCTTTTATCTTAAAATTTTTATTTTTTATTTTATTTTCTGTTTAAGCACAATAGTTAGCTACTTATAGAGTAACAGACTTGAGTAATAAAAATATCAACGCCTGCTGAATTTAGCTTGTTTTTAGTACTTCAGCTAGGTTCAGTTAGTGATCTATGTCACAGAGGAGGTACTGTGTTTATATTCACTTGAAGTCCCGAATAAGTAATATTGGCTTAATTTTAAAAAAGCAGCTCTTGGGATGGTAGGAGAAACTCAAAATTTGATGGTATGGAATTTCAATGTTTTCATCTTTCAGTAGATGTTGTCCTTTAAAGCTTATTTTTCAAGATTTATGTATATGTTGTGGAAACGCCCCCCTGCTCTCAACAGCAAACAAAACCCCCAAACACAAACAAACAAAAAAAGGTTACAGTGTAATCTCTTCCCCCCCGCCCCTCCCCCCCCAAATGCTACTCTAAAAATCAACAGCTTCCAAGACTGGTGTGTATTTGTTAATGAATTGTAATGAGCGTTCTAATTGCATTATTTTTAAATGTAATATTTCTTTTGTTTGTTTTCTGATTTCAGGAGAATAAAATGGGGAAGTTCTAGAACCTTGAGAATAACTTGGCGCAGCAGTCTTGTTTGCTGCAGGAACTAAGACTAGTATCAATAATTCGCTTAAAGAAAAGGAAAACCTAAAATCATGCCATCTGAAAAGGAACAGTTTTTTCCTGATAAAAAGCAAATTACTTTGTTAAAACACAATGCTGCGAAGAATTTTTCTACAGATGCTTCTTTGGAAAAAACACTGGTGAATGATCCTTTAAGTACGATGACTCAACCAGCCATTTTAGATTTCAGTCTCTCTTACGAACTAAAAAATGTGAAAATTGACTTACCCAAGGTGAACATTCCAAATGAAGTATTAATGAAACATGAAGTTGATAGATTTAGAAAACTCTTTCAGTGTAAACAGCAAACTGCAAGGAAGTCCTTAAGTCTAGAGAAAATAAACGGAAGCAATCCCAATTGTTCAGAGGGAAGCCACTTGCAAAATAAACCTGAAGTGCAATTTGAAGAAGCGTTGAAAACTACAGCAAAGATACTGAATTTCACTTGTCCGAAGTGCAAGGACAATGTTAGATACAGCCCAAATGATCTACAGAAACACTTTCAGCTGTTACATTGTGGCGAGTTGCCTTTGTATCCTTGTGAGATGTGTAACTTCTCAGCTAATGACTTTCAGTCATTTAAACAGCATAGACGCACCCATCGTAGCACTTTAGTAAAATGTGAGCTCTGTAATGATGAGCATGTGTACACTTTGTTGGATTTGACAAAACACTTCACATCAAAGCATTGTGTAAATGGTCACTTTCAATGTGAAAAATGTGGGTTTTCTACCCAAGATGTGGGCACGTTTGTTCAGCACATTCACAGACATAATGAAATTCCATATAAATGTGTAAAATGCCATCACGTAAGCTTTACAAAAGAGGAGTTCCAGAAACATCTTCTTGTTCATACCAGTATGTTTCCTTTTGGTTGTCAATTTTGCAGTTACAGAACATCACGGAAAGATTATCTTATAAACCACTTCATAGCTTTGCATCGAGACCACTTATATGCAAAAGAAAAACTGGAAATGGAGAAATGTGAAAAAAGAATAGTGAAGACGCCAGCAGCACTGAAGCTTGTGTTAAAAAGGTATAAAATGGGAGCATCGAAAAAAGCACTGTGGAGACGGAAAAAAGTAAGCAGCGGAAGCGACAAAACTGGAGAAAATGCACAAGTGTTGAGAAGCGTGAATAAAATTCAGACAAAATCTGAGGAGCTGAACCAGTGTATGAGAGATGTGGAAACAAATGAAGAAAAAGATCAAATTGTATATACAGAAAAGCATAATTTCACAGGTGAAATGCTGTCTGCTACTACTGCACAATACAGTAAAGCAGATGATGGAACAAGTTACAGCCTGGGATTATTGAAAAATGCTGTTCATGGGCCAACAGTGTTGATGGTCAAAAACAACAAAATATCTGTTCCAGCAAATTACAGTGCTAAATTTATGGGATTTAAAATGGTAGATGGAAAACAACATATTGTTATAAAATTATTACCAACAAGTAAGCAAAACTTACATTTATTGGGTCAGAAAGCTGATCCTATTCATGATGGTTCTACACCTCCTTTGCTGCAGACTGCTGATCCCTGTGGCTTGTCTTCAGGTGCTATACCACATGTAACTGATCAGTCAACCTTAAGGAACAATTCTGTTCACCCACTCACCTGCCCGCCATTTTCTCGTTCTGCTCCTCATTCAGGGAAAACAAAAGTGGAAAACCGGAATAACTCCTTATTGTATGGTAGGAGTGTTTCTCAAACTGTAGCACCTTCTAATGTAGCTGTAGGAAAAAGTTCGAATTATTTGCCAATGAAGTTGGGCTCAACTGTACCTCCATGTGATGAGGTGACAAAAGTTGGAACTAGAAGTAATCTCTCATGGGGAAGCTATAGTCCTCCAAGTCATCCTCAGGTATTACCACCCACTATTACAAATACACTTCATTATGACCCTATGAAAATGCCCTTCTTTCCTGAACTGAAAATACAAAATGGTGGCCTAAATAACAGTAATGGAACTAATAATCCCTATTACTCAACGTCAGTGGATTCTTCTAATGAAGGGTTGCTGTCTTTTCACAACTATTCCAAAATGGACACTTCGGATAATCCATGTAGCATTTGGACGTCAACAGATGACAGATACAAAGAATTTATATCTAGCAAAACAGTTTCTTTTCAAAACAGTAGAAGTGAATCTGCATCTTCATATTCAGAGTTGACGAAAGGCTTAAAACCAGAGAAAGTTCTATCAGCCCAATTAAATATTAATAAAACTTATGGACACAGAAACACTAGGAATAACTCTGTGTCTTCTAAAAGCCAATCTAAATGTGTTGTTGACAGTGAGTGTTTTATGGAGGACCAGCATAACGGCCAGCAGTATTTGGACACTAACATACATCAAGGCTTTGAGAACGTAGCTGAGAAATTCCAAGAAAATGCATCTGATTGTGTTAACTCAGTCTTAATGCCTAAAATCACATCTGTTTTCTCATTGCAGAGTGAACAGGCAGCTAATTATTTATCTCCTGAAATAAACCAGTTACTGCAAGATGTGTTAAAAGTGAAAGCAACTACTCAGCAAGAATCCCACAGCAAGTCAAATAACTGCGTAAAACTTCATTCTGACAAACTGCTTTCTGGTCACGAGACAGGGAATAAAGCCTTTAAACATTTAAAAAGTTCGGCAACTGCATGTAGTTTTCAGAGGCCTCCTACTAATGTAGACTTTCATTTATACAAGAGAGACTTGAACACAAGATGTAGCACAAATGAAGGTACGCATTGTGGGAGAGACAGACAGACACCCAGAACATCATTTGATTCACAGGGAATGGATAAATTATCCAGAACTCCAGGTGTTGGTATGTTGCTAAAAGCTCATACAGATGCAATCATAACACAGCAGTTAGTAAAAGATAAAATACTGTCTACAATGCAAAATCCTAGCAGCTTTTCGCCAGTTCTTCAGGAACAGAAGAAACCCCTTTTAGTTCCATCCCCTCCATCAGGATTTTTTGTTCCTTTGCACCTTGCTAACCAGCCCGGACTACAGGTGGTTTCAGGAAAATCTCTTCCGTCAACCAGTTCGTCAGATGGGCATGTAACTAAAGGTGTACCTACATCTTTTGTTTTAAATAAAGGCCCTGGAATGATTTTGACTTTTAGTGGGGCAATTGGAACAGTTGCAAACAGCCCTAGTGAGAGTTCTCAGGTTTTAGGGAGAGTTGCATCCAGGGAATGTGGTAAACTAACCATACCAGCTTCAAAAGTGGAGGGGAAAAATGACAGTTTCACAAGTGTAAGAAGTTCCTGTAATAGGAGAGCATGTAGTACAGCAAATGACTCATTGAGTCGCATGCCATTCAAAGGATCTCTTGTAATTACAAACTCATCGGAGTCATCTGTGAAAGGAATGTCTTCTGTGAAGGTGTTACCAGAGCATCAGGATGCTGTCTTTGGTTCCTTGGAGTCAGTAAACCAACAGGATATTAAACAGAAACAACATGTTTATGCACTTTTGCCTGATGGACAGCAGGCAGTTTTTCTGAAATGTACGACACCAAACAAGCCTGTAGTTCATAAACATAGTGTTTTTCAGAATAATGCTCGTTATCAGAGTTGTCAACCAAAGAAAACTGGAGCCATGCAACAAAAGCTTTTGCTGAAAATTAAGACTTCAGATACACTGGCTGATACCACTCAGTCAGTAAGCAACTCAGTGCCCTCACTACAGTTGGATAACTTGCAGTCCCTTACTCCTGCACTAGCACAGAAACAAACTAATCTTACTTCTAATGATGCCTTAATCTTACCAGGTAGGTTAATGCCAGCAAATGCCTCTTTGGCAAGCTCTAATCCAGCATGTTGTGTTCCTCCTGTAGAACCTGTTTATTCTACTAAGTCTGCAGGGGCACAGTTGCAAAAAGGTTCTCTTGAGAGGACACAAGTAATAACTGCTAACAACAGGAATAACTTTGGTAGTCAGAAGTCCACATGGAGCACCCGGAACAGAACTGCAAAAGTGAAACCTCGTTTAAAACAAACTGGGTCTAAAAGTTCAGAAACTGCGGGTGTGCAAAGAAACAAGAATTTCAAACGGAAAAGCAAGGATAATTGCCCAGAACCTCCAAGAAAGAAAGTAATGTTGCACAGAAAGTGTAAGGAAAAGAATCGAGCTGAAGTTGTTAGTGAACCAGGTGGCCCTTACAAGCCAAGGGCATCGAAAGAAACTGTGAGGACTTTGAAATTACTTCCTTTTAATTCTAAACAGCTTGTAAAATGCCCTCGGAGGAATCAGCCAGTTGTTGTACTTAACCATCCTGACGCAGATGTTCCAGAAGTTGTAAATGTAATGAAAACCATTGCTAAGTTTAAGGGACATGTTCTTAAGGTTTCATTGTCAAAAAGAACTATTGAAGCGCTTTTGCAGCCAGCCTTTTGCAATCCTTTGGATGTAACTACTGATGATCTTTCTCAAAAGAGGCACAGGACAATAAAACCTATTAGCCCTGTAAAAGAAAGATTTGTCTTAAAATTGACACTGAAAAAGACTAGCAAAAACAATTATCAGATTGTGAAAACTACCTCTGATAATACCTTGAAAGCTAAGTTTAGCTGCTGGTTTTGTGGTAGAATATTTGACAATCAGGATAATTGGGTAGGACATGGACAGAGGCATCTGATGGAGGCTACTCGAGATTGGAATTCATTAATGTAATGATGACCAGTAAAGAAGATAAATATCATATAAAACAGTTTTTTAAGAAGAGAATCAATTGAGTTAGGATACACAAGTCGTTTTGTTTTGTATTTCAGTATTGTAACTAAGTGTTTAAAAATGATGCAAAGTGCTTGGAAGGAAGAGCAGATTCTCTATTGCCATCAAGCTTTGAGATAGATCGAGGAGCTTTGTGGTTTAGATACCTTGTAACTAACTGCAAATACAATTCCATAAAAATATATATTATTTTTTGTTACTACTATCATGTCCTATATTTTTATTCTATAGAATGAGTCTTCAGGGCTTTTGTTCTGTACATATTTAAAAAAAAAAACTAAACATGTAAATATTTTTATACTTTTCAGTTATTTGGTATAATTCTTGCACAGAAATTACCTCCCCCCCTATTTTTCAGTTCTGTGCATGCACTACTAAAACAAATTTTTAAAATTTTTTCAACTACACACAGCTGTTATCCTGGGATTTTTGTTACTTTCACTTGTTAGCTCTTGATTTTGTTTTTCAGGGATTGAACACTATTGTTAGCAAGTGCCTAAAAGATGTGAAGCAGTTTACATTATGTCAGCTGTGTAACCATAGGTCCATATAGGGCCATTTCCCCAATAGTTTCATTTAAACAAAGCCATATGTGAATGCTTTAAGCTATATTGCTATGCACATGACACTTGTACTATTTCTGTGCAGTTTGTCTACTTTCTTAGTGAAGTATTTTTCATATAAATTAATAAAACATGTTACGATTGTGTTAATACGGTGAGTCTGAGAATGGAATCAGTGGAAAATATACAGTATATATATTCATAATGTGTACGGTGTTTAAGAATGGTGAACATTCCTAATCTGTATTGACTCTGTCACTATTAAATTTGCTATAACTTGTGTTTACAGAATATGACTGTGAGCATTTATGGAAAATATTTCTATTTTGTTTTATACTATGTCTGCCACAAACCCTATAGTAAGGCCAGGATACGGTGAAGTGCAAAGCACCATTTCAGGCCTGTAACTGCATTGTAGTTTTATTCCAGGGGGATGTAATCTGTCCACATAATCAATAAATAGTATTTTCTACTATTGCTTATTCAGATGAACTGCCTTTTAGGGTACCAGGGGTTTGTCAAAACCAATGCTTAAGTTATTCCTCCCTCATTTTACGAGCCAGCAGGGTGATCTTCCTAGGAGTTTGCTTGCTTTCTACTTACATTTTTAGGGCTAATGATGAAGGGAGAATATGCTTTACATTTCTTAATGTTTATGTGAAGGTATGTAAACAAAAACCCTTATCTTATCCATAGTGACTGAGAGTATACAAATGAAGGTCCTTATTATCCACAGTAATTATTATGCTTAGAGGCTTGGTCTTCCAGATTCTTAATGAACCTGGAGGCTAGATCCAGTCTTCAGTGGGAGTGCCCTTACCATATGGCACGTTTTGCCAAAGTACTGGAAGACCACATCTTAGGTGTGTAAGTCAGCTTCCCAAAGTATTGGTGGAAAACCTGTCAAAATTGAATACTGGACTTCGAGAGGACTGAGGTATTTGAATCTCTGAGGTTTTAGACTGTATGCAAGCCCAGGGGTGGTCTCTGTGACTATTTCCATAAGGTGAAAGTGAAGACTGACTTGCTACCAGTGAAACAATTAGAAGTCGTATGGATGTCACAGGGATTCCGGTAACAGAATTCAACTTATGTTATCTTTTAAAAAGTGTTATAAAGAAAATAATTTAAAAAAAATTACTTCAGTAGCTAGATGCGATTTTTCTCTTAGGTGTCTGTTGGCAGGAAGATGGGACACTAGCCTTGTAGCTAGTGAGTTATGTATGGGGGTCAACTGAAGTACCTGAGACGGTCGAGGCAGCATAGTTTGGATGAATTAATACACAGTTGGTGTGTGTTCTGTATCAAAATCAGATCATTTTGTGCTGTGCAATGGACTTGAGCTCTGACATGAATTTGGCTAGGAATTTTGAAGATGGACTACTGTAGTGCTAGAAAGAGTAGACCAGTGATGAGTGGTGTTTCTCAGGGGTTGGTATTGGGAATGGTGCTGTCTAACATGTTTGTTGGCAACATGGACAGTGGGATGAAATCCACCCTCAGCAGGTTTGCTGACGACACCAAGCTGTGTGCAGTGGTTGACTTGCTGGAGGGAAGGGACGCCATCCAGAGGGACCTGGACAGGCTTGAGAAGTGAGCCTGTGTGAACCTCGTGAAGTTCAACAAGGCCAAGTGCAAGGTCCTGCACCTGGGTCGGGGCAATTCCAAGCACAAATACAGGCTGGGCGGAGAACGGATTGAGAGTAGCCCTAAGGAGAAGGACTTGGGGGTGTTGTTGATGAGACACTCAATATGACCCGGCAATGTGTGCTTGCAGCCCAGAAAGCCGATGTATCCTGGGCTGCATCAAAAGCAGCATGGCCGGCAGGTGATTCAGCCCCTCTACTCCGCTCTCATGAGACCTCACCTGGAATACTGCATCCAGCTCTGGAGCCCGCAACACAAGAAGGACATGGACCTATTGGAGCGAGTCCAGGGGAGGGCCACGAAGATGATCAGAGGGCTGGAGCACCTCTTATGAGGAGAGGCTGAGAGAGTTGGGGTTTTTCAGCCTGGAGAAGAGAAGGCTCAGGGGAGACCTTATAGCCTTCCAGTATCTTGAAGGGTACCTAAAAGAAATCTGGAGAGGGTGTTTTTACAAGGACAGTTAGTGATCAGATGAGGGGTAATGGCTTTAAACTGAAAGAGAGTAGATTCAGATTAGATATTAGGAAGAAATTCTTTAGTCTGAGGGTAGTGAGACGCTGGAACAGGTTGCTCAGAGAAGTTGTGGAGGCCCCATCCCTGGAAGTGTTTAAGGCCAGGCTGGATGGGGCTTTGAACAACCTGGTGATGTGGAAGGTGTCCCTGCCCATGGCAGGGGGGTTGGAACTAGCTAATCTTTAATGTCCCTTCCAAACCAACCATACCATTCTATGATTCTGAAAGAAGCAGCACTAGGAAAGGACAAAGTGTCTTAAGCTTTTTTCCATGGAAGGAGTTATTTATTGGCTGCCCCAGCTTGCTCTCTGATAAACCCTGAAGTTGAACCCCTGAATTCTGGACATTGCCACCGCCTTCTTTGGCAGAAATATCCATGGAGTTTGTTGCTAAACTTACTCAGTGTGACTTCACCAAGGATGACCGATTTTTGTTAATAGTTGCTTCACATTGATGTGGAAGTTCTGCTGTAGAGTTAGGCATTTTTCTCTATTATTGATGAGTCATGAGAGTGACAACTGTCATTGGAATTTTTTCCCCTCCAGCTTCTTTTCATATGAATTGGGTAACCTTAAACAATACTGTGAAAAAGAACACTGTAAAGCTAGGAAATGTTGAAATAAGGTTGCTTTATACAATCATAATTCATTGTCATCTGTCACTTTATCCATGGACATCCATCTCATTCAGTGCAGAGAATTGTTGCTCCCTCTTGAGCAGTGATTTTGTTTTCCCGTCCTTAATTATGTGCTTGTATAATTTAGCGTGTATTGCTCAAGTACTCTTCTGAATATATAATTCTTTTTTTCTTATGAGCTTTCCCATAATGCTTTGTTTGAGGTCCTAAGAGTTTGGAACTTCTGCAGATTGCATTTCAAGGAATCTCAAGTAAGACTTCCATTAAATTAATCACAGGAGAAAGTTTGGCTTAAACAATCTGACCAGCATCACAGCGGTTCAAGCAGTAGAAGGTGAAGGGACAATATACAGTTCTTCAATGAAATGTTCAACTGCTTTAGCAATACGAGGCTACCTTTTTACCGGCTGACTCCCACAACGTTTGCGCATTTCTCAGCATCTTCAGTGTATGGGAAAGGTATCTTACAAATATCCTACAAACAACAGTCTGTCATTACACAGCTATGATTTATCCCTGAAATGTCATGTGAACCAAATGAAATACATACATCCACGTGGAAAAATAGTCAATGATCATATATTTGATCCTTGTATTGTAACGGATATATCTGATGTGACAAATTAAGGTTGCGCAGGTAACCTGATTTGAAGAGTGTCTTGAGTGCTTGACTTTGCAACCATAATATTTTGAGATGGCTTGTAACATTGCACATATAGGAAGATAAAAAAACCTGAACTTGGTTACAGTGTTATGGGACATACAGAAATAAGTGCAAGTGCAGTGTCAAGTGTTTTTCCTCTGAGATGTTTTGTAAATATATACTTGGCCTAAGTCTCATTTGTACAGCATGTATTTGGGTAAAGTGGCCTTAAAGAGGCCTAAAATCTACCCCACTGTGTATTCTTTGCAAGATGTGTATTCATCAGTAAGTCATGGTTTCTCTTCCTCAGTAATTCCAATGTTTTAACAAAAAACTTGTGTTTGATATTTGTTCCAGGGCTGTTGTCATGTGAGACATGGTTCTTTTACACCACTTCCTAAGATCTCCTGCCTGCTGCTGGTGGTTTAGAGTGAAGGAGGAATGAAATTTTGTAACTTGCATGTCTGAACACTTGGCTTTTTGAGAATGCAAATCCTTACTCCTTTCATGGAACAACATTGTCAGGAATGATTTGCAGTACTCATTGTACTCTCCTTTCTGTATCAGGTAGGCAGACATAACTTCTGCTCCTTTACAGCTCCTTTTCTGCTCCTTTGTACGTTAGTAAATATGATACTTTGCCCCAAGTTCTCAGGCAAAACATTTACTTCATTTTAAAAGTAATTTTTTATTTCTAGTTTTTAGGTCTTCATTCCCTCCTCCCCCCCTCCCCTTCTATTCAGTTAATGAAAATTATATGGAAGAGAAATTAGCTAACAATATCAAAGAAATATGGGGGGGGAGAGGTGTGTTGCTATGTCTGTCAGGTCAGACTTTACATACCTGCTACCTGGTGGAAACACCTGACAGCATTAACTAGTGGCAGCTGGTGGCACTGCAACAGTTGGAAGATAAAGTTTCAGGTGTAGGACTGCACCAAGTTACCATTTGGATTCTGTGTTGGCTGCTGAATCGGTAGCATCAGGCTTTTTAACATAGCATACTCCATCCTGAGTGCTAATTTATTTTATATCCTCGCAAAATACAAGCTTGTGTTTTCCCTTGC
This sequence comes from Vanellus vanellus, assembly GCF_965231255.1. Taxonomy (NCBI): domain Eukaryota; kingdom Metazoa; phylum Chordata; class Aves; order Charadriiformes; family Charadriidae; genus Vanellus; species Vanellus vanellus. The sequence continues at coordinate 17,968,693 of NC_138912.1, read as the reverse complement.
TCAAACCTTTCGCTTGTCGAGCTAAAATTGTTTTTCAAAATATGTTTATACCACAGTCTGCCCAAGCTATAGAAGATCTAGCTTGGGTATGGAAAGCAGACTAGTCTGCTTCCAGTATAAAACCGTGAGTATAGTAAAATAGGTGACCACATACTGGTGTGTGTGTTTGTTGGGGTTTGGTCCTGTCCCTCCCTCTGTTCCCCCCCCCCCCCCCCCCCCCCCGTGGAGCCTTATTTTGTGCCTAGGGCACAATCCCACATGGACCTACTGTGTAAGGTGGTCTCACGTATCAAATCTGTGCCTCATTTTGTTGTCGAAACTGTAAAGTACCTCTGTAATGATGTAGAACACGGCTAAAGAGAAGAGAAGGGTTTGGGGATGAAAGTAGTTGAATGTTTATCTAGAGCATATTTCTTATTTGTAGATCAGCCACAAAGTTACATGTAATGCTGAGCACTTGGAGCTGAGGGGCAGGAGCAGTGCTTTGAGTATGGAAAGGGCTCGGTATTGCTAATTGCCTTAAAAACATGATAGTCTTTCACACGGAAGCCTATAGCTACACTTGAGTTTCACTTTTTCATGCCTTTTTCTTCCTCAGTTCTAGAATGATGGTGATGCTACACATTTAACTTGGACAGAAATGTTTGAAGAACCTAGACGCTTTTGTGAGGAGCAACATATAAAGGCTAACAAGAAAGAGACAGTTGTGTTCAGAACAGAGTTTAAATACTGTGCAGTACATGAGTGCATAAGGCAAGGAGTCTAGATGAATGCAAAGAAAGCTAAATAGCGAATGGTTGCTTGTTCACAGAGTGTTTTACATTGTGAGTATTGCTTGAAATGGTAACCTTCTTAAGCAATGTTTCGTGTAACTAAATAGTATCAGAGTACGCATACAGGAGTAAATGAAACTTGCTGAGGCTAATAATTTTTCTTAATTTTGAGGCCTTGACTCAGCAATCTTAATGTTCTAAACATTACACTGTACTAAGCATAATATTAGTACCAACTGAACAATATATTAAACATAGCATTTATGTAGTACTGTGAACAGCCTGCCATAGGCAGGCTTGTCTAAAGTCTATATGCGTTGTTTCTTAATTGCCAGTGTCTCATTTGCTTCACATCTGGGATATCATCTGTGCTGCAGAGGGAAGGAACTGAGACATAGCAAGGTAGGTAGCCATGTGCTGAACATCATCAGACCACTAAGCAGTACATTCTAGAAGACAGGTGCATTACCTGTAAAAGTAATTGATCAAAACCACAAGGAAGTAGTTGCAGAATACAGCTACAACATAGCTCCAAGTGACTTGCTGAGACTCCAAGTCTTGGCTCAGTCTTGCCTTAAATGCCTTGCAGATAATCCTAGAGAACACTGCCTAATTTATAACAAAAAGAACAAAGCAGGTGTGTTGTGGAAAATAGCTTTAAGATGAATGAATTTTCAGGTCCAGTGAAATCAAACATCTGTAGAACTAATTAACAACTGTTCCTAAAAGTTTTTCTGTTGGTGCAATTTATACATTCATCAATTTAATTTTCACCACTTTAACCTTTGTGGAAATTACTTGGTTCGCAATAATACAATACGTAAGCCACTGTGATAGACCAGGCTGGGGAGGAAGGGTTTTTTTTTTTTGGTGTGTGTCTGTAAACAGTAATTCTGCAAGAACTGAGTGGGCAGTTGGTTCAGCAATGATGCAATGTGCTTGGGTCACCAACAGTAGGCAATTTGAAGACAAATGACTTGAGAACTATTAAGCCAAATATATATGTTAAAACTGTAAAGAATGATAGTTTTCATAACAACAGAACTTGTGAAGGAGCACATACAAATAGATACATTAAAACATCAGCAACAGTGAATTGATGCTTTCTTGCTGGAAGGATGCTAAGAAATGTGATCCAGCAATGCTTCCATACACTATTGACTTTACAATATTTTAAATTTTATTTGCACATTTGAAAATACAAACAAAAATATTAAGGAAACAGAGTAAAGCTGAGGAAGAGGACAACATGTGTCCATTAATCTAAAACATTCAGACAGCTTTATTGCCACTAATCACATGAAGTACAGTCCTATTTTCAGCTTGTACACAGCAGTACATTAGGTCAAGTTGCTCTCGCTTCTGGGGCTGTGCACTTTACAAAGAAATTGCTGAAAGCAGCAATCTGTGGTAAACGTAAGAAATGGAAAGAGGAGATCACTGTGGGTATTCTCATTTTTACAGTAAGAATGTCCTAAAGGAAATCTATCTTTAAATAGCGGTCAAAGGACCAGGCTGTGGTATGCAGTTCTTCACGTGGCTTTGAATACCCATGTTGTCACAGATGGAAATCACAGACGAAAGTGTATCTGCTTTGGCTTGTGTTAAATACAAGTGCTTTTCTGATAAAAGCAACGTGGGGTTGATCTTTATAAACTGCATCTCTTACTACGCAGTAGGTACTCTTAAAAAGCATTTTCCATCATTTTGGGTTTTCTTCTTTTAATACCTGATCCCCATGTTTTGGGATGTTGAAAGAAGTGATTAAAATAGTCTTCATTTTAGTAGGTCGGTTTGATTAAGAAACTCTTACAATGTGTTTCAGTTTTGTCGAGTCTTTTGTGTTGTTTTGGCTGTCAATTAGAACGAGGGAGGTACGCTGATGATTCTCTACTATTTCAGCAACACTGTCAAAGCGCTGGATGGAGAAAACAAAAATTAATCAGTGCTGGCTTCCTTTAATGCTCTAATATTGACGGTAATCACTGCATCATCTTTTCAATGGTGGCAGAAGCAGAGCTCTGGCCGTTACCAAGTGAGATGCTCTGCCTTTTAGCAAGTCAGGACTGCTCTTAGTCCTGATTCTAGTCATAAACATTAAATTTGGACAATGGAAGATACTATGGCCACTAGGTGTCTCATCTTATGCTCCTTTCCATTTGTGATCACCACCTGCACAAACTGAACCACAGAAGTTGTTACACGGTATATTAAACTGACACGGCTTTCAGTTTACTTTAATATATACCAGGCTGTAGACCATGGCAGTTTGGAAGCTGCTTCATCTGTGGTTCAGCCACCTCAGTTAGAGGGAAGGCAATCTCCACAAGTAATATGGTACAGACAGCCATCAGTGACAGCTGTTTTGTTCTGCAATTTTAATGTTTGTCACTGTAAATTAATACCCAGAATCTGCTAGGTCTGTTGCTTTTCCTTTTGGTCTTTGGTCAAATACTGATTTTGGACTATCTTTCTCTTTTTACTCCTGAGGTAATTTTTGACCCTTTGTTGAAGGCCAGATGAGCTCCAGGCTATTATTTATTCTGTAATCTCAAAACCGTTGCCTGGGAGGCAGATAATCAGGTAAAGGCAAGCCTGCTTTCACATCCCTGAAAAAGCGTACCCTGTGCAGCGATAACAGTTTTTATTGGTATTTGGGTTCCAAGTTTCTTGTTTGCTGTCAGAGTAATTATCTGTGTGGTATAATAGCCAACCAGTGATTTTTGCACTCTAGAACTAGCATTTAACTTTTTCTTTATGTGAAAATTGGATTCGAACTACTGTCATTGTCATTTTTTATAGCGGACTTTTTTTGGGGGGGTGGGGTGGGGTTTTTTTGTGTTTTGTTTTTTTTTTTTTTTTGAGTGTGGCTGTTGGTCCTTTATGATTTTCCAAGCAACTTAACTAGGGTCTTAGGTAGAAGGTGAATAGAGGACTATAAACAGCTGGAGAATTTATCTAGCACCTGCAGCTCTGATCCTGATGACTTTTCAAAACAGTTCTAGGAGTATGTTTTAAAACTTGGTCTGTGGTTTTAATTACTCACAGTATGCAGGAGCTGATGTTACACTGGTTTCTCTAGCTTGATAGATCAGTCATCATATAGGGCATACTTTTATCATGATACATGAAGAATCCTTTTGGTCATAGTGCAATATATCTCAATCCTTGTTTATTAAAGGTATATAACTGAGAACTGTTAGAAAAAACCCACATCATCTCACCTCTTCACCATTCTTTTCTCTGCCCAGTGCATATTGTCTTGTTGATTCAATAAATCGTATAGGAATGTTGTACACTCTTCTGTTGTAAAACACAACCAGTGTGTACGGTTGCCGTGAATCCTGTCCAGAACTCTTTCTTATTAGAAAAGATCCATCCTAAAGAGAGAAAAGTAGTAAGTGTATCCAACTTATTTTTTCCAACAGCTTTGTTTTTATCTTAGTATTTTCATCTGTATTAGCATTAAACCCTTTTCTGGCATTAAAAAAAACTGTACAGCAAGAGACGAGAAGTAGCATGTATTCCTCCTGTCTAACAGTAGCTTATAAAGGTGTCATTTAAGAGTGACCTTTGCTGCTGCTTGTTCTCTCAGCCAGAGAAAGAAAGAAAGAAGAAATAAACACGCAGTGGCAGCAGTCTGTTGGGGTCCACAGATTACTAGGAAATGAAGTTACTATCAGTGGCAGTAGGTACGCAAGAAAGCAGTGAGCTGTAAAAAGCACTCTGATAAAGATGAGCACCTACAGTTACTGACGCCGTAGCCCAGTGCTCACTAGCTAGCAGTAGCCTACACTGGTGATAACTCCAGTGCTCTGCCCCTTTATCCTCCTTTGTGGAGTTAGGAAATGGAAATGTTACATTTCCTAGTGGAAATGTACCTGATGCTGAGGATGCAACTCTACATGTTGCTATTCCCTGCTGTGACGCTACACAAACCACAACAGGTTTGTGCACAGAATGGTTGAGAAAACTCAAATTCTCCAAATACCTAGATGCCTAGTGTTGCTATTTCAAAATGCATAGCAGCATCAGCCTCTCTCCAAATAGTAGCTGTTCTCACACGATCCACTGGACAGTGGTGGAGATCATTTAAAAGTCATGGAGCTTTTCCTTCCATTTTAGTGGATGCATGTAAGCTATCAGATCTTCCTCAGCTCTCTAGTCTGTAATAGCTTTCTCTACAGTGCACCAGTCTTTGAGGTGCACTAATGCAACTTTGTCTTGGGATGGAAACCATAGTTAAATAGTTTCACCACAACAATTTCATGTGTGACGGTATCTGCCTGGCCAGTATTCTGACCTGTTCACAATACAACCAATGTTCTTAGAATATTTCTAGTTGTCTTTTGATTTTTTTATTGGAAGTTTTTTCATAAAATAGACATTCTTTAAAAGTGACATACCTTATTTGATCGGTACAATGCATCTTCTGCTGTTTTCCTATCACAGGTAGCAGCATACCATGCTTTACTATGAACACCAGCTTCCTAGAAAGAGAGAAACAGTGTTTCACCTGTAAAATAATAATGATAATAAGAAAGAATATGGCATGTAGGGAAGTAACTACTAAATAATGACAGCTGTTAAGAACTCAAATGCAGAACGCTTTAGAAAACACAAGATTTAGAAAATTCTTTGCCAGGAGCTCACTGTTTTTGTTGGACAGAGGTAGGATGAAGAAAAACTAGTGTGTCAAAACAATGGTAACAGATGTGTGACAGAAGGCTTATACATGACAGAAGAGAGAAAGATACCCTGAGGAAAGCAGTCAGGTTCAACAGGAGAATAGTTTGGTATTTTTAAAGCAGGAAGCTATTCTAGTAGAATTTGAAGAGGGTATACAGGAAATGTTGAGGAATAAATTAAGCATTAACAATTTAAATGCTCCTCAGCTGTGGCCTAGCCAATTAAATGTCCAGATCTGGTAGGCATCTAAGCTTTGGGAATGAAGTTTCCCATACACTTAATGCTGTTTGTGAACATGATCACGATTGCCTCCATCTGGATAGCATGGAGATTGGATAAGCATATCTTTTGTTTGGTTTTGTTGTTATTAAAGACAAATGGGTGGAGTCCTACAAAACAGAGGAATAATTAATGTCTTTCCTCTACTAATACAGCAGTTCAGTCCCCAGTGCTTTCACCTGAGACATGAGATATGGACTCTGTTCTGGTTCTCTGTTGGATTGAGTCTGAATATATCCTTACATTTGAAACAGTGCTCTTATGCCTTTTAAATAAAACCATGTTTACTGTGGAGAGGGATTACATCTGTGACAGAATACAAAAGCGGCTTATATTTTATAACATGCCTCATTTCGGTATGTTATACCTGGTGAACACCTCACCAAGATCGTCCTCCTTCTCTCCATTCTATTAAATGCTCGGCAGTGTTCTGAACTGTACATGAACTTAACCTGTTCTTCCAGGGGGAAACGGGACAAAGGACTTAATGGATGGGAGCATTGGTGCAGACCTGAAGGTACAAGGTAGAAAGATTGGCACCCTAAAGATAGGTGGATTCTGTTTTAGAAGATAAAAGCTCTTATAGCAAAGGAAGTGCAGAGGTAAAGAGATGGGAGGAGGTGATGGCAGTTGGGAGTGAGTGATTATAAGATTATAATTTGAGTAAGAGAAGAAGTGGTAGAAAACTAAGTAAGGTGATGCAGGATTGAGTGTACATTTGGGAACAGGAGTGGAGTTTAGAGGAACTGTACGGGAGATTTTGGAGAAGTATGAAAAGAAATGATACTCAAGGGAAGGACGGGATGAGGGATTAGAAGCCACACGAGACCTATGCATTATCAGACTTCAATAGCTAAAAGATTAACTATCAAGTTATAAAACCAACAGTCATAAAAAGAGAGCTCTTGCTGAGAAAGCTGATGCAAAAGCTAACTCAAGTGAGTGGAGAGGCTATGGAAATAGTGCTGAGAGTATTTCCTAATGAATACTTGTGGGTATTAACCTTCCTGGTCATTTGAACAGTTTTTCTCCAACTTTATAGTAACAAGCTTAATGATGAAATTCATTTTCACACAAGCTTTGTCACCTCTGTACAAAACAGATTAAAGATGAAGTTAGACATTACGGCTGAGCTGGTCTAGCTGGCTTATCGCTGCCAGAAAGGGAATGTCTTGGCTTCTCCCTTGTGCCCATTTTGTTGCTCCTCTGATACCACAGTGAAATAATTCACTTTAGTAATCTTGCAGAAAAAAAATCTGTTACTTTTTTTGTTTTGTCTTGTTTTGTATTTGACTGCCTGGTTGGTTTTCTGTCAGTTTAATGACTTTGCTCAGACCACTGCAGAATCAGAGGAACACAAGAGAAGCCTGTGGCTGGGATGAGAGTTGACAGTGAGGAAAGAGCAAAGCCTCCATTTTGGGGGCATTGCACTAAATTCTTAGATTGGCTCAAGCAATATTATATAACTTTACCTCCAAAGTTCTTCCATGTATTGAACAAGGAATCAACTGCCCCCAGACCTTTCTTTTAGCACTATCTGAGGTCTGTAATCTGGAAGCAGAGAGCTGCTGCCAAAGTTTGGATGGGAACCAAAGAAATAATTAACCTTATGGGCATGAATCATGTCTGTAAGCACCTGTATTAAGCAGGATGCTACGGCACATGATACCACTGTACACAATTGGTGGGAAAAATAACACTAACTAATAGTTAATTTTTTAATTTTTTAAAACAAAATGGATGTTTTATTATGCTCTGGTTTTGCCCATGGCAGTTACATAAAAGCTGCAAATGTAATTGTTACAAGCTGTTTATTTAGCATCTGCTGGATTGTTTATTTGAAAGAATTTTTTATAATAAATATCCAGTATGACATACTGTTAAAATTTTTCCAGAACTTCAAGTCCTTTGTGTTCTTCACTGTTGTATTATCTTTGTCATGTCAGGCTTTAAAACATTTAATGTTATTGGCTCTGCATAATAGAGCTTTTGTTTTGCACTCAATATAACTATTTTTACCTTGTTTGTGACTACTAGGCTAATAAGAACGGCTTCCTGCATTTTGTAGTCTCCCTTCATCCAAAATGAGAGTAAGGGGAATAGCACTGAAATGAAAATAACTTTGCATTTGCTTAGATTATTCAAAGCTTAATGTTGCAACAAAACACAGAAAAAAAGATTTGGTTGTAAAACTGACAGCGTTAACTGTAACGAGAAGAGGTCTGTTTAAAGGAACAGAAAGGAGTAGGACTTGGGAGAGACAAAAACATGAAAATATGTAGGGGAGGCATCACAGCGTCCTCTGAGAGGGCCAGCAGTGACTTTCTGCTCAGTTCTTAAAACTTTGCTGACACCCCAAACCGCAGTAAATAGGGCAATGTTCATAAAAGTGATTCTACCCTCTGCAGCCTGCTGTGTCGGGCCAGTCAGCAGAGCAGCCCTGTTTCCTCCTACAAATTTCTGGGATTTCTTAGCATGTCAACATCAGTGCAGGCAAATGCTAATAGCTGCAGATGGCTTCATTGTATCTGTATGGTGCACATTATTTTTTTTTCAGGGCACCGTATGTACAGCTATAAGTTAGAAAAAAGTAGGTAATTAAAAACTCTTTGTAGCTGTCTATATCAAAGACTGGACTGAAGTACATCACCACAGATTTCCTTCTTTCAAATGATGTCAAAGTATTATGAACTGGGGAGTCAGGAGAACCTGAAACTAAGAAGCGTTTTTGGGTTTTTGTTTAAAGTGACTGGTAGAATGCTAAGGTTTGGTATTAATGCTATTTACATAATTTTCTCCAGTTTGTTAAAGTTCTCCTATACTATATGTTGTAAGCATTTTTATATGAAAGCAAACGTTCAGATGATTTGTGCCACAGAAAATCTTCACTGCAAATGGGAACGTGGATGCCTTCCACAAAGGAGTATGATTCAGAGGTGTGGAAATACTACTTTAAAACATAGGATAAGATTTCTGTAATGTGATTTTAGCTAATGTTATACCTGGTCTGCAGTACTTGAAATGGAGGAAATGCTGCCGTGAGGGGAAGCACCCAGGGAACGGTTTGCAGCTTCTGGCACTTCTAGGAAAGAGAGAGAACAACATTTCTAAGTTTTCAAAGTATGTTTTGTTATGCTGTAAGAAACTGGTTTGTTACAAGGACTTTGGAAGATCTGGAAATGCTTGACTCCTGGTATCACCAGGAAAGCTACCTACTATACATGGATGAGCCCTATATAAGCACCTGGGACACTTGCCTGTTCACAAGAGGAGCCTTGCTTATAAAGAAACAGTTTGGTTAACAATTTGGTTAATAGCCAGAGCTAGACTTAATATACAAGAAAAAAAAAGACACCACCACCTATGGCAATGGATAAAGAAAATGCAGGAACACAGTGCAAAAAGCACTCCGTCGGGTGTGAGAGGTAGCCATAAAGATGAGGGAGTCAGGAAAACAAGTGTAGCTCAGAGATAATTTTTCATTTATTTAATTCAACTGAAATGTGTGCACGTGTGCAAGAAGTCTGGGCAACTAAATAGGCAGAACTAGTAGGAAAGAGTATGAAGTTTAATTGTAATTGTGATAAAGTATAGTAGAAAATAGCTATTAGGGCTGAAATAAAGATGTTGAAGGGCTTAAGAAATTAGAAGGAAAATGGTTGAGTAGTATTGCATAATAATGATATAATAGAGATATGGGAAATTAGTATAGATAATTGTTTTCTGGTGAAACAATCTTAGCCAAAGATCGTATAGGTGTCGACTATATGTATAGGTTTACACTATATGTGATCAGAGTTCAGTACAGATCAATATCATTGTACAAGAGAAGATGATTGTATAAAGTTGAGTATTACTTACTCTGTTATTATGGGAGGTTCTAGGTACTGTTGGTTTTACTTATTGAGGAAAAACGAAATGCTACTAGGATTATTAGCACTCACCTAGTCCCAGACACAATACTTTGCAGACTGCTTTATCAAATCTTCACTAATACTGTTGTGATTTAGATTTTGGGTTCAGAAAGCAATAAGAATGTTATAGAGGAGGTCATACAGTGACTCAGAATTTAAAAATTCGGTTGGACTGGAGAGCTCAGACATCTGCATGAAATAGGTTCAGAACTTCTTCGTAGTAAAGATGCAGCTGTCTGGAAGCTGCATTCCAAGTACAGGGGAGACACTGTAAGGAGCAGTTCCAGCTCTCAATGAATGAATTATCACCTGAAGAAGGCTATTCAATATTAAGAATTTTGTTTTTTTCTGTCAAATTTTGACTGGCTAGCTGCCACAGGTACAGCTGAAAAGTATGTTGTACGATTAAAATAAGAATTGCCAGAAGTCAGGCTGAATTAGACTTTACAAAAGGAAATTAAAATAAATAATAAAGAGATTCCTTAGCTGTGTGAAAAAGAAAAGGGAAATGGGGCTGTCTACAGTAAGAATTGATTTTTAAAGATAATCTAGGTACTAAATCAACAGGAGTTCTGGTACAGAAATGGGAATTTCTGCAACCAAATTGTAAGCAAAACTCAAACACCTTAGTACAAGTGGTGGGACCAGATAATCCCAGAAATCTTAAGAAATGAGACATGGAATTACAGGGCTGGTAAAATTTTTTTTAAAATAAATTTCAAGTCAGGGTGGTACTGTATGATTGAAGAATACCAAACATAATTGCTATGCTTATAGTGGAGAAGGCTGTTCAGCCTGGAGAAGAGAAGGCTCTGGGGATATCTATTGTGGCCTTCCAGTACCTAAAGGGGGCCTGCAGGAGAGCTGGGGAAGGACTTTTTACTAGGGCATGTAGCAATAGGACAAGGGGGAATGGCTTTAAACTGGAAGAGGGCAGGTTCAGATTAAACATTAGGAAGAAATTTTTCACTTTGAGGGTGGTAAGGCACTGCAACAGGTTGCCCAGAGAGGTTGTTGAGGCCCCATCCCTGGAGGTGTTCAAGGCCAGGCTGGACGTGCCTTGGGCAACCTGGTCTAGTGGGAGGTGTCCCTGCCTATGTCAGGGGGGTTGGAACTCAATGATCTTCAAGGTCCGTTCCAACCTAAACCATTCTATGATTCTATGAAAAGTGACCTGAGAACTACAGGCCTTTTTGTCTGACTCCACAGAACACAAGGCCCTAGGAGAGAATTTGAAGGAAAGAACATTAAGATTTGGAGGTAAGGGTACAGCTAGCAAGAGGAAATCTGAAATTTACCCAAGTAGATAAAAAGCTATAGCTGTTTCATAGAATAATAGAGTTCTGCAAAAAGTGAATATGGTACTGTACTTACTCTGGACTTCAGTAGAGCATTTAATACTGTGCCATATGGGAAATTAATACTTTTTATGAAGAAGATGAAAGGTAGCACTAGGCTTGTATGGTGACAAGGAAAAGACAACAGGTTACGCTTAAGGGACATTAGTGATTGGGACCAACTGTATCTGTGATTAAGCTATTGGACCTGGCACAAAATAAGAATGTGTTAAAGAAGGTTTACTAGTCAGAGCATCGTTTAGCACCAGATAACCTCAAATAATAGAGTTACACTTGAGGGTTTAGTAAGAATTTGTGCCACAAGTTGAAGCATGTCAGTTGTGTGACAGGAGCAGACAAAGTTGAGAACATCATGCATGAACATGAACCATCGTTATACTTCCACAGCATAGGAGATGTAATTGCAACATACATCAAGCAAACATTTTGAGGAAAGTACTAATAATAGCATATGAAGTTTAAGCTACAACACATGCAGATTTCTATGTGGAATACTCATTCATTTACAGTGTAAGATATATGTTCAGATGGGAACATATGCAGAAATGGGCTGTAGGAAGGTCAGACAAATGTCTGCTAACAAGAGACTAGAAAAATGTTAGTTCTAATTTAGAATTCTGTGCAAGGAGAGTTCATATACATACTATTTTATTTGTTTTTAATTATGAACTGAAACTAAGTCCCTCTTTAAAAGCATTACTTAGAGAGGAGCTTTAGCATTTGCCATTATAAAAATACCTTCCCCCCCCCCCATGTAGAGAAAGAATAAATGGCTGGATGCATTAAAAACCTGTATGGCTTCCAGGCAACAGAAGCCTGGACCAGCACAGAAATGTCATATTTAGGGTTCCTCCGTGGCAAGGAGTACGGATGGGATTTTTATTATGATGGGAACTGAACCAAACTCCCTTTGGTAGAAATTTCCAGTAGTCACAAATGGAAGTGAATCAATTTACACAATAACCCCAACATACTACCTGAATTTTACTAGCTGAGTTAAACCCCTTGATACTTGATCTCCTCTTTGTGTGCATTAGAAAGACAAATGTTAATTTCAAACTAATGAATATGCATGGCATCTTGAAATAATCTTAATTCAAAGATTAATTTGAAATTACAAGTTAATCACATCTTAATTTAAAATCTGAATTATACTTACTTGGCAGAATTGAGGACTTTTGGAGCAAAGACCTGAAATAAATATCAACAGATTACAGAAAGGTCTGAGGAGGTCTACCCAGTTCTGAAAGTATTGAAATTGCGTACTTGAAGCATGCAGTGGTAGAATGTGTTCCATCTTACCCCTTTGTCCACTGAGAAATAAAGGCCAGATACAGGTATTTAAAAAAAAAGAAATCATATCCCACTAGTACTGACAATTAGGAATTTAAACATCTGGTTTCAATCACCATTACCTAATTAGAGATTACATCCTCCCATGGTTTTTGGTGGTGGTTACAGCATTTGTATGCATTTGCCAGGTTTGCTACTGTGAGGCTTTGAGAAACGTGACTTTCAGAAAAGCAACAGAAGGCTACAGAGAAAACAGTGAACGCGGCTGTGGGAAGTTCAAAGGGGAGCAGACCAGGCAGTAGGAGTTGGCACATTGAAATATTCAGAAGATGATGGAAAGGGATTTTACTTTTGGGCACCGCTTGGAAGGGGTGGAAGCGGAAGCTCTTGGCTGGAACCTCGTCGTCGTTCTGCTGCTGTAGGTTTTTCTGTAGTTTAGGAAAACAAATGGTAGAGTCAAGACTTCCTCAGAAATACATCGTCCCAGATAAGAGAGTCCCAGTAGCTGCAGGAGGGTTTCTTTTATTATTGTTACTTTTGGGGTTTTTCGTTACATGGCAGCTTGCCATCCTGTTTCTTTCTTTATTAACTAGTGGCATACCACCAAACGCCAAGGCAAAGAGCTGCGCTCTTGAGTGCCTGCAGGAGCTCAGTGGGAGACTTGCCTTTGGAGAGGAGAGCTGTGGGACACGGGGGAGGACGCTGGGGCAGGCTGCCTAGGAAAGCCCAGCCGGAGGAGGTGTGGCTGGCGGGCTGCGTCCTACCCTTGTGTTACACAGCTCCTGCTGAGTTTCTGCCTGGAGGAGCTGCTGCCTTGCACAGAGGTGAGATGCATTTTCGGCCTGTGCAAGGGACTGGCTCTTGCCAGGAGTCGGCTCCGTGTGAGGTGGTTCTTGCTGAGTTTAGAGTGATGCACTCGCGCTTCGCCTCCCTTCCCCCTTCTCTGCTCTGAGGACTATATGGCACATTGCTGGTCCATTATGTTGCACGTTACCCTGCCAGTAACCTCAATAGTTTTACTGTGACTGCTTTTTAGAGAACAATGATATTCACTGCAACTAAGGCTGGCCAGATCCAGTTCGAAACTGCTAAAACCAAAACCCCCTCAAAACTCAAGAATAAATTGAATGTGGTGGTGTTTGTTTCATGTTTTTAATAAAAATAAAATTAAATTCTGATAAACATCAACTTTTTCACAGTAGCGGAGATAATTTACCTTCATTTGCAGTTAAGGTCTCTCTGGAAGGTAAACATGGTTTCTGCAATAAAACAGAAGGAAAACAAATATTAAATGGCATGTCACTTGTACAGCAGATGTTTATCTTTTCATATTTTTTGTGAACTAGTTTATGTTAGAATTGACAAGATCCCGGAGGGATTAGGAGGTAGGGACATGGCCATTCTATGAAGAACCTCTAGTTGTATGACCTTGAAGCTTGGGATTTTGCAAAGTAGATTTGGAAGGAATCCCAGTTTGTGTGTATAAATAGATGGACAAAAGTAAAATCTAGAGATGTGTGCCTTTTTTTTTTTTTAAACTCCCATCAGCAAGTTTATGGTGTAACAAATTGTTTTTTCTTATCTCAAGTCCAAAAATGAAGAGTCCATCCCAAATACTTGCGACTCAAAATTTGAATATTTTCATCTTTGTCAAGCTACGCTCACAAACATCTAAACACATTTCTTTTTACTGAAAGTTAAACTGTCAGTTTACTCACAGTAAAAACTCGCCCAACCTTCCAGTTTCAATTTTTTTTTTTCATTTTGAAACAATGATAATAAACTGTCAGTTTCAAAACATTTTTCAAATTAAGTTCTTTGAAAATGTCAACCAGTTCTTTCACTTTCTCCCACAAGAGGTTTTGGGATATTTTTCTAATGATGAAATACTCACTGAAAAACCTCTGACAAATTCTAGTAAAACCCCACATCTTTTTTGAGCTATCACTCTTACAATAAATCCACATTCCCCATATGCAGCCCTGTATATTTCAGGGAATACTACTTCTGAATGGTTTGTGTTCCCACTTACTTCTCATTTTATTCAGTTCTTGCACTGTGTTTATTGTTACATCCTAGTGTATTGAATCCAAAAGTCCCTTTAATCAAAATATTTTTCTACTTGAGCTTTCTCACTGCTGCTTAGTTCATATAACTACACCCAAATATTTCCTTTCTTTATAACCCTTTCCCCTATTCTTTTTATGCATTTATGTTGTACCCAAACTCATGATAAAATTGTTTTACGATAAATTAAAAATCACCTGTAAAATTATCATTTGATTATGCAATTACAAGTCAACTTACTGGTGAATTTACTGCATTAGAAGTTTTCTTTCTGCAGATTGGAGGAAAAAGGAAAAGAAAAAAAAAAAAGAGTATGGTTATTTAGCAGATATGTGAATTCATTTAGCAACTAAGCATCAGGTTCATTGATTCCTAAGACATTTCTGGCCAAGGTGGGATACATCTCCTTACTGGATAGCTGTAGCAGTTAGAAAAAAAAAAAAAAAAAAAAAAAAAAAAAAGAATAAAAAACAAGAATAAGGGTATCAGATGTAATGTGAGTACTCAGGAAAGGTACTTATACAAGGAAGTTACTCTCTCTGTCCAGTCCTTAAGGTGACAACTTGGGTAGGGCAGAATAGT